>NC_134828.1:16124879-16467443 GCF_004210375.1 Tachypleus tridentatus
ACACGTCTGTGGTACCACTTAAACCTTCTAACACGTCCGTGGTATTGTTAATTCACTTAAACCTCCTACACGTCTGTTGTAATTCATGTTTACTTGAACGCAGTTTGAGAAATGTTACCACGAGTTTTTCATGTTTCACGTTTTACTCAATGTATTGTTAATTCACATATATAAAACTAATGTTCTGATAATCAATGTATTGTTAATTCACGTATATAAAACTAATGTTCTGATAATCAATGTATTGTTAATTCACGTATATAAAACTAATGTTCTGATAATCAATGTATTGTTAATTCACGTATATAAAACTAATGTTCTGATAATCAATGTATTGTTAATTCACGTATATAAAACTAATGTTCTGATAATCAATGTATTGTTAATTCACGTATATAAAACTAATGTTCTGATAATCAATGTATTGTTAATTCACGTATATAAAACTAATGTTCTGATAATCAATGTATTGTTAATTCACGTATATAAAACTAATGTTCTGATAATCAATGTATTGTTAATTCACGTATATAAAACTAATGTTCTGATAATCAATGTATTGTTAATTCACGTATATAAAACTAATGTTCTGATAATCAATGTATTGTTAATTCACGTATATAAAACTAATGTTCTGATAATCAATGTATTGTTAATTCACGTATATAAAACTAATGTTCTGATAATCAATGTATTGTTAATTCACGTATATAAAACTAATGTTCTGATAATCAATGTATTGTTAATTCACGTATATAAAACTAATGTTCTGATAATCAATGTATTGTTAATTCACGTATATAAAACTAATGTTCTGATAATCAATGTATTGTTAATTCACGTATATAAAACTAATGTTCTGATAATCAATGTATTGTTAATTCACGTATATAAAACTAATGTTCTGATAATCAATGTATTGTTAATTCACGTATATAAAACTAATGTTCTCCAAACGCGAATTTATTTTATTACTTCGTTCCGAATAGTCGCGTAAAGAAATCTGCTGCTCTAATCGCCCCAAATTCTGAGCTGATAGATTAGAGGGCCAGTCAACAGCACCAACTGCCAACAACTGGACTACTTGTAACTGTCACTCTTACAACAAGCTTCAAGACCCCCAAAGCGCGAATCATACTTTTTGGGTAACGAGAAACAAACAATGAACCCCCGGATTCACTCTCCGGCATGCTGGCCTTTATACCACATCTGGATGCGAAATGGTTGACAAACAAGTGATCCTCGATTTCATTTAGTGAGATTTCTTTCTACTCACATCTTGATTGCAAGTGTTTTAAGAAAATTTTCCTCGGAGCAGAACACAAAACTGGGCTTTACTTTGTTGCAAGAATATACACCGTCAGGTTTCTTGAGAGACCATTAAGACTTCACAAACGTGTGTGACGTAATTACTAAATTATGAACAATATGAGTTTTGCAGATGCGAAATCGGAGAACTGTAGAACAGGAGTCAGAATAGTAGAGAAACTCAAACATCAAATAGTCATTACGTAAAGAACACTCGTGACATCTAAATGGCCAATAATGATGCTTGCAAACAACAAAGAGACTATTCGATTCTTAAACGTTCTGTTTTTGATGTTTAAAGTGGGAGGTGACCAGAATACATAGAGAAAATTCAGATCTAACGACCTGTAAAAGAAATTCTGTTGCTTAAACTTCAAACAGAAGTTTTCAAATTTAGATTACTCTTAGATTCGTTTTAAAATATTTTATATTGATTGAATAGAAAGACACACTCACAACTCTTCTGCACTTAGTGTTCATTACTAATATCAAAATTTTTGAATGTTTGTTGTTAAGCACTATTCAATAGGCTATCAGGTATCGAAACCCAATTTTTGCGTCATAAGCTTTCAGACTCACATAGGACTTCTTTTCAGTTCTAAATCTGCCACTGTTATGTAGCTTTGTTCCGAATTTCGCGCAAAACTACTCGAGGGCTATCTGTGCTAGCCGTCCCTAATTTAGCAGTGTAAGACTAGAGGGAAGGCAGCTAGTCATCACTACCCAACGCCAACTCTTCAGCCACTCTTTTACCAACGAATAGTGAGATTGACCGTAACATTATAATGCTCCCACGGCGAAATGAGTGAGCAAATTTGGTGCGATGGGGATTCAAACCCACGACTCTCAGATTTATTTGATGTTATTTATGGTTAGTTGGAAAATTGTGTCTCACCCTTTTTACTATAAATTCTTTGTACAACAGCATTCTGAGAAGTGACCTTTGAGGTCAAGAAACCGATAGAAAATGTCAAAGAAAAGATAAATAAAGACAAATTCTGAGATCGTGGTTTGTTATCGTTTTGTTAAATATAACAAACTTTCCCGAAACTCTGAAAAACTAAAGAAACATTCTTTGTGACAGATACTAACCTAAGGCAGTGGTGAAACTTTTAAGGCTTATAACTTCAGTTCTGTTAACGTTCCAGCAGTGTAAGTGGTTATCGGCTACTAATCTCAGTGTTACTTTAAAAATCACTACACTCTGAGGGATGGGAGATTGAAGTACATAAAAATCACTACACTCTGAGGGATGGGAGATTGAAGTACATAAAAATCACTACACTGTGAGGGATGGGAGGTTGAAGTACATAAAAATCACTACACTCTGAG
This sequence comes from Tachypleus tridentatus, assembly GCF_004210375.1. Classification (NCBI taxonomy): domain Eukaryota; kingdom Metazoa; phylum Arthropoda; class Merostomata; order Xiphosura; family Limulidae; genus Tachypleus; species Tachypleus tridentatus. The sequence continues at coordinate 16,127,520 of NC_134828.1, forward strand.
GGATGGGAGGTTGAAGTACATAAAAATCACTACACTCTGAGGGATGGGAGATTGAAGTACATAAAAATCACTACACTGTGAGGGATGGGAGGTTGAAGTACATAAAAATCACTACACTCTGAGGGATGGGAGATTGAAGTACATAAAAATCACTACACTGTGAGGGATGGGAGATTAAAGTACATAAAAATCACTACACTGTGAGGGATGGGAGGTTGAAGTACATAAAAATCACTACACTCTGAGGGATGGGAGATTGAAGTACATAAAAATCACTACACTGTGAGGGATGGGAGGTTGAAGTACATAAAAATCACTACACTCTGAGGGATGGGAGGTTGAAGTACATAAAAATCACTACACTCTGAGGGATGGGAGGTTGAAGTACATAAAAATCACTACACTCTGAGGGATGGGAGGTTAAAGTACATAAAAATCACTACACTGTGAGGGATGGGAGATTAAAGTACATAAAAATCACTACACTCTGAGGGATGGGAGGTTGAAGTACATAAAAATCACTATACTCTGAGGGATGGGAGGTTGAAGTACGTTATTTACCACGAATATCACATCAACAGAACTTAAATACACAGTATTATCAAGAAAAGTTTCAAGGGTTAAACCCAGTGTTTCAACCTGCCAGATGTTTTATAGGATTACCTGAAAGTAAGAACTCATTGGATACGTCTTAAAACTATTTCATTATCGCTAACTAAAATAAAAAAACCAACATTATCCGGGTTTCAACGTTGAAAGATAAAATTTAAGAAACGTTATTGAGAAAAGATCCTAATTCGGTCTATGTTTTCAGAGGAGGATAAACAAGCCAATAGTTGTTGTGATGCTTTGGGTCAATCTTTCTCTCCTTGAATAAGCCCAGATCATTGGTTCACGTTTCGCTTCCACAAAATAAATAAATAAACAATATTGTGTGCCGAATTCTGGGAACGTCAGAAAGCTACAGTGGGTTAGTTAGACTGAAAAGCTGGCGGTTAATGGTGCTGACTACTTTCCTTCCTTCTAGTCTATTACACCAAAATTAGGGATAACCATGACAGATATCCTTCCTGTAGTTTTGCGAAAAGCCAACAAAGTAACTTCTTTTTTTCAGTTCTAACTTCATCACAGTTATATGGGAATATTATTTGGTAGCTAACATAGAACTATTTCAGTATTAGTTCTCAGGTTATAATTACAGAGGTTGGCGACCTTTTCAGTTTGAAACTCTGTTAAAATTTAAGGGACGCGGTAATTTAGTTGGACAGGGGTTCGAAATCTTTTCTATTTTCAATAGCTTTGGAATTTCTAACAGTTTTGAGTTGTTTTTTTTTTATTTCGTGCAAAGCTACACGAGGGCTATCTGTGCTAGCCGTCCCTAATTTTGTAGTGTAAGACTAGAGGGAAGGCAGCTAGTCATCACCACCCACCGCCAACTTTGGGGCTACTCTTTTTACCAACGAATAGTGGGATTGACCGTCACATTAAAACGGCTTTACGGCTGAAAGGGTATGCATGTTTGGTGCGACCCTCGGATTACGAGTCGAACGCCTTAACACGCTTGGCCATGCCGGGTCCAACAGTTTTTGAGAATTGAAACGAATAGAATGTGTAAATAAATATATATAAACACAAAATGCTAATTATACTTAAATTTCAAATAAAATACTTTAATGTAGGTAAGGAAATTAAACAGTATAGATGAGTTATCAAAGGTATTCTTTTGTTCTGCGCTCACTAAAGAACTAACACTGAGTCAATATACTTATATTTAAAATCAAGAGTTGCTTCTGATTGGCCCGATAGAACTAACACCGAGACAATATACTTATATTTAAAATCAAGAGTTGCTTCTGATTGGCCCGATAGAACTAACACCGAGACAATATACTTATATTTAAAATCAAGAGTTGCTTCTGATTGGCCCGATAGAACTAACACCGAGACAATATACTTATATTTAAAATCAAGGGTTGTTTATGATTAGCTAATAGAACTAACACTGAAACAATATACTTATATTTAAAATGAAGGGTTGCTTACGATTGGCTGATAGTGAAAACGTTACATATTTTATTAAGTTTTCTTTTAATTTATTCACATTGACGAACAAATCTCACAGATTATAGTTTTCTATTATTTTTCAGATTTAGCAGATCTAACACAGACCTATCATTTCATTGATCGAACCTATTTCACATAACGTTCTTCGAGTTTATTTATCGACGTCTTCTCACTTGCTCATTCTCTTAACAATAAAACATCGAAACTGAAAAAAAATATATAGTGTCGAAAGTTCAACAAGGTCACTGATAATGGCCAATTACAAGTAAGGTAAAAATTAACGATTTTCTCTAACGCTAAACGTCGCACCAAACATGCTCGTCTTTTCAGCCGTGGGGGCGTTATAAGTGGCGGTCAATCCCACTATTCGTTGGCAAAAGAGTAGCCCAAGAGTTGTCCGTGGGTGGTGATGACTAGTTGCCTTCCCTCTGGTCTCACACTGCTAAATTAGGGACGGCTAGCGCAGATAGCCCTCGAGTAGTTTTGCGCAAAATTAAAAAAAAAAACCAAACCAAACCAATCTAACGCTAAATAACAAAATATAAAACCAATACTGCCAAAAACAAAGCAATGACAAAAAAAGTAAAAATGGAAATATTGACAAATAGTGAGACTGATAACTATTATAATATTAAATAGCAATGCGATATAAACGTATGCTTCCTCAACACGTGTGTTTTAACAGAAATCCAATCGAATGGATGAGATACAAAATACATATTCATCCGCTAACAAAATAAAGCACGACAGACAAATATATACATACTTTGCATTATTGTAGTATATGTTGGTAACACACGTATAAAATCATGCGTATTAATAGAAGCGTTAACAGATATACCATTACGAACAAACTTATATATACGAAAATATACGCAGAAAGTCTACCCATGGAAACTTTGTATGTATATACTTAAAGCTAGAAAACTAAACAGACAGAAAGAGAGGCAAACTCATGGTTATGGAAAAACCACCACGAATAGCAAGGTATTCTTACATTATGGGTGACTCAGTAAAAGTGACGCGAAGCCTGTTCAACTAAACTGTAGGTCAGAAAGAGACAAGCACGAATCAGCAGTACCCGGCTATTGTAACAATGACGACCTCTTAATTACATATGAAACAGGCAAGCTTCTTTCCATATGTTCGTGAGGAAGGCGTAGTGCTCTCAGCAGTTGTCTGTTCCCACAAATAATCAAATGATAACAGGGGGAACTCAAGAACGATCTCACCCCAGTACAATGTATTAAACTGCGTATCGGGTAGGTCGTGTGTATAAATACTCTGTTATACACAACTAGTTAGATAAAGATAGATAGTTAAATAAGGAAATATACAGATAGGTAGTTAACTTAGATAGATAGAAGATGAAATAAATATAGATGGATAAATAATTAAATAGAGGCAAAGAGATAGTTAATTAAGTAGACAGGTAGACAGTAAAGTAAAGATAGACAGATAGTTAAACTGATTAGTAGGTAATTAGTTAAGTAGACAGGTAGATAGTAAAGTAAAGATAGACAGATAGTTAAACTGATTAGTAGGTAATTAGTTAAGTAGACAGGTAGATAGTAAAGTAAAGATAGACATATAGTTAAACTGATTAGTAGGTAATTAGTTAAGTAGACAGGTAGATAGTAAAGTAAAGATAGACAGATAGTTAAACTGATAAGTAGGTAATTAGTAAAGTACACAGGTAGATAGATAGTAAAGTAAAGATAGACAGATAGTTAAATTACTATATTTAATTAATTTTGCTAGCTGTATTCGTTTTAGTTTATATTAAACTTGTTTAAGATGTATTTAAGCAGACAGATAAATTACGTAACCACAGATTCGGTGACACCCTGCTTGCCAGATATCGAGGTTTACAATTAGATATCGAGAGAAATTCCGATGTCTACAAATTCGTGACAAACGCCGATTTTGCACAGAGATATATCGTATGATGTATATATATATATTTTTTTTTGCATCGTGTTTGAACTTTTGGAATCCAGCAATGTACAAGTGCAATGTCTGTCATGTGGTCGAAATAGACTCGAAATGACATGTTTTAATATCACAAATTATATCAAGAATTGTCTGTCTCGAAAACAGTCGTCCGGCGTTGTTATTGAATCTATTTCACTTATGAAAAAGACACTCACGCAAAGTTTCAGGAGCGTTGACGACCACCTTAAAAATATATATTTTTTTGACTAGCTAACTCCCACTTTTCTGACCAGGTAAAAGAAAAATATTCACTGGTTGGACCTTGAGAACATCCCCACCCTGAAGGGGTCTGCTGTGTGGTGAGATGAAGTGGCAGGAGTCAGTCTCTTTGCTGAGGTGCGACTTGATTAGAAGCATTGAAACTGTAGCAAGACCCCTTGTGCATGCAACCGGTTCGACATAATCTTCCCCCCCTTCACGGTAGAGGAGAGAAGAAGACAAAGACACATAAGTTCCTTTTATTCAGGTTTAGGGTCCGGTCTGTCAGGGGCCGACATAACGTTTTTAACTGAGTAGGTGTTTTTGTCCGGTGAAAGTGAACCATTAGCTGCATGGAGTGCTTCTAACGCGGGCCTGAGTGATCGCTGCCTCTGCTCGGCGTTCCCGCTATACTTTAATCTCCAAGTTTTGGTAAAAAATTCTTTAGATCTATAGTAAAATACTTCACATTAACACTATCACCATCTGTATAATTAAAAATACTGAAAAATATATAGTTCTGACGATGACAAAATGTGAAAACAAAGCTTGAATCGAAGCTTCAAACAAACAATAATCTGGTTACATTTTTCCCTCTTTCTTGTTGTTCTGGTATAATTCTTGGTATAAGTTTCGATTTCTTTAAGACCTGTTTTTTCACACTGAATCTATGGTCAGCTATCGATCAGTTACCTCTTTCTTTCTTTGTGAACCTGATGATAACCGAAGAAGGTCGAAACGTTGTTCGCTCCTCTACACAGTGCTTTCTCTACCCATACCAGCAGTTTTTAAATAAATAATTTTCTCTACAAGTGGGTTTTCTCGTCATCACGGATTACGGTTTAACTTTTGACCGATAAAACACGCCCACCATGACAAGAATTCACAATTCGTAATTTCACAAATAAGCTATTTCAGAACCTCCCGAACCATTGATGTGCAGAGCAACCGCTTTAAAATCTGATAAGTTGTTCATTCGAAACGAAACCGTTTCAAAACCTTGTAAGTTATTCACGCAAAAAGAAACCGTTTTAAAACATGATAAATCGCTCATTCAAAAAGAAACCGTTTTAAAATCTGATAAGTCGTTCTTCAAAAAGAAACCGTTTTAAAACATGATAAATCGCTCATTCAAAAAGAAACCGTTTTAAAATCTGATAAGTCGTTCTTCAAAAAGAAACCGTTTTAAAGCCTGCTAAGTTATTCACACAAAACTAAACTGTTTTAAAGCCTGCTAAGTTATTCACACAAAACGAAACCGTTTTAAAGCCTGCTAAGTTATTCACACAAAACGAAACCGTTTTAAAGCCTGCTAAGTTATTCATACAAAACGAAACCATTTTAAAGCCTGCTGAGTTATTCACACAAAACGAAACCGTTTTAAAACATAGTAAATGTAAACTTATTGGTTTACCTTTGTTACATTCCAATGCTACTGAATATATTAACCCTCCACTGCTACGAATGATGTAATATCAAAACATTACCGATTGTAACAATGCTCTTCTGTTATATAGAATAACGTATTTCAGGTTCTATCAAATCACTCTAATACGAAAACAAAACTATAGAATAAAACCTATTAGGATTTGTGTCCCTATATATCTATCTGCATTGGGAAATGGGCGCTATTTAGATTCAAAGGAAACAGAACATGTATAAATAAGTACGTTGGAGTTAACCTGTTGCTAACGTTCCATCTACAGCGTACAACTGTTTGGAGTTTACGTGTATACAACATAAAATTCCATATGTTAATGGTTTAACAGAAATCCAAACGTTGCCTTCTTCTAAATTCAGGTAGTCGTGCTCCATAAAACATTCAACACTAGTAGAATTAGGTCTTGTGAGATAAAAGATAAGATAGTCAAGAGAAAAACAGCTTTGTTACCGTTAAAACTGAGTTCGAATATAAACAAAACAAAAGTTAACTTTTACAATGTTTTATTTTTCCCCTTTATTTTTATAATAAATGTTTATTGCACGACTTCAATGTTTTTCAGTTGTACACGATGGAAGTTATTCAGTATATTATTTATATAGTTTTTTATTGAAGTGCCTAATAAATAACTCCTTGAAAAGTAATGTATAACAGAGAAGAACAAATCATTTCTTTAGTAGTAACTGGAAACCTGGAAAACCGGCCTATCCTTTAATAGTTGATCTAACTTGTCGGTACAGAGAAATCTAGAAAACCGGCCTATCTTTAAATAGTTGATCTAACTTGTCGGTACCGAGAAATCTAGAAAACCGGCCTATCTTTTAATAATTGATTCAACTTGTCGGTACCGAGAAATCTAGAAAACCGGCCTATCTTTTAACAATTGATCCAACTTGCTGGTACAAGTAAACTTCAGAAACCCAGATGTGTTTTCATTTGAGAGAAATGTCCATAAATCATACCTCGAAATTCTCTATAATCGATGACATAGCTTGGGATTTGCGCAACATTTCTCTACCATTTTACTACTGTAGTGTGTAAAATGTCTTGGGGGTTTTTGTGTTGAAAGGTGAGCTCTATATGTCAAACGACTTACTTTAATAGTACTAGACTATAACCACTTACATTGGGTTGGAGGCGTTCCAGTAGATGTCATCCAGCCTGAGACACATAACATCTAGCGTGACAATATCCAGAAGGGTGAGAAGAAGAAATACTACAATCCATGGCATTGTCACGGTAACGCAGGACTCGTTATGGACTATTGGAGAACGTAGGGAAATAGCACCATTCCTTCCTTCAGTAACTCGAAGTAGCCATGTTAAGCAGTACTTGGTGGAGATATAGAGCTCTTCTCTGAACAAGATCAGTCTTATTTGTGATCCAAGAGCCGTGGAAGAGCCTCGCGCACAGAAAGTGTATTTAGCCTCGACGCCAGACTCGATTTGGACGCCACGTCAACCGCCAATCAAAGTAAAGCTCGCAGGCATCGAGTGGCAAGCTCGCTCCAAGCACGGGCGGCTGAACCTCTCAATTCCCCCCTACCTTCCACACCACCCCGCCCCTTAATATCTGGAAACCCTCAAACCACGTGGATAGACGTGCCACTGAAAAGCGTTTAGAGAGTGAAATAGAACTTGTGACGAAAGAAGTAGGCTTAGATCAAAGGAAACGATTTTCATTATTCTTGCAGAAAGAGGAATTAATATAAATGTTCTTTAATATGTTTAAGGATAAATATATGTAAGTTAGTCTCAATGTATTCTAAATACGGTTGGTACAGGTATTAAAACTTTAATCAATATACTGAACAACGATTCGACCTTCTTAGATTATTGCCAGGTAAACCCATACCAGCCTTCTCTAGAATACATTTTTATTTCAAGTGGATTTCCTTTCATCATGATATGAGTTATTCTCAGTTGCTTATTGTTAAGTACATCACGAGTTTTATTAAGTTCCTGATTTTCACAAATAGTTTTTTTTTAATTTTTGAATTTCGCACAAAGCTACACGAGGGCTATCTGTGCTCGCCGTCTCTAATTTAGCAGTGTAAGACTAGAGGGAAGGCAGCTAGTCATCACCACCCACCGCCAACTCTTGGGCTACTCTTTTACCAACGAATAGTGGGATTGACCGTCACATTATAACGCCCCCACGGATGAAAGGGCAAGCATATTTGGCGCGACGGGGATTCGAACCCACGACCTTCGGATTACGACTCGAACGCGTTAACCCGCCTGGCCATGCCGGGCCTTCGCAAATCTATTTTTCAACGTTTGTCGTTAAGCCTAATATTAATAGGTATTGGAAACAAAGGAACAACCAACTAAAACTGCTTACAACATTGTAGTTACTTTAAAAAAGAAGACATGTGGAAATACATGTGCCTCAGAGATCCATCTACACAGACAATTCTCTATGAAAAGGGTGAAGTTATAACTTTAAAATCTCGACCTGAAGTTCCCATAGAAAATTAGAATATAACTGACTTAAGAAAAAGCTGTAATAACCTGAATGAAAAGTTACTTCACGACGTCTTTTCTATAGAAACAGTGACTTCAGTCTGTTGACAAGTCTTCAATATTTATCATCACAAAACCGAACTCTATCAGATTCGAATTATTATTACCTGGAAATAATAAACGTTAAAAGACATTGAAGCATAATTCACTTGGATAAGTTCTCTCTCCGCCTTCTTAAGCGAGGACAAGGATTTTTGAAACACGTCTGTAGAAGAGATTAGCAAAAAAAAAAAAAATTGTTCATTTGGAATTAACGTGAACAATGTAAACCCTAGTTTGTTTTTGTGTCTGTTTGTTTAGTTTTCTTATTTTATGTAATAATTTTTATTCCAGTAATGTTTATACTGTGTGGCTGAATCAAACAACAACCACATAGGAGAAGCTGTTCGGTGACGGGGATTCGAACTCTCGACCCTCGCGTACGTGTCAATGGCCCAGTTCATTCGGTGTGCGACAACGTTGCTCTATTTGACAACTGTAATTCTTAAATGTTGAAAGAGATGACAAAAAAAGGAAAACAGTTTTTAATGAGTTAACGTAGAACTAAAGCTTTCAGTCAGATATATATAACAACCAATATGTCTCTCTCGGCCTAGAGATCAAACCACTGTTCAGATATTTATAAAAACAGGTTTACTTCATGAGAATTTCCTTTGTGTTACCTTTCTTTGAACTAATGGTTTAAAAAATATATTATAATTAATTACCGGAAGGTTTGGTTTTTGTCACAAGCAAAAATTAAGAGAACAGAGAAATTAAAGGTGACGTGATTAGCATCTGGTTTAAACAAGCTTGGTCCAGGCCTTCTAAGTATTACAGACTCGCTATGAAAAAACTGATCATTACAAAAAACATAGTCAGTGCAGTTCCAAGTCAGTTTGTGAGACAACCAACATCGTTCATCATCAGTGGACACAAAATAACGTCTTTTGTTCATCAGGGTGATCCCATGTTTCTTTCGATTTCCAATCATTCAGGTTTACTGATGAGGAATATAATTCCTTGAAACCTAATGACAAGTGGCTAATCTTAAGACTTCACATCTGGTTAATGTAACAACACCGTGTGAACCAGTTTTCATCTCAACTCTTTCTCAAAGCATCAATTTCCCCCACAGAAACGTCTTATTTCTCTTATTGTGGTGAGAGTTTAAGCAACCAAAACTGACCTCAGCAAACTGACCTCAGCAAGTGAAAGCTGATAAACCAAATATAACTTAATGTGCCACACAGAACCTTGCTTCACAGTTTGTCTTCAAAAAAGGAAGCGGTTTCAGTTCTCTCTGGAACATCTTCCATTTCCACCAGGCACTTTTCTACTTCTCATTGCTGAAAGCTCGAGTGGTATGCCTAGGTGTGGTAAGTTATTCCTGTTGAACGGTGGAGGTAAGAAGTGGTTGTGTTAACTTAATAAGACAACTTGTTGCCATGACAACTAATGTGTTGAAGTGTTAGTAATACCTAGAGTATATATCAAAACGACAAAGATAGAAGAATCGATAACATTTCTAACATACTTTACGCCACTTTTCTATTTTGTTTTTACAATGCAAGAGGAATACCGCAGGCATCGCAAAGTTTCTCAGCTATTTACTGAGTTTCTGGCATTATTAACAAAAATCATTTTCTGGGTGTCTCGTAAATAAGAGATGTCTCAAAGAAAGAGTCTATATAATTAGTACAATATAAAGAACCAGTAAAGCGTAGATTTTCCACTGTCATATTTAAGAATACAACAGTTAAGAAGATAAAACACCACCAGGTGACGCTTCCTCCATGAATCACGAAATCACTGTAAATTCCCTTTAAAATGCAGTGTAATTTACTCTTAGTGTGTGACTTCACTTCGTGGTGACTTTGCGACGCAGAACACCAAATTAAATTATACATACACGAACACCATCATTAGAGACCCGCACGTGTTTTATACGAAAGTAAAATTAAACCCTGGGAACGTTAATGAAACCAATAAGACATGCAGATTGTCTTTTTAACTACACTTCTCACTAATGTTACGTTATTAACTGTCCTACAGAATTAAGTTATGTGTTGATTTGATGTGTTACAGTCACTCTATTTTCTTATGCTTCTTATGGTGTTGTTCGAGCATATAATTGACTAAAATATATATATATTTATATGGAAACTTTTCGTCTTTCAAATATTCAGCATGTTACTGCTACGTTTCAATGTGTGTGTGTTTTGAAGGGGGTCTTGCTTGGCCGGGGTCCTGCTTGGCCTGTTCACTACAGCGGTCGACACCACTTGTCCTTTCAGCAGTATGAGTGTTATGAGGTTATTGTCAATCCCTCTCTTAGTTTTAAAGAGTAGGCTGGGAGATGGCGATTAATGGTGTGCTGTCTTTCTAAAGTTAGGGACGACTAGCCCAGATAGTTTTCGAGTAGCTTTGCCCGAACTTCAAGAAACTTTTTGTGTGTTTGTTTGGAAAAGGAAATTAATCTTCGAGGAAATTCTGGATTTCAGAGAATATTTTTACCTAAGCCTAATCAAATTAATTTGTTAAATCTTACTAAACAGATCACACTTAGTCAGAATACAATTAGAGAAAGACGAAATCTTGTAATGTAAATGTACCACAACACTTTGTCAATGTTGTGAGAGTACTGTTAAAAATAAACTACCAACACACAAGAACAGAGTGTTATCACGTATGAGATATTGTCTTGAAACATTAAAAACTGAAGATAAATCTCATATCAAAACAGACACCAGTGGTAAGGCCTAACTCTTTATTAAGAGCAATATACATCGATTATTAAAATTTCATTTTTGTGTGTGAATTTCCCAGTTTTACTTCTGATCTAGAACCCACAGAGATTTCTTTCACTTGCAAGACAACAAAACACTTCGATTTAAACAACATATATTGTGTTAATTCGTTTCACCAGTTAAAATAATAAACCACTTAACAATGCATCCGGCAGCGTATGTCACTCTACAAATTCTGTGTGACGTTTAAGGCCCTGGTGGGCACAAAGCGAAATATAAACTTCCCTCTTCCTGCTCCCCCTTGCTTTTAAAACAATTCCGTACAAGTTGGTAAACTGAATGTATTAGTGATAACAAAACACGACAATGTGTATTTCTTTTAAAGAATAATTTATTATTATTATTTTATTATACGGTTCTAATTTTATCGTTTATTATTGTACTCGCAACGAGTGTGGGGCACTGGGCCACTGCCTCTTTTACCCATTTAATAGAACGAACTTGAGAAAATTCAACCATTGTTTAAATCAGAAGAACTAATTATTTGTTTTTATCATCTTAAGAAAGGGTCTTGGTTTGAATTTCGCGCAAAACTACACGAGGGCTCTCTGCGCTAACTATCCCTAATTTAGCAGTGTAAAACTAGAAAGAAGGCAGATAGTCATCACCACCCACCGCCAACTCTTGGGCTACTATTTTACCAACGAATAGTGAGATTGACCGTAAGGTTATAACGCCCTCATAGCTGAAAGGGCGAGCATATTTCGTGTGACGGAGATTCGAGCCCGCGACCCTCGGATTACGTGTCTAATACCTTAACCAACTGGCCATGCCGGACCCTTAAGAAAGAGAAAGATCTAAATTACGGACTCATGAAGAGCTGTTATAAATATATTGTTTTAAAATGTATGTAAAGAGATTACGTTAAGCACTTTCGTTTGGCCATAGCGAGTTTCAACCGCTTGCGCTGACCGGAGAGCATGCTGAGATTATATTGAAATGTATTTATTTAAACTAAAAAGGTTTCATCTAATGAAATATCTACTCTCACTGCGACTTTATATCTGAAACTCGCGTACATTAATGAATTGTTCACTGCAGCATTACAAACACGACATTTTATTATATCTCGTAATGCATGTAACTTATTAAATATTGTTCATTTATGATTTTAGGATTTTGTGTATGGTGTAACTTACTGAATATTTTACCATAATTGTTTTAAGTCTCTGATCTTTTTTTTTGTGAAGTAATTTAATTATGTCTAACATTCGTTTTATCAGATAAACTGACTTTGATGAACTTCCAAAGAATTACAATGTTATTTATTTATATTTTAATATATTATCAAGCTTACAACTTGTTAGCTTCATGATTGAGACGTGAAAACAAAAACAAACATTTGTCAGTGCAGTTTTGTTGTCATATACTGTTGAAATAACAGGAATTTGATTCTGTTATCCTGTTCTTTTGAAACAACAGGAATTATGTTCTGTTATCATGCACTGTTGAAATAACAGGAATTTGATTCTGTCATCCTGTTCTTTTGAAACAACAGGGAAAAATGGAAAGTTTTAAAATGTATTTTAAAGTCTACTTAAGTGTTAAAAGTGTAGCTGACATAACTAATACGCCCGGCATGGCCATGTGGTTAAGGCACCTGACTCGTAATCTGAGGGTCGGAGGTTCGAATTCCCGTCACACCAAGCTTGCTCGCCCTTTAAGCCGTGAGGATGTTATAATGTTACGTCAATCACACTATTCGTTGGTAAAAGAGTAGCCCAAGAGTAGGCGGTGGGTGGTGATAACTAACTGCCTTGCCTCGAGTCTTACACTGTTAAATCAAGGACGGTTGGCACGGATAGCCCTCGTGTAGCTTTGCGCGAAATTCCAACCACACTTATCTAATAAGAGGGTCCTAAGCTGGATATTAAACTTCTATTTCCATAGGTGGCGCTTTCACACCGCTGAAGACGTGCATAGAGTTTAAAGTTTGATAACAGGGTTAAGCCTAAAATTAAAACTTTGAGAATTTGCTCAGTGAAGAGCAACTTAATTTTGGAATAGCGCCACCTAGTAACGTAAATATTTAATCTTGAGTTTATATAATATTAACTTTAACAAAGATTTCTTATTCCATCAGTTAAACCAGACTGGTAGTGTACCACGAGGGGGACAATATTTACCACAATTAATAGTATAGGAACTAGAATCATGTATTTTTTATCGAGTGTTCCTTACGATGGTATATATAACAGAAACTTTCGTTTTAAGTTATATTTTAGTACAATAATTAGGTTTGTGTTTTAATAGGTTTATTTTATCTTTATAACGAGGGTAAAAATGTATACTGTCATTGTTTAGTTATCTTGATGTCGACTGCAAAATTTACACAAAGGCAGTTAGGATAATCGCCGTTAATGTGAGTTCATTTTGACCTAGTTACTTATGAACGTTTAAATGAAATAACATTCATGTATACATGTGAACGAGTTTTAGTCTTACAACGTGCACAATACGCTTACATTTGAGGGAAATTTCACGAGTTCTTCTAAAAGAATGCAAGACAATGGCTTTTTGGAGATATTAGTGTCCCACTAGTTCGCTTGTTTTCCCTCGTTTGTTTGACGGGCGCCATTAAAGATGTCGCTCGAAGTTCGAATTAACGTACTGCACAAGAGATGTTGGATATTATCTCTCGTTGCAGTTTTATCTATTACACCACAGGGCGGAGCCAGTGTCCCAGGGGACTTTAATGTGAATAAAGACACTTCATAATCACGCAGCGTGATGAGAGCGAACGTTTTAAAATAGTTAACAGAAACCCATCTAGCAAATTGCAAAGATTCCACGGAACAGTGAACTCTATTTGTTTACAGTAACGCGTATAGACAGCGTTTCACTTAACAAAAACACGCGGCACTTAACACATATGCTTTGAGGTAACTATGCATTTCATTATTCACAGAACGTTAACGTGGCTGTGAAACTGTGGTTGTCTTAGGCTTAGCTAGCTAAGCCTACAAGATAATAGTACTTATACTTGGAGTGAACAGGGAGAAGTTCAGTGTTGTTCCACACGTTTGAGTGCAAGTACAAAAACCTACCTGATCTGAGTTAGGAGTCTAATTTTGGGTTCATAGATTGGGGGTGAAGTAACGAGTCAACATCACCTACCACCAACCCTTGAACTACATTAATCGTATAGTGGGATTTGACTGTTACTTTCTTAACGCATCATATCCCCAATGTGCAGAGCTCGACTTGACGGCAACAGGAAGCGAACCATGGACCCTCATATTCACTTTTCAACACGCTAACTACTCGGTCACACCTGGTGTTCAGAGTTAAATATTGAACAGGGAATGCATTTTAAGGCAAATAATACCCTCCCCCCATTACCACCCCTGGAAAAAAGTACACTTTAACATGAGAGCAGTTCGATTAGGTTCTCTTTCCCAGAACCCAGAAGCGGTGAAGGATGAAATATATTGTTTATTGACTTAAAAATATTGACAGGGTAAAAGAAGCAAATTTGTTCTCGGTTGACGGCTCGTCTATAATACAAATGGTAGTCAAATAAGAGATAAAAACAATGAAAACAAGCCTCACTTTTACATTAATTAATGGGGTTGATTAAGTACAAGCGAGGGTTAAGTGGAACCGGAGTTTCGCTGACTAAAATAACGGCACATTTGTAATTCGCAATAACAGTAAATCTCGGAGCTCGCTGTGAAACGTCTCATCTTGTCTTGCATAGCCAGTCCTATAACAAATCCGTGTTTTTATGATCATGTACTTAGATCACCACTTATTTTCAAGCTAGTGTTACGCAATACGCTTCCATGCCGCCAGTTTCGTTTACCGTTTTTTCCACTACGCGCATCATACTTTTCCACTACGCCACGCGTTTCTTCGCTACGCAAAATATTTTCACGACGCATCGTACTTTCTACTGTGCGCCCTATGTTTACATTGTGCACTCGTAGGTGCAAATAGTGTGTTACTGAGATGAACAAGAATAGATAAGATCGTTTTCAAGATATGATTTGTTCATAAGAAGTTGGCTGCCCATAATATCACAAAAAAAAAAGACACGTTTGTTTGTTTGTTTTGGAATTTCGTACAAAGCAACTAGAGGGCTATCTGCACTAGCCGTCCCTAATTTAGCAGTGTAAGACTAGAGGGAAGGCAGCTAGTCATCACCACCCACCGCCAACTCTTGGGCTACTCTTTTACCAACGAATAGTGGGATTGACCGTAACATTATAACGCCCCCACGGCTGAAAGGGAAAGCATGTTTGGCGCGACGGGGATGCGAATCCGCGACCCTCAGATTACGAGTCGCACGCCTTAACACGCATGGCCATGCCCTATATTTATAGGTAACTGAACGTGAAGTTTAATAAAAACATTAAAAGAAATAAAAAGACAGTTTTAACTATAATTTTTTATATTATACAGTTGAGGAAAACCACAATCAATTTCTACCAGACAATAATTTACTATAAAAAAATAAAACGTCTGAAAAAAAAAGATTTATATTTTGAATGACAACCAATTTTAAAAAAATATATATAATTCCTTAACAAGCTGACGGCTGGTCCTACTGAACTGATTAGTTCTATCAGTTTGTAAAGCACCATATCTACCGATCCTTTCTTACTTTGTGAAGTCCCAGCAAATTCTCTGTGAACTTAATGACGCGACAGAATCACCTACAAAGTCGAGTCTGACGTTCAGTTCCCTCTTAGAAACCGAAAAAAAAAAACAACTTTTTATTTTAAATATGCCTCGAGGTAGAAACCTGAATGTTCTATCAAAATGTCCCCATCTGGAGAATAATTTGTGGCTGTCGTTATTCACTAAGAACCTTTCACGATTCCTTTTTTATATCAGTAGAAAATTATTGAAACTTCTCAAGAGTTTGGTTATAAAAGATTTACCTTGAGATATAAAAAAGTGAAACTATTTCGAAACTTAGAATAGATATTTTTTGTTGATATAAAAAAACAAACGCGACTTAGTTTGTTATTACAAAGCGCCTGAAAAGTAGGAAGTATAGTTAGAAACCGAACATGCATTCAAGCTTTGTGTTGCATAGGTTTTGGTTTTTATTTAAATTGTAATAATCGTACCCTAAATTATATTCACAAAAATAACAGTAATTCCTGAAGTAACAGTTCTATCCTCGCTTATACCCACTCCCTCCGAAATGACGGCCCGACATGGCCAGGTGGGTTAAGGCGTGCGACTCGTAATCTGAGGGTGGCGGGTTCGAATCCCCATCGCACCAAACATGCTCGCCCTTTCAGCCGTGAGGGCGTTATAATGTCACCATCATTCCCACTATTCGTTGGTGAAAGAGTAGTCCAAGAATTGGCGGTGGGTGGTGATGACTAGCTGCTTTCTCTCTAGTCTTACACTTTGCACGAAATTCAAAAACAAAAAAACCCTTCTAAATGACAGTTATCTTTGTAAAACGTATTCTGAAAAATAATATTTTTATAGTAACTTATATCCTCCGTAAAATCAGATGTCTTTTGCATAATATCTTCTAAAATAATAGTTAAACATAAATGAACAAATAAATAGAAACTAAAAACAACCTGAATGAAGAGGTACCTAGAATAAAGAAATAACCGACATAAAATCGATCACTGATTTAATGATACGATAGGACTATACGCGTTTGAATAAGTGAATCTATGAAGATTTCCCTTTTAAAGTAGAGTAAATCTCTACAATTCTATATGAAAACATTAATCGATATTGTGTAACAAAATATAGCTTGCAAATGTAGATAGAAAGATTAGTGACAATCCATTAAACATGTGAAGGCGAATACTCTAAGCTGCATCTTGGGGTTTGAGGTCCAGATGATGTCGTAAATCTGACTATGTGGCTATTGTGATCTTTTACAACATAGATCTGATATTGTGGCATTATCACTAGGCCTCGGATATTTAATATACTTGTTAAACCGTTCTGGACTCCCGTTGTTTATTTATTCAATATGGTTTGTAAACTCTTGGAATTTATCAGCTCGTTTATCTGTATTGGATCTGACTTTGAAGCTTTTGTGACTCGTTACACATTATGATAATTTTAGAACTAACACTGTGATGTCATTACTAACCACAGTATATATACTGTATAACACTCCCCCCAGGTATTGTAACCATGGTCTGACTTTATGACTACATCACTACACACCAGGTATCGTAACCTTGGTCTGACTACCTGACTGCATCACACTACACCAGGTATCGTGACCCTGGTCTGACTACCTGACTACATAACTCCACACCAGGTATTGTAGCCTTGGTCTGACTACCTGACTGCATCACTCTACACCAGGTATCGTAACACTGGTCTGACTTTCTGACTACATCACTCCACACCAGGTATTGTAACCTTGGTCTGACTACCTGACTGCATCACTCCACACCAGGTATCGTGACCCTGGTCTGACTACCTGACTACATAACTCCACACCAGGTATCGTAGCCTTGGTCTGACTACCTGACTGCATCACTCTACACCAGGTATCGTAACCCTAGTCTGACTACCTGACTGTATCACTCTACACCAGGTATCGTAACACTGGTCTGACTTTCTGACTACATCACTCCACACCAGGTATTGTAACCTTGGTCTGACTACCTGACTACATAACTCCACACCAGGTATCGTAACCTTGGGGGTGACTACCTGACTACATAACTCCACACCAGGTATCGTAACCTTGGGGGTGACTACCTGACTGCATCACTCTACACCAGGTATCGTAAGCTTGGGTGGTCTGACTTTCTGACTACATTATTCTCTACTACTTATTGCAACCCTAGTCTGAATTTGTGATTTAACCTACGTTGTAAATTACATTAATTTTAGTTTGACATTGTGACTTAACCACTAGTCATAAGAGAGGATAATTTTGGTTTGACTTTGTGACTTTATATTCGTTATAATTATTAATATTAACCTCCGAACTTGTAACCCTAGTCTGACTTTATGACTGCATCACCCTGTACCAGTATATAAATCATGGAGTAATGTGAAGATAATTAACATAATCTTTCGTACAGAAATAAAACGCATGGAACTTTTGAAACTCACAACAAACGTGGATTCATACGATTAATGAAATAGACTAACAAATATTTTGTGAACGTTATTGGAGTCGACGGTTTGTATCGACACTAAATAAGCCTCAAAGTTAAACAAAGTACACAAAATGCCTGACAGTCTATTTAATTTAATTAGAATATATTGTTTCATCACTTGGGTACCTTCATTATTGGTGATATTTTGGTAAATCCAGGCTTTTGATATTTACGTTGGTCCTAAATCTACACGCTTTGCGCGAAATTAAAAAAACAAACAAACAAACTTTATGTACTCTTTGTGTGGAATGTTAACTTTAGTAGCTACTACCGGTGTTTCATTACCGGTATACCGGTTCTGTGTTGAAACACTGGTTCAGTACTGGTATACTAGTTTAGTGCTGGCATACTAGTTCAATACTGGTATACTGGTATACTGGTTTAGTACTGGTGTATAGGTTCAGTAATGGCGTATTAGTTCAATACTGATATACTGGTAGAGTACTGGTATACTAGTTTAGTATTGGTATATTGGTTCAGTACTGGTATACTGGTTTAGTACTGGTGTATTGGTTCAGTACTGGTATACTATTTTACGTTTGGTATATTGATTCGGTACTGACACACTGGTTCTATGTTAGTATACTGGTCTGTAAATGGTATAATTTTTCAGTTCTGGTATACTGCTTTAATTAATGCCGTTATATTGATCCAGTACTGCCATATTGTTTTAGTATGAGCACACTGGTATACAACTGGTACATTGATCTGTTACTGGTATACTCTTTTAGTAATGATGTACATGTTTAGTTCAAGAATTTTTAGTGCACGTAAATATTGAAAATATTTTTTTATTTTTTATTTTGAAAATGCAGTGACGTGATGGGAACCAACAGAAAGAAACTGGAATCGTCAGTCGCACGTGCAGGTTCAAAAGCGTTCATTCCGGCTCTGTTCTAAAAGCTGCGTGAGAGCTATACAACTTCATCCTTTAGCAAGTTTTCGCTGTTGTAAATAAATTCAGTATTTTCTCACGTGACTGTATGGGAAGGGAGCTGCAGTCAGTAAAACTAGGCAACAAGGGGTGGGCATACAATTAGATGCGATCTTCGCACTTCCTATCTATCCTCCTCGC
This sequence comes from Tachypleus tridentatus, assembly GCF_004210375.1. Taxonomy (NCBI): domain Eukaryota; kingdom Metazoa; phylum Arthropoda; class Merostomata; order Xiphosura; family Limulidae; genus Tachypleus; species Tachypleus tridentatus. The sequence continues at coordinate 16,146,716 of NC_134828.1, forward strand.
GTGATTGTGAGCCCCAGTAAGAAGAAAAACAAAAAGAATGAAGGGAAAAAGAAAGAACAGCAGGCGGTTAAGAACTACACTAACGACCTCTAACGTTAAAGGTATGTATACCTCGCCAGAATTGGACTTGCGTTTTACCAGGACAATGAGTCTTGTTCATACGACTTTCCTCATGTGATTCTGACAAATGAATGTTTTGATTTTATTGTTGCATTAAGCAGACCCGTGCTTTATTTATAACTATACGTTTTTAATGTTGACTATTTCTGTATTTTGAAGCTGTCGATTACTACAATTCGGCCAAATGAAGCGATTCTGATCGTACTCTTTTACTCGTACGAGAAATTATGGTCTTTATGACTGCCCTGTGTTATTCATTGTTTATGATATTTATAAACGTTTTATAAAAATGTATTATTGTTATTAATCATGATTCTTGTGTTTTATACGTTTAAACATTTCTGAAACGACGAGTTCGTTGAACAAAGTAATTCTAACAGTTTCACGTTCGAGTAAATAACGCGTCTAGATCTTTATATATTAGCTCTAATACGTAATTTTTAAAGATATTTTTTTAACTTACACTGTAGTAACATACCTAATAAACTTATAATTCAGCTTGTAGTATAAAATTGAGTACAGAACTTCGATACTGTGTATAAAACGTATTTTACAAAACACTACAACAATGGAAATCAATACTCCTAAAATAAGAAAGTTTCGAACCGTTGATTTAGATAAATAATGTTTTCTTGTTGTTAAACGTAAATCTACGTAATAGGATATCTGTTCTCTGTCTATTCGGGTATCAAACCCTGGCTTTTAGCGTTATAAGCCCTCTCATTTACCCATAAATTGCTTAAAGCTATTCTATTGTTTATAATTGTAATTCAAGAAAGACAAAAGAGAAAACATAAATTTTAACATACTGCTATCTTTAGCGAGAAAAAATTACGTTATTATGTGTCATGTATACATATTTTTATCAGAAATAATTATGTAAACACTGTAAAATGATACGTTAAGCTGTGATTGATTGTCATCCAGCCAATAAGAAAGTGCCACACCAGTATAAATTCTATAAAAGTACAGGTAGTTATAATATGCCCATTTGTAGGACAGCATTTCCAGTTATTTCTCCCATGACTAAGATACCGTGTGATAGGCATGTGGAAACAAAGTCTTTGTTGGTCAAGTATACTTCACATGAAAGTTTAGAGAAAATACTACGTTTTAATAAGAGCTTTACAAATTTAGCACTGTTAATAATATAAATTGTCGAGGTATAAAATCGAAATTCTCGAAAAGTGACGTTAAATATTTCAAGATAGGTTCTTTAGCAAATAGATGATCTTGCTTTCAATACAGATGTGAATCTTCCTTCGAAAACAATACAAAGCACGTTTAAAAACTGATACTGGGAAGAGGTGAGGAAACCAAAAAGCATCGAACCACAAACAGTGCAACGAGACGTACACACCTTATAACCTCTAAATACGAGGTTTTTGTTAATAATTAATGACAGTGTGTTCAGCGGGAGATAGAAGAATGTTATCGTTGTCAGAATACAACAACCTGCTGATAGATCAGTTCGAGTTAGAGGTTCAATATAAGCTGCAAGTGTCAGCGATCTTAACAAAATTGATGGCACCCTGACTGCTGACAAGTAAAGGCAGATTTTGATCGATTATAGTATTCATTTAGAATAACGAGACCTACTCCCCGCACTTTTGAGTTCCAAAATTTAAAATAATGAAAAAGAGATATTAAATGCTTGGTAAAAATGAATTAGTTGACTCCTTTGCATTCTTTACTGCGCATGCTACGAGGTTTTTAGGAAGTTTCGTTCAAATTTAATTAATCTATTTTTGTTCTTGTTATACAAATTATTATAGCATAAACTCATAGCTAATAACCTATATATTCAAGTGGAAGAATGCAACAGAATTCACCCTTAAAACTGGCCCTGTACCCCAGCCAAATTGGTGGGTCACAGGTGTACATTGTATCGCTTCACACGGTGTGCCACCCCCATTCACCCCCGTCCCAGTTTGGATTGGAATCGCTTCCGAGGCTACTGATTATTAGTTGTTTTTGGGTGCAAAGTCACATCAGGCTATTTGCTGTGTCCACCGAGATGACCCCTGACTTAAGCGTTGTAAATCCGAAGACTTACAGCTGTCACTCCGGGGAACTCATTGTTTGTGTCTTCTATATTAGTTTGCTTGTGTTTTCCCGTAATTATTTGCCTTATAAACCTAAAAAAATAATAGCATAAATTATGTTGCATAAGTCTTCGAGGTATTGGATAGAACTACACAGTATAGTCGTGTACCAACTGTTTCACTAACGGACTGGTAGTGCCTTTACACTTGACAGCAACGACCTCTGGCTGACATAAGATGTATAGAAAAGTTACCAAATAAGTAAGTATACTGGCAAATAACGAATTTTTGCCTCTTTCTATTTACAACCATGACTGTTAAGAATTATTCCTGACGTAGTATAGTAAGTTATTATTCTTTGCCGCCAGGGATTTAAAATTCTTTTACCAGTCCTAAAATACAACAGGTTTAACATTTGGAGAAGTTTGTCACATGACACGCGGATATTTGATAAATTCAACGAGCCAATCAAACATTTTGTACGTAATTGTTCTGTATTTGATTTGATTTCTTAATGAAAGCGCTTGTTGAAGGTATTTTTTGAAACTCAAACTTATTGGTATTATACAAATATAAAATAACGCTAGATGGCAGCACATACTACTGACGGTTTCTGCAAATAAATGAATTGTTTTTTTTTCCGTTTTATGAATAGAGTAAACGAGGCTTCATTACTTCGTGAATAGTAATTGACAAGCAAATTTAAATAACTTATTTTATAAACCATTTGTCGACAAAACATGAAGTACTGGTTCTTAGTCTCTTATTAAACAATTCTTTCTGTTTTCTTAGGACAAATTTACACAATTGGTTATCCATACTATGTCCACCGTAGGAAATCGAACCTTACATTTTGATGCTCTATGCTCGTAAACTGGACGGTAACCCACTGGTGACTGCAAAATAGTTCCATTCTGTACGACTAACATTCGTCTTAGAGATTTTTATCCGACGTAATTTACACTGTGAAGAAATCGAATATATATATATATATATATATTTTAGGTTTGCTTGGGCCCTCCACAAGTATCGAAACCCGATATTCAGCGTTATAAGTCTTAACTTTTCGACGTTCACCTGTGGGCAATTTTTTTGTTTTTTATTATTGAGTAGAAAGTTTGTAAAATCAAAAACTGATATATTTTTTTTCATTACAAATTCTTCATATTTTGTTAATTTAGAATTAATAAACTAGGGGGAGTATCTAATCGACAACATCCAGCACCAACTCTTTGGGCATTCTCATGTGAACAAATAATGGAATTTGTATGTTACTCTTATATCTCCTTAACGTCCCCAAATTGTTTCTACATTAACAAAATGTAAGCCGTCAACCATTATACCACGTCTGACCCATAAAACAAATGTATTAATCAGATAGTATTATTTCGACCAAATATCATATAAGTTACACAGTCCAACATTTTGGGTTTCTAATTTAATCAGCAGATGTTTCGAGAGATTCGTTCCACGCTGGGACAGCGGTAAGTCTACAGACTTACAATATTAAAATCAGAGGTTCGATTCCCCTCGGTGAACACAGCAGATAGCCGCCCGATGTGGCTGTGCTGTAAAAATACACATACTCAAGAGATGTAAGATAAAAACATAGGAAAGTCATTTCTAAAAATAACAACAACAACGCAGTAAAACCTTAAAATATTGCTTTGAAGGAATCGTACTTCTAATGTGATGGGTTGGAAGAGATTGTATCTCTCTTTACACCCGATTAAATTTCGTTTTCCTTCCAGATGGAGCTCTCAGTAACTCAACGATAAGTGTGTAGGCTTATAAAGTTTCGATACCCTTGATGAGACAGCGAAGATAGCCCATTGTGTAAATTTGTGCTCGTAAAACTTTCCTTTGAAGTAACAAATAAAACATTATTGAGAGACTGCACAAACTGTCCACACGCAACGTCGTTTCGCAAAGTATTTCTGTAAGCAACGTGAGAAAACACTGAGTCAGATCTGATAATTTCAGACGAGCTCTCGAGACTGGGTGCCTGTCTTCAGTTTAGCCTTGCTCTAGAATGTATTTGTTTAGTTTCGTAGTGTTCGTCTTTCAGCCGTGGATGATTGTCAGTAACATCTGTGCGGAAGGCATGCCCATGTAGCGCCGCTTGGGCTTAATAGTTTCCCGGAGCGTTTCTTCGTGCTGTTACTTTCAACCGAAACTGAACCCCTGTTCATCTCTCTCAAGGGTTAATTAGAAGTAAACGGTTCGCTGAGCTTAGCGAAATTACTTGTTCGAGTTAACTGTCCTATTACAGCTGGCTTATATATATATAAAAGAAAAAACAACAGCATTTGTCAGAGAAACCTAATGTAACAGTGGACGGTCCTTCTGTACGGAAAATTCGTTATACGATGTCCCGAACTCAGGCACAGGAAAGTTCGAGCTGCTCGCGATCTGTGTCCTGGGAAAGCAGTAGTGTGGTTGGCTAGAAACGTAGATGTCGAGCACGCCTTTTTGAAAGGTAAAAATTCCGTAAACAAAACCTAATTTATATTATTTGGAACAAACGACAACAAGAACAAAAAACCATTAAAAAACTAAATATATATCTTTACAAAGAGACTGGAATATCCCCCGCGGGTGTTTGAGATTTTTTATAGTTACTTCGCTCCTAAGTGGCAGGTATGTAACCTAATGAGAGACAAATATAGGGTTTGGTGTCAGAAACCGGCCTAATGTTTGCCTATTTATCCAAACGCACTCACGAGCTTCGAGAAGAAACGGTAACAGCAGAAAACAGAACGAAACGAGCGGATAAAAACGTGTTTACTTCAGTTGCAACCTACGTAAAATCAATTAAAACTGACGTAAAGAATTTGTTCATGGAAAATTATCCATTTCATGAGCACGTAAACAGTATCTAATACTAGTTTTACTAACCCTTGCGAAAAAAATTAACATCATGCGAGATTGTAGCTTACAATTATAGATAGTAGCGAGCATGGTTAGTTTATCAAAGTCATGTATACCTTGTTGTTTCTAATAGCTTAGAGGCTGATACTATAAAAACAAATCCTGTCTTCAAACATTTTTCGTAGACAAATGTAAACCTCATTAATGTTTAATAAATTACGTCCTCGTTTCACACTACTCAGCGTCCTATGTATCACCGTTTCAGTCAACATAATGCTCTTGAAGTCATCGTTTCAATGCTATTTAGTATTATTTATATTAATATCTCTACCCACTGTTATTTCACTGTTTTACTCAGTTTAATGTCTTTTTATATCACATTACTAGATACTTTTTATTTAACTCTGTTTATTTCTCTTTATCTCAGTTTTTTACACAAATCAGTATTGTTTATTATTTCATCTGCTGGACACAAGGAGTAAATATCACTCCATCTGGTCCCCCCCGCTGGTACAGCGATAAGTCTACAGACTTACAACGCTAAAATCAGGGGTTCTATTCCTCTCGGTGGACTCGGCAGATAGCCCGATGTGACTTTGCTCTAAGAAAAAAACACACACACACACACACACATACGCTCCATCTGCTGGACACAAGAAGTAAATATCACTCCATCTGCTGGACACAAGGAGCAAATATCACTCCATCTGCTGGACACAAGGAGCAAATATCCCTCCAACTGCTGGACACAAGGAGCAAATATCATTCCAACTTCTGGACACAAGGAGAAAATATCACTCCATCTACTGGACACAAGGAGCAAATATCACTCCATCTGCTAGACACAAGGACAGGCATAAGAAACACAGAACTTAAGAAATAGCTTATGGTTAGAAAGATTTGTTTGTGACAGACAAACCTTGAAGAACAAAGGAAGTATAAATAATTACTTACCCTGCGTGACATGATACACTGTCATAACTCAACGTCTTAGCCATGGAAACAAATAGGAGAAGAATGTATTGCTATGTACAGATGATTATGTGTAGATATAAATGAAAATATACAAATTACACTACTATATCAAAAGTATATTGGCAGATATTAAGCACTACAGAAAAAGGTGAAAAATTATTTTAAATTAAACGAGGTTTTAAAACCAAACTTTAAGACAATATTTAAAAACATTTTTCATAAATATACTAAAACATTTAGAAGAACAGTGGTACAGAATCAAACAAATCATCAACTGTCATCGCATCAACGATTTTAGCGTCGTAAATCCGCAGACTTACCGCTCTACCAGCGGGGTTACAAAGCATATTTTCAAAATCCATCTTAAATATCAATTTTGAAAATTCGCGTTTGTTATAACAAATATACAAGAACACCAATGAACAATTCCTGTTTTGAGAAAGACAAAAATAAAAGAAATAATCAATATTTTATTTTTGGTTTGGTTGGTTTTGAATTTCGCGCAAAGCTACTCTACGGCTATCTGTGCTAACTGTCCCTAATTTCGCAGTGTAAGATTAGAGGGAAGGCAGTTAGTCATCACCACCCACCGCCGACTCTTAGGCTACTCTTTTACCAACGAATGGTGGGATTGACCGTAACTTTATAACGCTCTCACGGCTGAAAGACCAAGCATGTTAGGTGTGACGGAGATTCGAACCTGCGACCCTAAGATTAGGAGTCAAGCGCTTTAACCACCTGGCCATGCTGAAGCCCTTTTATTTTTGGAAGACATAAACGTAATGTGACCTAAAGTACAAAATCTCAGACTTGTGTGCCTGTTTAAATAATAAGTACGTTCACCCCTTTCAATATGTTTTCGAAACGTTCTATAATTTATTCACAAAACAGGCTTGTTATCTGACGTTACGTTTTGTTGAATTCAAATGCTCGCGCAGAAAAGCAGCATTTATTTTTATTGGTTAATGTTTCACCGTTATGTACGCGTAGCTTACGATATGCGGCCCGGCATGGCCAAGTGTGTTCAGGCGTTTGACTCGTAATCCGAGGGTCGCGGGTTCGAATCCCGATCTTACCAAACATGCTCGCCCTTTCAGCCGTGGGGGCGTTATATTGTGAGGATCAATCCCACTATTCGTTGGTAAAAGAATAGCCCAAGAGTAGGCTGTGGGTGGTGATGACTAAGCTGCCTCGTGTAGCTCTGCGCGAAATTCAAAACAAACTTACCCCGCGCTGTGTTTCTGAGAGTAAAAAAGTATCTTAGATTTTTCGTACAATGTTTCTCAAAGCAAAAAACAACATCAACTATATCTACGTTTATTACGAATACAATATATGTTACAACAGATTTATTTTCAAAGAATAAAATCGTCTTTATTATTCATGAATCGATTAGATATATGTTTGACCATTGCGATTTGTTCCTGTGTAAGTTTCTACTATAGCAAGTCCACATCGCGCTATCTGCTGTGTCTCTTGAGGGGAATCGAACCCCTGATTTCTTCATTATAAGTCCTAATCTCATTCATGTACTGATTCGTTCGCAAAAAACTAATCATGATTCTTAGGTAACAATTACTTTCTTCTGCTCGTGCGTTTTATTTTCTCAACTGGCATTGGACAATTCTCTGCATACTGCTTTAGGAAGCACAGATAGTGCATTATGTAGCTTTGTGTTTATAAATAAATTTAGACTTTTTGTTTCATCGTTTTATTAGTCGTTACTAATTTATGTCAAGTAAGAAACTAATAGAAATATTTCTGTAACTATATCTGGAACGACAGTGACTGGAACTTGAAGAAACTGGCGACCCCCAACTGGCTGTCAAGCGAAGTATATTTCCTGTTCTGTGGCGTTAGAGGCTTTCTTTAACCAGCTGAAAGTAATGTACTACTAACCAGATTACAACGAGACAGGAAAAGGGGGTTGGCATAACTTATTTTTAATCCCATTTAGACAAGAATGTGCATTTTTTTCTATACCTAGAATACAGAAATTCTACAGATAAACCTGACAGCACCTTGACTACACTTTGACTGTAGAATGCCTACAGATACACGAACCATTTATTACCTTTTCTTCTGGGAGATAAATTTAATTTCAACTATTTAAAAAACCACAATATATAAATATGTATGGAAAGGTGTAAAATTTGCGACACTTTAAATTGGTGATATACTAAAGACTGCAAATATCATAGTCACAATGAGCTGTAAAAATTGTATTATGTGTATATCTTATAATGGAAAAGCGCGACAGAGTCAACAACAAATATGTCAGGAAAGACGTTGTGAACTTTAACACTCACATCTCGTTCCCATAACTTGTATTTCTTTTGATGAATTATTCGTGTGAGACTAGCGAACGGAGGTCAAAACTGATAGACAGTGTATCCCCACCGCAATGTGTGTCCTACTTCCTCTGTCACCTCCCGAAACCTAGGATACATTTTATAATACCACGTTTTAGCTTGTACCCTAGGATCTTTTATTTTTTAAATATGCAGCGTATTGTTTTTTAAATTTTAATGTGATTTGTTTATGGTTTAAAATTTATGGTTATTATATATATGTAACCGTTAAGTGGCTAAGGTGTTATAATACTATAAAGTAGGCTTAGCTAGAAGTTTGTTTGTTTGAGATACTCACGCAACGTTCAAGACGTGTTTTAATTTAGAACTGATATACAAGAGGGGATGCATCTATCAAACAGCGCCCACTACTAGTTCTTTGGCTACTCTAACGCATCGTGCGTGATTTTACGGTATCGAGACCCGAACGCTAGATGTTCAGTATCAAGAGTTCTGACGCTTAACAGTATTAGATATTTCTCTTACACGAATCACAATATCGTACAAAGTCTTCATGATTCTAAGCTCTAAAAATATAAATTAGATAATTCGATAATTCCCACGTTCTAATGAAGAAACTCTGTGGAACTGAACGAGCTTCCTAATGAAACACCAAAGCTCTTTACGGACTATAAAATTAGTATGTTACTCCAATTCCATCATACAGTTACAAATTTATCATAAGCCTCGTATCAAAGCAATCAACATGTTATAGCTAGAACCGCCAAAAGGAAGAGTTGTCTTTACATTTGTTTGCGTGCTGTAACATCTAGTTAATCATGACTACAACGCAAGATTCGTCACCTCCACCTGTTTCATCTCAGTTGGATAAACAACTGAGAAATCCAACTGAGTTATGCAGTGAAGATGACATCAGATTAATCAGACCTATTCTTTAATTAATTCAAGAGTTTCTAAAGACAAACCTTGCGGAGTCCAAGTCGAGTTATTCGATAACGCAAGTACTTCAATTGAAATTGTAACATTTGATGCGAAAACTGTAAACGTAATATTGGAATTGTGGTATTCTACATACTTGGAAAGCCCTTCAGCTTGTAACATAACACTCCAGGTATCCACTACTCTAGACCTCAAGGTAATTCCTCAACAATAAGCTATAATCTTACTTTTAGGATTTCTGTTGGATCGCACGCGTGGATGGACTGGAGTAAATTATTTAATGCGAAGAAAACTGGAATTATTGAAGATAGAGTTTTCTGTTTGCGTTCTTTACGTTGTAGATTGCCTTAAGAAATGCACATACGTCATTAGTTATCTTAACAAATTTGTGGACGTCTGTGAAGAATTAGAGTACACATCGCTTGCACTCCACGTGTCCACCAATGTGCATCTGCACGTCAGACTAATAAAGCTGCGAAACACGAGCGAACAATCCTGCTCACATAACATTCGGGCCCTTTGTATTATTTGTAACTTCACAGTTTCTTATAAGAAGAAGAAAAAAATATTTTTCATTTATCTGTTTGAGATATATAGAATTTTCCAGTAATTAACTGGATAATTAAAGTTTTGTCTTTTTTCCCTGTCGGATTTTTTTACTCTGTTTGGTATTCAAAAATAATAATAAAAGGAAAAATTAAATTTGAAAACCCGAATTATTCGTCTCTCTTTTTGTTTTCTAAAACCATTTCCATATCTTTTTATTTTCGTGTCACAACATCAATCACTGGAAGGTTCCGTACACGTTTGTATAATATATTAACGGCATCTTCTTGTCACACGTAATATTGCGAGATCTTCTCTCTATGTGACGGTTTCAGTGACGTTATTCTTACGTCACCAGTTCCACTTGAGAACTTCGAAGTGTTCTACGAACATAATGAGATTGTCGACATTGTTGTTACTGAAGCTGTGAAAATGATGGACATGTGGTGGACATCTGGGTGAGTAATGTCATAGTAGAATAAGGAGAGCGAAGATTCGTGTGTAAGGGACATAAGGTGATAAAAGGGGACATAATATATTGATGTGGACTTAAGGTTTCATAAGGTTTTTCAAGACGAATTAAACTTTGAAATAATAGATTTAAAGTTATGGAGAATATTTGTAGGAGTTTACACGCAAGTTATCGGACATCTACTCTCAAAATATGTAAAGAAACGGCATAACGTAAGGATGTTTGTTTGTTTTTGAATTTCGCACAAAGCTACTCGAGGGCTATCTGCGCTAGCCGTCCCTAATTTAGCATTGTAAGACTAGAGGGAAGGCAGCTAGTCATCACCACTCACCGCAGATTCTTGGGATATTCTTTTACCAACAAATAGTGGGATTGACCGTCAAATTATAACGCCCCCACGGCTGAAAGGGCGAGCGTGTTTGGCGCGACGGGGATGCGAACCCGCGACCCTCAGATTACGAGTCGCACGCCTTAACACGCTTGGCCATGCCGGTCCCCCGTAACGTAAGGACATAAACGTTCTAAGCGTTAGATGAACCATCTACAGACGAATTTCTTCTCTGGACGGTAATAAGAAAGATACAAACCCGTTATCACACTTGTTCTAAAATGATTAACAGATAATATCAGGACCCAAATGGTGTTTCACTTCCTGTAAGGTGTAACGAGTGTGTTTCCTTATAGCAAAGCCACACCGGGCTATCTGTTGAGTTTGCCGAGAGGAATCGAACCCCTGATTTTAGCGTTGTAAATCCGTAGACTTACCGCTGTACTAGAGGGGGAGGCAGGGTGTAACGAGTTTGTCTTCATTTCGCGTCAAATAACATTCAACGTTTCGCGACATTATCGACTCTCTCATGCATATGCGACGTTTGAAGCAACCATGTATCCTACAGAGATGTATTGTTAAGAAGCCATATTAACACATGTGGAAATTATATCATCCGTTTACAGCTGCACTGGGATGTTACCATAGCGATAAACATACATTTACTTTGGAATGGTCATTTGGATATAGCGTTGAATGAACTTTAATATTGTTTGTTTTTGAATTTCGCGCAAAGATACACGAGGGCTACCTGCGCTAGCCGTCCCTAATTTAGAAGTGTAAGACTAGAGGGAAGGCAGTTATTCATTACCAACCACCGCCAACTCTTGGGTTACTCTTTTATCAACGAATAGTGGGATTGACCGTCACATTATAACTAGACTAGAGGGAAGGCAGTTGGTCATCACCACTCACCGCCAACTCTTGGGTTACTCTTTTACCAACGAATAGTGGGATTGACCGTCACATTATAACACCCCCACAGCTGAAAGGGCTAACATGTTTGGTGCGACGGGGATTCGAACCCACGACCTACCTGGCCATGCCGGGCCCCCTTTAATATTGTGTTTAATTGCTTTAATACATTATTCAGGTAAAAAAAAAAATAAAGTTTTTGTAATCGCTCTGTTTACTCGATTTCAGTGGGAACAAATTCATGCATCAGCTTTAACCTCACAATTTTAGTGCACCACGACCATATCTTATATCAGTTGCAGCTAGGGTATAAGTTATATGCTTATTGTAACTTCTGATACGATTTAAACAATAACGCATAACCTATAACCCTATTTTTGTGTTTGATCAGCTTCCAAACTGTCCATCCGATCAATGATATAATTCAGCAAGGTGGTCATCTGCCTGTCCGTTTACTGCATCTTTCATCTAGCCATTCGTCAAATTGTTGGCCAGTCTTAGAGACACCCGTTCTTTCATTAACAGCTGTCAACCTGTCTGTTTTTCCTTTGGCTGTGCCTTTAATCCATCTTTGTTCCAGACACCCATTCAGCGTTCCATAAAAGATGTACGTCACATAAATATAAATGAAACTACAAGAAAAAAAAAAGTCTTCACCGGTGTGTGAAATAGAGAAGAAAAACAAACCCAGAAGATATTTCTGAGTATCCACACCAAGGGATCAGATCATGATGAAAAAAACCCATACAGAAGCAGGGAGAATGGGTGGAGTTGAAGAGAAAGAAAGACAGGAAGTAAAGACAATACTTCGTGTGATAAAAGATCCGTAATGTTCTTACTCTACGTATCTTCTTTCATACATCCGAACACTCCATAGTGACTATCCGCCTACTTTTCTACCAAACAGGCTGTATTTTCCTTCAGTCATTCTCCAAGTACCTTCTTCAACACGTACATATATTTATTCGTCGTTAGTTTTACTTGTGAGTTAGAAAATTAGCCTTCATATACATTTGTCCTCACGTTTTTCAAATGTCTTTCTATAAACCCTACCTACTTATCGTTTGATATATTTTGTTTTTATGTTTTTGCGGCAGTCTCTCCATTTTTATGTGTCTTCGTTTTAATCGTTCAAGAACTGATTTACATATTCCTTTTATTGCCTTACAGACTGTCTACACATCCAATAAATTATATGTCATTTGTTGGTATATGTGCTTGTCTGACCAATTTTTGTTTCAACTCTTAGTCGGTCACTATAATTACACGTACCCACTGTTCAATGTAACTGAATGAAACGTAACCTTTGTAATTAAACTTATCAACTCTTCAGACAATACAGTCTTGTACAACACGACCCGACGATTAATGTAACTGTTTTTGTTTCGTAACTTTATTGATGTTTTTTACGAACATCTGGGGGTTTGATTATTCCGTTCTGTAATAACATACTACCAAAAGAGATGCTTGATATTCTAAAATAATAATTCTAATTAATAGCAAATAGTCTTAAGTCTGTTAGCAATGCTTTCGGCCATCAACCCAACAACGCTTCACCTAAAATGTTTCTGCCATTTGTATAATCATATATGGTAAGGCTTAGGATTGTTTATTAGAGTAAATGTTAAAGGTTAAAGATTAAAGAGAACCATCAATGAACTATTGAAGTTGTTTTGGATAGCGGTAGGCTTACAAACTTCCTACTCTAAAACTCGGGGTTAGATTCTCCGCGGTGGAGATAGCCTAATGTTAGTATACTTTCAGCAAAGATATATTATTAAAAATACTTTAGTTAGGAAGAAACTGTAGGTGCTAGCTGCGCATTTCATGTAGATGCTGGCTGTGTAGTTTATTCGGTTTGATTAATTTAAAAGGTTATAATATTACGCTTTATCAAACTCTTGAAACATACAATCAAACTTAACGTAAAGTGTTGTTTTTTTATCTAAAGAAACACTGAACAAGTCCTTTTTCTATGTTCTTAAATCAACTTCATAAATCAACAATCCACAATTTGTTTTCTCTAAACAGAAACAGCACTAGAAGTGATCCGAAATGACAGATGTAATGCCTTAAATATGTATTATTTGATGTTAAATTATAGATACGATGATATAAGTATATTTTAGTTGGTGTTAACTTTGATATAATTTCTGAAGTCAGTGGTTTTAAATAAGTTATTATGTTTTTATTTGTTTATTGTTACTACCTATTATATGTTCATTACAAGGACCGAACTTAAAGTTAGCACTGTGAGACCTTAAACACTTATAATAATGTTATTATGCATGATGAAACATGAATTTTCATCAGGAAACATACATCTATACCATTACCCCTAGAAGTGTGGGGTTTCGTGGCAAAAAAATTCGGCTATCAATTTTTATTTGTTTGTTTACTGTAAAAGCGCAAAGCTCACGATGGGTTATCTTTAACCCACTAACCTGGACATCAAAATTCGATTTCAAGCATTATAGTTGCACAACAAACGAAGTTTGTAACATATTTCGTGAGATGTGTATTGGAACAAAGTTTACTCGGTCTAAATATTGTTTTGAACCATGAACACAAATATGCTGAATAGCTTATGAGAATAACAAAGACATTATTTTGTAATACCTAAGGATATGAGAATATTGTAATATATATATATAAATATATAACAAAGATCCATACGTATATAAATGTAACAATTCTGCTCTCTAAGTAACCTTGGCGTCAATAATATAACACCAGATATTTCAAGCTCTCGCAGAATACATCCAAAACCAGAATATTCACAGAAGGATTTTCGACCCACGAACATGGATTTAAACCCACGAAACGTAGTTTCACAGAAAGAATTCTCTGACTAAATTCTTACTTTTTCACAGACTACGTAACTGCACGAGAAACACCTTCAGAGTTTAGCGAATTAAACTTCGACATGTAATTTGATAAAATTCTCATGTTATAAAACTGCATTTTCTTTTCTGTGACTTCCACAAAAACAAAAACTTATCTTCAAGGACTAATGACATTCAAACTTTAAATAAAAATCGATTCTTGGTCAGATTATGAAAAACACATTTTTTAAAAGTAACGACTTTCAATCGTCAACCAATTTGTTAGTTTTACATCAACATTACGTATCCAGAGAAAATATTGAACATGTTTCTTCAACAATAGCTATTTATTAGAGCACAGGTTCTGATAAAATACAAATCAAACAATAATATACTAGTGAGAGCCAAAGAAAGAGACATGAGAGATTCTCCAAACGGGTCTTTTATTACGAATTTTGCACCAAAGGTGTAATTGTTGCCATGGAATCAAAATCAAAATATCGATATAAAACCTTAAATATATTTAATTGGTGTTAAACTGTATATACCTGATGCTGCAGATACATTTCGATTGGTGTTAACCTTGATATAATGTTTTAATGTATTTTGTTTGTTGTTAACCTTGATATGATGTTTCTAATGTATTTTGTTTGTTGTTAACCTTGATATAATGTTTTAATGTATTTTGTTTGTTGTTAACCTTGATATAATGTTTTTAATGTACTTTGTTGTTAACCTTGATATAATGTTTTTAATGTACTTTGTTTGTTGTTAACCTTGATGTAATGTTTTTAATGTATTTTGTTTGTTGTTAACCTTGATATAATGTTTTAATGTACTTTGTTTGTTGTTAACCTTGATATAATGTTTTAATGTATGTTGTTTGTTTTTAACCTTGATATAATGTTTTTAATGTACTTTGTTTTTAACCTTGATATAATGTTTTTAATGTACTTTGTTTGTTGTTAACCTTGATATAATGTTTAAAATGTATGTTGTTTGTTGTTAACCTTGATATAGTTTTTAATGTATTTTGTTTGTTGTTAATCTTGATATAATGTTTTAATGTACTTTGTTTGTTGTTAACCTTGATATAATGTTTTTAATGTAATTTGTTTGTTGTTAACCTTAATATAATGTTTTAATGTACTTTGTTTGTTGTTAACCTTGATATAATGTTTTAATGTACTTTGTTTGTTGTTAACCTTGGTATAATGTTTTAATGTACTTTGTTTGTTGTTAACCTTGATATAATGTTTTAATGTGCTTTGTTTGTTGTTAACCTTGGTATAATGTTTTAATGTACTTTGTTTGTTGTTAACCTTGATATAATGTTTTAATGTGCTTTGTTTGTTGTTAACCTTGGTATAATGTTTTAATGTACTTTGTTTGTTGTTAACCTTGATATAATGTTTTAATGTACTTTGTTTGTTGTTAACCTTGGTATAATGTTTTAAATGTGCTTTGTTTGTTGTTAACCTTGATATAATGTTTTTAATGTACTTTGTTTGTTGTTAACCTTGATATAATGTTTTAATGTACTTTGTTTGTTGTTAACCTTGATATGATGTTTTTAATGTATTTTGTTTGTTGTTAACCTTGATATAATGTTTTAAATGTGCTTTGTTTGTTGTTAACCTTGATATAATGTTTTTAATGTATTTTGTTTGTTGTTAACCTTGATATAATGTTTTTAATGTATTTTGTTTGTTTTCCAAGATTTATTTTCCAAGTATTTGAGTGGTCTGTTAAACAGAACTGTATGGACTATTCCACCAAATGTAAATATGTTAAAATGTACGATTAATAAATTATGCAGACATCGATTAAAAACAAAAAGTGGCTGAAACTTTCCGTTTATGTAAAACAATTTGATAAAACCTAACACAGAGATGTTTTTATCAGCAAGCAGTACATTGAGCCTACTTAGCAACAAAATTCATAAATCTATTTGGTATGCTTAATAGTCTGTATTAAGTCCTAGACAGATGTACACAGAGTTCCCGGAAATCATGTTAACACTACATGCTGTCAGTGTTGAAGACCTACCACCATATTGATTTGCGAAATTTTGATAAAAAAGACAAACATAAGGTCACTGCACTTCCATAAATCTTACCAAGATGTTTCGTGGATTGTTTCATCTTGCTCACTTCTAGTTTTTTTTTGTGAACTATATGCTAATCATATCTGTTTATTTGTTTTCTGAATTTCGCGCAAGGCTACACGAGGGCTATCTGCGCTAGTCGTCCCTAATTTAGCAAATTCTTTGGCTACGCTTTTACCAACGAATAGTGGGCTTGACTGTGACATTATAACGTCTCCACGGCATTTGGTGTGACGGGGATTCGAACCCGTGACCCTCGGATTACGAGTCGAACGCCTTAACCTTCCTGGCCATTGCGGGCCTAATCATATCTTCCTCTGAAAGTGTATACCTTATTTTACCACTGGAATATTTGTCTTATTACCAGTAATAACTTTATTCTAAGCCTATTATGAAAGTGCTTTTTGTGTTGTTGTAGAAGCCCAAATATGGGCTGTGTTAAAACCTTTGATTCAGCTGAACTGTTAGAGGGAACTAATACTGGGAACGGGTCTGTGTTTCAAATCGTTGCACAACAACCAATCAGAATGGTCTGAACGGAACCGGAACAAACTTACGATATTTTGCAAATGGCTACCGTTATCGGGTGGTGTTTCTGCAATTTTACTTCTGATGTGTTCTTGTAATGCTACTTTCATATTAAGGTCGTTTACGGTGAGTAAAATTGTCATTATTTGATGGAAAACAGATAAACTAGACCATCGACTTTTTTACCTTAGCCAACTGTTGAAGCGTCAATGAATTTTGTGATCGTTTATGATTATTTTGTTTATTTATTTGTTATTTAATATCAAGTAACTTATACGTTTCATTTTGGGTCATACAGAAGAGCTTGGATTACTGTCTTGTATGGAAACGCTTCCTCTAGGCTTAAGCCCGGCATGGCCAAGCGCGTTGAGGCGTGCGACTCCTAATCTGAGAGTTGCGGGTTCGCATCCCCGTCGCGCCAAACATGCTCGCCCTTTCAGCCGTGGGGGCGTTATAATGTGACAGTCAATCCCACTTCGTTGGTAAAAGAGTAGCCCAAGAGTTGGCGGTGGGTGGTGATGACTAGCTGCCTTCCCTCTAGTCTTACACTACTAAATTAGGGACGGCTAGCGCAGATATCCCTCGAGTAGCTTTGCGCGAAATTCAAAAACAAACAGACAATTACTTTGTTGTATTTCGGTCAAATTACATGGAATTTGTTAGAAAAATATTTTTATTCGGATTCCAAACAAAAGCATAGACAATTGTAGAATTCTTGTCTTTTGCTCAATTGTCCAACGAGGAAAGTACAATTTAGGGTTCTTGTGAACTATTCATGTGAGAACCAACCAACATATATAGGAGTTGGTACAAAGATTTATCCTTGTAGGTCTCAAGGAGTGATTTAAAAAATATCAATATTCTCTGGTTTCAAAATTGACCTGAACTGTACTATTACTGTGTTGAAATCCCACACCTCAGAAATTGGTGTTTATTTTTCATACAGCAAAGCCACATCGGGCTATCTCCTAAGCCCACCGAACCCCTGATTTTAGCGTTGTAAGTCCGGAGACTTACCGCTGGACTAGCGGGGGGCTATCTTAGAAATACTGATCTTAAAACAAAGAATAGATTTGTCCTACAAATGACACCGTGAAGCTATGTATCGTTTATTATAGGTTACTGTTTACGCCCACAAATAGCACCCCAATGACTCAGCCGTAAACTTAGGGACTTATAACGTTAAAATTCAGGATTTTTATCATTGCAGTAGGCACAACACAGATTCCGTCTTGTGCGTAAAAAGAAATACATGACAGTTTAAAAAACATTTAGTACAGTTTGGTAAATAAATATTTTTAAGGGCAAAAAATTGTTATTTATATATACTAGTCACGCCGATACACATTTAACTAAGCAATACCAACTAAGTAAGCCTAAAACGCTTGCTGTTTCTGTTAATGTGTGTTTTTCTTAGCGCAAAGCCACATTGGACTATCTGCTGAGCTTACCGAGTGGAATCGAACCTCTGATTTTAGCGATGTAAATCTGTAGAGGAACCGCTGTACTAGCGGGAGGCAGTTTTTTTAAAGTATAGCAAACGAGAGGTAAATATGTATTAATTACAATAAAATTATTATTATTTTAAAATTATTAATGAACATTTACATATCTACATATCCTTCTTTTTTCGTCAATTATTTGCTGATGGTCTGTATCCAACCTTAAGCTTTATTGGTAACTTCTGTTATCGAAACGATTTTTGTCAGTTAGGGCTATTTTCGTAACATTCGCCATCCAGTGGCACAGTAGTATATAGCTGCGGACTTATATTGCTACAAATCGGGTAGATACCCTTGGTGGATAGAGTCACAGATAGACTTTTGTGTAGCTTTGTGCTGGCCTGGCATGGCCGAGCGCGTAAGGCGTGCGACTCGTAATCCGAGGGTCGCGGGTTCGCGCCCGCGTCGCGCTAAACATGCTCGCCCTCCCAGCCGTGGGGGCATTATAACGTGACGGTCAATCCCACTATTCGTTGGTAAAAGAGTAGCCCAAGAGTTGGCGGTGGGTGGTGATGACTAGCTACCTTCCCTCTAGTCTTACACTGCTAAATTAGGGACGGCTAGCACAGATAGCCCTCGAGTAGCTTTGTGCGAAATTCGAAAAACAAAACAAACAAAGCTTTGTGCTTTATGGCAAAGAACAGCAAGTCGTAACATCTTTCACCAGCTGTAAGTCTGTGATTCTCTGTTCTATGACAGCCTTAATAGATTTATGATTCTTATTCGATGGTAATATTCCATTTACTTGACTAAGTAAAGAAAATTCTCAGCTTTTTATAAGAAGGCCTACGTTGAAAACCTGTCCGTATTTACCGCGTTTGCCAAATCGGTGTTTGAGAAAAACGAATGGTATAGATTGAGAAATTTACAAAATGAATGTTCGTCAGTGGGTTTCGCAAAACATAGAATTGTGGGTTATGTAAGATATGGTACTGAACACGTTACGCATGCGTGTATGAACGCTTGGAAAAAGATTTCCTCACTGGTTTCTGGTATGTTAGAGGCGTAAGATTAATATTACCTTCCGAAAAGAACAAACTATCTGCTTAAAGAGAAACTAAAACCAACATGACGAGTTAAATACACTTATCTTACTCACAAATATCATACTGTATTGAAAAATATATAAGTAGAAACGGCTCGTTTGGGCTGAGAAAATTTTGAATGTAAAGGAGCGAACAACGTTTCGGCCTTCTTCGATCATCGTTAGGTTCACAAAGAAAGAAAGTGGTAACTGACTGGAATCTGACCACATGTTTGAAAGGGGTTGTGTAACTGAGTGTCGGGATGTAGAGGGCGTGCTTAGATGTTTGAATATATAATTTTATATTACTTATTTTATTATCATTATTTATTATATTATTTTTAATATAGGTATAAAGGTGTTCCTTTGTATATTATCATAATGTATTGTTTCATCAGTTCTTGCTGCTAATAGTACTAACGATGGTCTGCATCTAAGTTTACTTAAAACTTAAGCCTAAATTTATGCCCCCCGCTAGTACAGCGGGATGTCTCCGGATTTACAACCCTAAAATCAGGGGTTCGATTCCCCTCGGTGGGCTGAGGAGATAGCCCGATGTGGCTTTGCTGTAAGAAAAACACACACACGCCTAAATTTATTTTATCCTTTATGAACATATACCTCAACTAAACGTTTAGCTTATAACGTTATTCGTACTGTCGCACAAGAGGTCCTGGTATGAAGACCTTGACGAGACAATTTTTTGATTCGTAGCCAGATAGTCAGATAGTTGAGCAGAACTGATAAGAAAGAGAGAGCTTTTATTTGATTTCCAGAACTCGTTCGCAGGATCAAAGCAAGCTATGAATATTGTGTCAGGTTCTCACATCTTTACGAGTTTCGCAAACTTCTCGTTGTTGTTATCTGTCTATGTGTAGTTGTCTAATTAACGTTTTATACCTGGCTACCCTGCGAGGGTTGTCTGAACAGTGCACTCAATGATCGGTCTCTCATTACAAGCACAGACTAGATATAAATGTGTACCACAGTTTCACTCAAGAGGTTTGTTTTTGTTGTGTTTTTTTTTTAATTTCGCGCAAAGCTACTCGAGGGCTATCTGCGCTAACCGTCCCTAATTTAGCAGTGTAAGACTAGAGGGAAGGCAGCTAGTCATCACCATCCACCACTAACTCTTGGGCTACTCTTTTACCAACAAATAGTGGGATTGACCGTAACATTATAATGCTCCCACGGCTGAAAGGGCGAGCATGTTTGGTGCGACCGGGACGCGAAACCGCGACCCTCACTCAAGAGAAGCGCGTGAGGGAATACGTTCATCCTAAAATAACTGCTTTCCTTGTAACCTTGGGTACTCTTGCATAATAAAATATCTATCATACTTGTTACCATAGTTACACTTGTATAATAAAATAACTACCGTTCCTGTAACCTTGGTTACTCTCATATGATAAAATAATTATTATTCTTGTTGACATTGTTAAAGTTGTATAATAGAATAACAGCCTTGTTTGTAACCTTGATGTAATAAAACAGATTCCATGCTTGTTCCCATGGTTACACTTGTATAATAGTCATAATACCAAGATATGGTTATTAGCATCCAAATGATGGCATTAAGAAAAATCAAAATAAAAGTCAGACACACAACGTTTTATGAACATAAGCAAAAGTTTTATTGATGGTAGAATCTACTGGACGTTTCCACAGACGAAAACCATATATTATATTGTCATAATGTTCTTCCAGACTCAAGTATTCAGAAATATCGGTTGTATAATAGTAATGTAAAAGCTGCCTTACGTCATGTAGTCAATTACACATAAATATCTCTTGAACTCTTACTTTCAAATACGACATAATCCTCGAAACGTCTTAGTGTTGACTTTCCTGACCACATGGGTGTGTTTGCATTATTAACATATTCGTAAGCTGTTTAAACGAGCATCTTTATGCTAGCAACGTAATTTTATGAGTGTGGTCACAGTGGGAAAGTTATATTAACCAATGGCCGATCTCTATCAAAGAATGAGAAACCAAGTTGGTACGAGAAACAAGGATGCGCGACTGTTTTGTTTTTCTGTATTGTTCCAAAACCTAAAATGTTAAGTCCTTATGGAGACTGACATAACAACTAGGCGTTATTATTCAAAGTCTATAAGGTAAACGATTATTTCGAAAAAAAACCAAAAACACCCACTGCCTTACACGAGAACTGTTGTTTTTACGTCCTGTCGAGATCCGCCTAGTTAGTCCTAGTACAATGGCATCCCGATCGTAAAGTTAAGCGACTTTGTAAAGTTAGACTCAGCGTGTCTTCCAGATATAAAGAACAAAAACTCCTTACTTGAAGCCTTCCCCAGTGACACAGCGGAATGTTTGCGGACTCACACAGTTAAAAACCGGGTTTTGTTACCCGTGAAGGGCAGAGCACAGATAGCCCATTCTGTAGTCTTGTGTCTAATTCTAAACGAATAAACTTTATTTGAATCGGGTGGTTTTGTAAAGCACCACGTAACGGCAACTAAATTATAGTTACTTACTAATTATAGCTACTTATAAATAGTTACTTACTGCGATTAAAATCATAGGATCAAGGTTCCTGAATTATAGCTTAAACTAGGGATTTACTTGGGTAACCGGAATATCTTCTGTACGTTATTAGCTGTAATCACCAGGACAATTTATTTCATGAATAAATAAACAGTTTGTTTCTGTTTATTTTGAATTTCCGACAAAGATACTCGAGGACTATCTGCACTAGCCGTCCCTAATTTAGCAGTGTAAGACTAGAGGGAAGGCAGCTAGTCATCAACAAAGCTACTCGAGGACTATCTGCGCTAGCTGTCCCTAATTTAACAGTGTAAGACTAGAGGGAAGGCAGCTAGTCATCAACAAAGCTACTCGAGGACTATCTGCGCTAGCTGTCCCTAATTTAACAGTGTAAGACTAGAGGGAAGGCAGCTAGTCATCAACAAAGCTACTCGAGGACTATCTGCGCTAGCTGTCCCTAATTTAACAGTGTAAGACTAGAGGGAAGGCAGCTAGTCATCACCACCCACCGCCACCTCTTGGGCTTGTCTTTTACCAACGAATAGTGGGATTGACAGTCACATTATAATGCCCCCACGGCTGAAAGGGCGAGCATGTTTGGTGCGACCACTAAATAAACAGGAACCTCCATTTAAAAATTATTATAGAGTTGCAAAGTTTAAGGGCGAAGAAAAAAATTGTTTTTGAATTTCTCGCTTAGCAACACGAGGATAACCTACGTTAGTTGTCCCTAATTTAGCAGTGTAAGACTAGAAGAAAGGTAGCTAGTCATCACCACCCACCGCCAACTCTTGGACTACTCTCATACCAACGAATAGTGGGATTATAACGTCTCCATAGCTGTTTGATGTGACGGGGATTTGTACCCGCGCTCCTCTGATTACGAGTCGAGTGCCTTAACCACCTGACCACGCCGGGCGAAGTACAGACCTAATTACACACACTGTGCAGTATCTTGACTATTATAACTGACTGGTATTTTTAAAAAACAAAACTGTCCCTACCAGGAAGGGAAAATGAAAGAATCACTCGTAGGAAGTATAAGCGACTGGGCTAACTAATGAAACTTTATATAGCAGAATCTAGTGAGAAAACTATATAATAATCCTTAAAAATAAAATAATCCTGAAGAAATGACCAGACATGGTCTAACAAAACCTACCAAGGATTTTTGTTTGTTTATTGTTAAGCACAAAGATACACAATGGATTACCTGTGCTCTGTCCACCACGGGTATCTAAGCTCAATTATTGGCGTAATCTGACAGGCTTTCATCTGTACTTCAGTGGGGTCACCTGTCTGGTTCAACTCACGGAAAAGTTTCATCTAACCTTATCTTGCATTAAGATTTTCTCGTGGGCCAATCGATCCATTTTATACAGTAATAGTGTAACATAATTGAGGATATGCCCTTGATTTACAGGACAGAAGATAGTTTGGCTATATCAAACCATGCACAACTATAAGTGTTTCACAATGGACTGAGCCTAGGTAAAAATACATCATCTCTAAAATATATTTATCAAACATTTTGTTAATATCTTGAAACAGTTATATGAAAACCAATCCACAACGTTATCATCGACCTTACCTCTAATTTCACTACTAAATATTTGTAGTTTCCTTTTAAAATCTAACATGTTATTAAGGTCTGACGAAATAAAGACAAATCATTGTACATAACAGGACTTAATCTTTTAATACTTAGATAATAGTTCACATGGATGTAAGTACAATTATTGAGTTACACTTGATCAGGGTTTTGTATGTGGGTCTACAGTTGGGTGTTGAGTTTATCTGTGTATTAAGTACAATTATTGAGTTACACTTGATCAGGGTTTTGTATGTGGGTCTACAGATGGGTGTTGAGTTTATCTGTGTATTAAGTACAATTATTGAGTTATACCTGATCAAAGTTTGGTGTGTGGGTCTTCAGATGGTCTTGCGTATTAAGTATACAATTATTGAGTTACTCCTGATCAGGGTTTTGTATATGGGTCTACAGATGGGTGTTGTGAGTTTATCTGTGTATTAAGTACAATTATTGAGTTATACCTGATCAAAGTTTGGTGTGTGGGTCTTCAGATGGGTGTTACTGTGAGTCTACTTGCGTATTAAGTACAATTATTGAGTTACTCCTGATCAGGGTTTTGTATATGGGTCTACAGATGGGTGTTCTTGTGAGCCTAGTAATGTTTCAAAGATTTCTCGGAAAGTTCTCCTGAGTGGTAACTTTTCATGGATTTAACAAATGTTACTATGTCTAGCTTATTTTAAGAAGAGTGTAAGTTATTCGTGTGGTAATATTAGTCAAGCATTAAAACAACAATTGAAATACACTAGTATACATGTGCTGAGAATGTAAGATGTCATATTTTTCCTTCGGTTGTCGACATAAACGTGCTCCGCATTGTGAGGGCATGCTGGAAGCGGTCGGTATAGTTCAGCCAGACACCAGTAGACCAGGAATTGTCACTGAGTATTTAAAAGTTGTGTTATTTCTATAACAATGCCTGAAAAGCCGAGTCTTTGTAAACCGAAACCAGTGTAATGTGATCATTTAATTACTGGTTATAAGAATTATCACGTAACTTTATCAAGTGTGCTCTGACTGACGTAAGAACGTATAAAGTTACATGCTGTTATCTTTCTGTTCCAGTGACTCAATTCGAGACGAACAGTATTTCTATAAAAGTGTTAAAAGTGGGTCCAGTTCTTAAGTCTTTCGTAATTTAAATCCGAATATTCCAGTCGTTCCTGTCTCGTATAGGAAGATAAGAACCTGTCAGAAATCTGATCTGTTAACTTTAACTTATCTTCCTTTAATTACAACACCTTGTCTTATCTTAGTCGTTATGTAAGAACAGAGTCTTTTGTACTCTTAAGATTAGCGAATCTCCAATTACCTGTTTTCCAATAAACACTCAATAAGTTTTCCGTGTTCCGCTTTAGACTAACAGCGCTTTCACATGTACAACAACGTACGTATTCAATTACAAGTTTCATAAGACGATCTATATTTGATGGAATCGTGTATCAACACATTTACGATAACAATCGATCTGCGAACAAAAGTGTAGGCTAGAATCGTCAGAATTTAATTACAGTGTGACTGGCTAAAACCCGTCATAAAGTTTACGTATAATGAACTTTCATTTTATTACAATAATGCAACGTGTTCGATTTATGTAAAGTTATAATATTCTAGAAGTAGAATAATACAAACATTTACTATAAGGTTATCACTTACAACATGAACGATATGGTTTTAACATACTAACAGTTCTATATGCTTTCCGATTGTCTGCTCACATATTTTAATATTTAAAATAAATATCCACAGCTATATAGGAACATTTATTTTTTTAATAGTATTACTGAGCGTAATTGGCAGAAATTTGAAAATACTTTTTGTTGTCAGAATTTTTTTACATTTCATGATCGCCCTATTAGGCGTTGGGAAATTTTAGCGTGACGGTCTATTCCAGTTTTCATTAGTAAAGGAATGGCTGAAGAGCTGATGGTGGGCGGTGCTGAGTAGCCATTATCTTCCCTCTAGTCTCTTACTTCAAAATTAGGAACAGTTAGTGCATATAGTTCCAGATTAGCTTTGCGCAAAGTTTAACGGACAAACAAACAAACAGCTCCTTTGCACTTTTTATTTCTGTGAGTATAAATGTGTGACTATGTTCCAATGTTTTGATCCATATAAATGTGTGAATACGTTTTTATGTTTTTGATTCTTATAAATGTGTGAATATGTTCCTATGTTTTTGATATTTATAAATGTGTGAATATGTTCCCATGTTTTGATTCTTATAAATGTGTGAATATGTTTTTATGTTTTGATCCTTATAAATGTGTGAATATGTTCCCATGTTTTGATACTTATAAATGTGTGAATATGTTTTTATGTTTTGATCCTTATAAATGTGTGAATATGTCCCCATGTTTTGATCCTTATAAATGCATGTGATGTTTTGTATAAATGTGTGACTATGTTCCAATGTTTTGATCCCATGTTTTGATTCTTATAAATATGTTTTATGTGATCCTTATAAATGTGTGCATATGTTCCAATGTTTTGATCCTTATAAATGTGTGCATATGTTCCAATGTTTTGATCCTTATAAATGTGTGAATATGTTCCCATGTTTTTGATTCTTATAAATGTGTGAATATGTTCCCATGTTTTGATACTTATAAATGTGTGAATATGTTCCCATGTTTTGATTCTTATAAATGTGTGAATATGTTCCCATGTTTCGATATTTATAAACGTGTGAATATGTTCTCATGTTTTGATACTTATAAATGTGTGAATATGTTCCCATGTTTTGATACTTATAAATGTGTGAATATGTTCCCATGTTTTGATTCTTATAAATGTGTGAATATGTTCCCATGTTTCGATATTTATAAACGTGTGAATATGTTCTCATGTTTTGATACTTATAAATGTGTGAATATGTTCCCATGTTTTGATACTTATAAATGTGTGAATATGTTCCCATGTTTTGATCCTTATAAATGTGTGAATATGTCCCCATGTTTTGATTCTTATAAATGTGTGCATATGTTCCAATGTTTTGATCCTTATAAATGTGTGCATATGTTCCAATGTTTTGATCCTTATAAATGTGTGAATATGTTCCCATGTTTTTGATTCTTATAAATGTGTGAATATGTTCCCATGTTTTGATACTTATAAATGTGTGAATATGTTCCCATGTTTTGATTCTTATAAATGTGTGAATATGTTCCCATGTTTCGATATTTATAAACGTGTGAATATGTTCTCATGTTTTGATACTTATAAATGTGTGAATATGTTCCCATGTTTTGATACTTATAAATGTGTAAATATGTTCCCATGTTTTGATATTTATAAATGTCTGAATATGTTTCTATGTTTTTCATCCTTCTCAACTTCGGTAATGATGACGAACTACGTTAATAACGTGTACGTTCTTGGAACCCCTGACCCGTCCGCCACTACAGTATTGTCAGCAATGGCCCTTAGTGCTTATTGTACTCACGTCAATCGCTATATTATATTAAACTGCTTATTGTGCTCACATCAATCGCTATATTATATTAAACAATAATTAACATAAAAAACAGGATTATATCAACACGAACGATACGGAGAGTCACATTTCAAAATATCTTCAAATCTAGAGTTCTGATGTAAGCTGTAAAGGTGAAACTGACCAGTCGCTATGTGATAAAATAAGGTTTATTTTCATGTGTACAGCGTATAAATACCGAGTGAGCCAATCACATTACGAAGTGTAAATTAAACAGCTTTTCCTCTAAACAGGAAATACAAATGGCATAATTTAGTATGGACCACCTTTCTAGAGAAGTACAAAACATATCACGAACTAGAAGAGACAATTATCCAACGAGTGAGTAAATGACTTTTCTCATGTGTTTGAATGTTTATTGCCTGTACTGAAGGGTTTTCCATTGTAATAATTATCGCAGTTTTGCAGTGCAGTAATGATCTATTAAACGACAGGTAGTAAAGCTTGTCACAGAACGTTTCTTTGGACTTGTTTTCATATATTTGCACAAGGTTATTGAAGGGCGGTTATCTGCGCTAGCCGTCCCTTAATTTTAAACTTATAAACTGAAGGGAAGTCAGCTGGTCAAAGGAACCCATCACGAACTCTTCGGCTATTCTTATTCAACCGATCACTTTGACTTAACTGTTACCTTTATACCACACGTGCTGAGCACGATTACTTGTTTTATTTTATTTTTTTGCAGTAAAAGGACACGAAAGATGAACTAGAAGACCACAATCCAGGTTAACCAGTTGGTCATACCGGAACCCCATAGGATAGCAATAATAATAACACTGATATAACACAAGTATTCTCAGTATATTTACATAAATAACCATGGGAATGTGATGATGGACAACCGGTGTATAAATTAAGAAATAGAAACCTGAAAGACGTAACATAGAAAAGGTTTAGTGAAACAAAGCTGTGAAGCGACACCTCTTAACTTATTAAGAAAAACGGAAATATGAAAAGGAAATAAAAAATGTTTTGGTTTAACTAACATGGCTGACTTTTGTGAAAAAATGTTTTGGTATAACTAACATGGCTTACTTTTGTAAAAAATGTTTTGGTATAACTAACATGGCTGAATTTTGTAAAACATGTTTTGGTATAACTAACATGGGTGACTTTTGTAAAAAAATGTTTTGGTATAACTAACATGGCTGACTTTTGTAAAACATGTTTTGGTATAACTAACATGGCTGACTTTTGTAAAACATGTTTTGGTATAACTAACATGGGTGACTTTTGTAAAAACATGTTTTGGTATAACTAACATGGCTGAATTGTTGTAAAACATCCAACATGAACAGGGGAGTTGAGCAACTTGGTGCCAAAGGACAACAGCACAAGCTCATAATTCAAGAATGCGCAGTGGGTGATCAAATACAAGCTGTCAGAGTACGAAGAAAACGGCTAAGCTGGCAATACAGCGTACCTTGAAAAAATAAACACTGAAATACACAAATATACGCTACTAATGGCTGAACTAAGAAATGAAAAAAACAACAAGAAAAGCTATCATCGCGGTCTCACGAGCACTGTTTGCCAGTTCTCTTTAACTATGAACATTAGTATCACACTGTTTGGACAACTGAAATGTTTGCATGTAAGGACAGAGGTCAATCGTTATTTATCTCGTCATTGAAGAAAGAAACAAACGAAAATACCTATTTTTAACCTCGTTTCAAAGTATTTTAATACTTTTAACCCTCATTTTAATGGTTTGGTTTGTTTTGAATTTCGCGCAAAGCTATACGAGGGCTATCTGCGCCAGCCGTCCCTAATTTAGCAGTGTAAGACTAGAGGGAAGGCAGCTAGTCATCGCCACCCACTGCCAACTCTTGGGCTACTCTTTTACCAACGAATAATGGGATTGACCGTCACATTTTAACGCCTCCACTGCTGAAAGGGCGAGCATGTTTAGTGCGACCGGGATTCGAGCCCTCGACCCTCGAATTACGAGTCGAATGCCTTAACCACCTGGCCATGTTGGGGCCTATAAGCAAACGAAAGTGCCTATTTTAACCTCATCTCAAAGTATTTTCACAATTTTAAACCTCATTTTAACGTATTTTTAAAACTTCATTTCAACGTACTTTTACTGTTGCATATGCCACTTTGATTATTTTTGAGTAACACCAGTTCATAAACGAATAGAAACTTCGAGAAATATTCACCGTTTTCGTTCATCAGCGTCATTAACAACAAAGGGCGGAATAAAACACACGTGATGTCTCTAAACAAATCGTATAATAGTACAGCAGGAACTACACGTCAGAGTACTTAAGGTAACACCTCACAAATCAGACTTCCAGACAGACAGTAAAACTAATGCTTCCTTAAAGACAGACAAGTAGGTAACGGATCCATTACTGTTGCTTTCTTTCAGGACCGCGTTTCTTGTTCATTGCTCAGCTCTGTTTCTGTGGGCTAGCGGTTCGTTCGCATACGGTTTTATCTATAAAACATTCTTCAATATAAAAACTACACTGTGAGATTTTAGTTGAATAAAAAGGTCTTCATATTTAAGTTCATCCAAATATAAATTGGCCTTGTGAAATAAATTAAGTTTTTGATGCTGCTCGAGAAGCCTGGTCAATAAAACAAGTGCATGGATGTTCATAAACTCCAGTGAAGCTGAGGAGTGACTGATCATCTCTAATATCGTTGAACAATATCCAACCAATAACGAGAAATTTTACATCACATTTCCACCATATTCATTTTAATATTTGTTTTTTACAGCTCGGTTGAGGGACATTGTTGTTATTAATACTAATATCTGGCGAAAACTAAGCTAGCTATAAAAAAATAAAAATGTAACGAAAACATCAGTTAAGTATATATCTAAGAAACTGATTGGAACTTTATTACTTGACGTCTAAGGTCAATACATTGTAGCTGACATCCAATAGGGCAGAATTGTGGAAGTAGTTATAATGAGCTAAGAGTTAATATAAAGATAAATATTAACAGCCTGTCTGGACGATCATATTACTCCATTGGCATCATAAAAACAAAATAAAGGGAAGCAAAAACTCACGACTAACATGGAATAATATTGGGTTCATAGAATTCCAGCAGATGCCAGAGGGTTTGACACAGCTGATGATGACTGGGAATCTTGACCATTTCAACTGAAAGTATCTTGTAATAATAACATTTCCACATTCTTAACTGCTCAAGAGGAATGACAGCCGAAGATTAAGTCCATCAACTAGGAAGAGTCATGCCAAAACACGAGTCGAGGTAGTTAAGAAACCCCTCCCCCAACAGCAGTACTCTAGAGCTCACCCTACCCTCCCTGTCAGTACCCTTTCCTTTACCCAATGTCCTCAGCTCTCTTTCAGATTTCGCAGTCACTGGTCTGTTATCTGAAACCATATTTCATAATTTCTTATCAACGCTTGAACTTTGCAAATTTTTGTGTCACTGTACTGGTCGATTTGATCAGTTAAAAGGAACTGAAAACAACCCTAACTATCAAAAATAGCATTGTTAAATAAATGGACGTATTACAAAATAATTATATGATGTTATATATATACTCAGTTTATCATTAGATCAGCTAAATAAGACACAGAAAAACCTCATTTAATCTATGATCTCAAGAGTCAATGAAACATCATAGCTGTCGCATTGAACTGAAAAAACTGTAAGTTTAGATTAATTCATTCGACAATGTTATTGTAACGCGTTGTCAGATAGGCACATCGAATTAGGTGTATTATTTAATAGGTTGATTTTCGATTTTGATGTATGTACCTAACTTTCTTTGATTGGAACTTATTAATAATTCGTTGTTGTTGTTTTTTTAAAATGAACACTCAGTTAAAATTTAAATAAAAGAGAACGGATAAAATATTTTGCTTCATTAGTTTCTAAGACATATTACAATAAAAAACGTATGGACATCAACAGTGTCTCCAGCGTTCCTCTATCCTACAATATTTCTATTGTTCCACAGTTTTTCTACAAAGTTGATGCATCTTTATAAACCGTATTAAATCCGTATCGATAACTATGAATGTTTTTCGATACTCAACGGCTATTTTTTTTTAAAGACAACTACCAGACGACTAGGTTACAACAAACACAGTAGCGGTTAAAACACCATTTGTGTTAGAACAACGGTTGTTATGATGTGAAAGCCTTTTACAAGCTGGCGAAGTGAAATTAGAACTGCTCGTTACATCATGGATAACCTGATGAGTTCTGGATTAAGCTAAATGCGTCGTCGGCAACGGATATAAAGATCATAGTGTGGTTGGAATGCTACTTTTATACGTTCTTCTAATCCTTGAATATCCCGAAGAGACGAAATAAAAGAGGTTGTGTTAATAAATATGTTAAGCCTATTTCTGATTACTGATGACAATTGTAATTAATGAAATTATATTTTATGAAACTTGACAGCTTTAAATCTGATTAATAAATACCATGTAATGTTGAAGGTTTTCCACCCATTACTGGGAACTATAAACGCTTTAGAATAAAACTCGGTAGTTAGCTCTTTAATTGTGCTCTTATGTAACTCACCAGATGAAGCTTATGTTACAGACAACTAGGGTGAATAATGGCTTCAGGGAATTTTGCCACATTTTAAAAACTATTGTTAAATCGATAGTACAAACTGTATATTAGTTACTTAAAGGGTTTATTTCGTGATACTGAGAATTGCTTTTCAGCTTGAGATTTTGGTAACACCATAATCACAAAAGCCAAGTGTCTGTCGGTCAGACCCGATTTCTCCAAATTTCTTGAGTTACACGTGTCTAATTCCACTTTTTCTGCTTTTCTCTTTTGATTTACATTAATTGAAGTAAACAGCTCCTACATTTCGACACATTTTTTGCTGTATAAAAGTCTGCCAAGGTTGGTAGTCTTATTTATTTACCATCGAGTGAAAGTATTTTGTTCTTCGTTATGAAGAAATGTGGTTTTAAGATAACTATTGAAATAATGTAAGTGGTGTGATAACTGTCATCAATGAATGCTGGGAAGAGTCGCAAAGCTACACAAGGGTTATCTGTGCTAGCCGTCCCTAATTTAGCAGTGTAAGACAAGAGGGAAGGCAGCTAGTCATCACCACCCACTGCCAACTCTTGGGCTACTTTTTTACCAACGAATAGTGGTATTGAACGTAACATTATAACGCCCCCACGACTGAAAGGGCGAGCACATTTGGTGTGAGGGGGATTCGAACCCGCGACCCTCCGACTTGTCACTACGAGTCGAGCGCCGGGCCATTGACGTTGTGTACCTCTTTTCCATTGAGGCAACTTGGATTGTTTAACCAATTCATTACACACCAGGAAACGTGAGTGAAAAAAACAACAAACTTTCATTCACTCTGTTTTAATATCACATGTAAAACAAACACAACAACAACAAAAAACAACAAAACGTAATTGGCATTCAGCAGAGTAAAGTTAGGTTTAATGCTTCCTTCCAGTGTGGGTACTCCTCAATTGAAATGTATTGAGATAGTCACATCAAAATGTCCACACGGTTGAGAAGGTGAGCATGTTTAGTGAGACAGGCATTCGAACCCGCAACCCTAAAATTGCGAGTCGATCACCCAAACCACGTTGGGTCAGTTAAGTGAACAGTCAATTGAAGTAAAATAACTCTCTTAGAAATAGTGTATATATCTATCTATTTATGTTTGTGTGTGAAAAAGAGCATGTATCTTGAGTTCAGTGAAGCAGGTTATTTAAGAAAAAAAACAAATCTGTAATGCAACTTTCAATTCTCAAACTTTATAAATTATTAACTATTTAATACAATAATTAAATCATCGAGGAAGAAAAAAGATGTTTTAAAAGCTAATCACTAACGACCTAAACATAGATACGTCACAAAATGTAGGTCAGGAGTAAATATACGGATTTACATCTCTAAAATTTTAGGTTCGATTCCCCATAGCGGATAGATAAATTACCATGCAGCTTTACGATAAAACACGCTAAAGACATATTCGACCTGATGATGACAAGTTTCTACGATTTTTTTTCTATATAGAAACGTTTCTGTGTAATACTAAAAATCACCGTTAGATTAATTCCAATTGAGGAATAATTCGAGAACTTTCGACAGTGAAAGATTTCTGTTCGGCCAGTAACAACGAAAAACACTCGGGTTGAAGAGTTTCGTATTTTGTATGTTATCTATGTTTCATTTGATGTAGTTTGTTAGTATAATTAATTATCTGCATTAATTGACGCTATTTTGATTTCAGTAGAAGTATCGTTTATATAAATATATCCTTTGTTGTTGTTGAATATCGTGCAAAGCTACTCGAAAGCTATTCACATTCGTTGTCCCTAATTTAAAAGTGATAGATGTTTGTTATTTTTTGAATTTCGCACAAAGCTACTCGAGGGCTATCTGTGCTAGCCGTCCATAATTTACCAGTGTAAGACTAAAGGGAAGGCAGCTAGACATCAACACCCACCGCCAACTCTTGGGTTACTCTTTTACCAACGAATAGTGGGATTGACCGTCACATAATAACGCCCCCACGGCTGAAAGGGCGAGCATGTTGGCGCGACGGGGATGCAAACCTACGACCCTCAGATTACGAGTCCCACGCCTTAACGCGCTTGGTCATGCCGGGCCGAGTGCAGGTTAGAGTGACGCCACTAACTAGTTATGTCCACTCATTGAATATTCTTGGGTTACTCTAATCGAACAGTGAAACTGAACCTCACATTGAAATGTTCCCCCACTTCTAAAAGAATTATCATGTTTGGTGATGGGATTCGAATCTATGATCCACAGGTCGAGCGTGCTCAATACCATGGCCGCCATCTTTATAAAGAAAGACTGCACTTGTATCAGACAGATATTATATATCCTACTATTCTTTCTCAGAAAAACATTAACTGATAACTAAATTGATTGGTGTGAGTACGAAAAAGCCTAAAATTTTACGGGTTTGAGCGAAGAGGCTTCGTCGTCAGCGTCTTTGAACAAAAGTGAGGTTCAAATGCTATTAATGTACTCTTCTGACTGAGCATTTTTGAGTATTTTAAGAACAAAGTTTTCATTATTGTGAACAGTTTAGTTATGATGTTTCAATATTCTTCTAACTAAAATACCATTGTTATATATTTTTTCTTTTAATTGGAATTCACTCACATTCCAAAAATTCAGGTTTACTTTAGTGACTGTTAAATTGAGAGCTGAGGAACTTTAAGCGTGGGCATAAGTTATTTAGATTATAATTTCCCGAAAGTGATGTATTTGTTAACAGGGGGAGCTGCTAACTTCAGGCGTTGCAAAGATAACAGATATTATGATGAAATAGGCATACCAGAAACGACCATGTGTTACGTAAAAATCTCTGCTTTGAACACGTTTAGCGCCTAAAGGTCACGTGACTACTTACCCACACAGCAGAGATAATCTACTTATCAGTGAAAAATCTAAATGGCTGTAGTTTCGAAGGCCTATTCCTCCTTTTATTGGCCAATGTGGTTAACATATGACGAACAATAATATGTGGCTTAACGCGGCCCTGTTAGAATTTCCTTCATTTTTCGTCTGATTTTTATCACCCCGTACGGATAGAAGGCTTGAAAAGGGCGTTAAGCAAGATATTTTTTCGAAAAAGAATTAGACGTTTGATTTATTTACGTACTTATTTAGCGTTTTTGATATATTTATTAAACCGGTGTGTCTTCTTTGAAATACGTTACGCCTGTCTATACTATAAACTGCGCAAGAACAAAAAGAACAAATAACTATCCTTAAAATGCTCATCCATTACGATCGTATATATAAGTACAAATCGATTAACAACAGATGGCACTGATAGTCATGATGTACTAGACAAAGGCCCGGCATGGCCAAGTGGTTAAGGCACTCGACTCGTAATCTTAGGGTCACGGATTCGAATCCCCGTCCCACCAAACATGTTCGCCCTTTCAGCCGTGGAGGCGTTAAAATGTGACGGTCAATCCTACTATTCGTTGGCAAAAAAGTAGCCCAAGAGTTAGCGGTGGGTGGTGATGAATAGCTGCCTTCCCTCTAGTCTTACACTGCTAAATTAGGGACGGCTAACGCAGATAGCCCTTATGTAGCTTTGCGCGAAATTCAAGAACAAACAAATACTAGACAATTTTTCAAAAATACCAACTACCTACGAGGGAAATTTAAAGCTAATTAGTGATAATTTGCTGCAAAAATAGTTCGTAATATTAAATAGTATTAAATATTTATAAAAACACAAACACAAAAACGGTTGTATGGACAAATAGACATTGAAGGGCTTCCAAAATGTATTAAAATATTCCAAACAGAAAACTACTGATTTTCTGACGGAAATTCGGGCCCAGCTTGGCTAGGTGGGTTAAGACGTTCGATTCGTCATCTAAGAAAAAAGCTTCCACCATTATTGAATTCTTACCTATCTGAGCTTATAATATATATGAAGCTCTTTAATATATGGTTTATTATTTTAAAATTAATTAAAACTAGGATTCCACCCGAACTGAAAGTCGAGCTGTCGCTGTCAAGGGGGCCCGGCATGGCCAAGCGCGTAAGGCGTGCGACTCGTAATCCGAGGGTCGCGGGTTCGTGCCCGCGTCGCGCTAAACATGCTCGCTTTCCCAGCCGTGGGAGCGTATAATGTGACGGTCAATCCCATTATTCGTTGGTAAAAGAGTAGCCCAAGAGTTGGCGGTGGGTGGTGATGACTAGTTGCCTTCCCTCTAGTCTTACACTGCTAAATTAGGGACGGCTAGCACAGATAGCCCTCGAGTAGCTTTGTGCGAAATTCCAAAACAAACAAACAAGCTGTCAAGGGAAACTCTCAACATAGATAAAGCTTCTTAGACCACTGCATTTTTCTATCATAACAAATTTGTCACGTATTTCTAAGCCTAAGTGTCATCAGGTTTTACCTGACAGCTGAAGAAAATAATTCGACATTTAAACTTATCAGTAAACATTCGTAAGAAAACATACATGAAGTTATTATTTTCAGTGTGATGTAAAAGTGTTTTTTCCAGAATTAGAAACAGCTGTACTTGAAGTGATACCCCAGGCGTTACATTTATTATACGTTTAGGCTTCTTCCTCGGTAGGAAAAGAATAATTGTATGGATTGACAACGATAAAATCAGGGCTCGATTCCTTGCGGTGGAAACAGCAGATAGTCCTATGTGACTTTGGTATAAAACGAGAAACAAACATATTTAGGCTTAGTCTCAGTTCATATACATTTAGACTTAATCTAAGATTATTTACATTTAGGCTTAAGGAATTAAATGATAGGTTGAACAGTCATCAGTTTTATATATATATATATATTTATTTAAAAAAGGATGACATTTCGAGATGGCGCTTTTCGTCAGACTGTAGACCTTGCACTTTGTATACTTTATACATTTAGGCTTAGTCTCAGACTATGTACTTTTTGGCTGATTCTCGCTTTATGTACGGTAAATGTTACGTTCATAAAGTCTTATTCATATTGTGAAAAAATCTGTAGTTTTATTTCGTCTTACTTATATTTCTAAAGGCAATGACATCGAGTGAACTTGGGGAGAACTCCACAAAGACGTTAAACAAATATTCATCTGTTCTGAAAGGTTCATTTAACACAGGTTGGGAGAGGTAAGTCGGTCGACGTGAATTGCATACCCTGCAGATAATAAAATCCACGTTCACTGAAGACCATACATACCAATAATCTTAACTTTAATATTCTTTATTTGTTATTTAAAAAAAAGATATTAATGTTCCCGTAATCAAGAACTGCCTGCAAAGAGTTTGAGATTATAACCTACTCTAAAAGTGCCTGTTATATTAAAAGTTATAACGTATTCATATGATTATCAGCTATAACCATTTAATGCAATAAAAAACAACTGTTACTTCAACTTTCTAAATGTATTTATATGTAAGTATTATCACATAGGACCCGGCATGGCTCGGTGGTTAAGGCTCTCGACTCGTAATCCGATAATCGCGGATTCGAATCTCCGTCATACCAAACATGCTCGCCCTTTCAGCCGTGGGGGCGTTATATTGTGACTGTCAATCCCACTATTCGTTGGTAAAAGAGTAGCCCAAGAGTTGGCGGTGGATGGTGATGATTAGCTGCTTTTCCTCTTGTCTTACATTGTTAAATTAAAGACGGCTAGCGCAGATATCCCTCGTGTAGCTTTGTGCGAAATTCAAAACAAGTCAAACCTTTCATTTTTGTTCTTAACGGCAAAGTTATTCATTCGACTACCTGTACTGTGCACACGAAAGGTATCGAAACCCGGTTTTGGCGTATAAGCCATCTGACTCATCGCTGAGCCACTGAGGTAGAGCAATGATGTAGAAACAAGTATTTTGACGTGGTCTTTAGGGTTAATAAAAACCAAAATATCACAATTTTTTAAACTTTTTGCCCCAACAGTGGCACAACGGTATGTCTGCGGACTTACTAAGCTATAAATCTGGTTTCGTTACCCGTGGTTAGTAGAGCGGCCTTTGTGTAGTTTTGTGCTTAACTATAAGCAAACAAAACAATATATATTACTGGGAGAATAAATCGGGCAATATGCCAGATCTTTGGAATTCTGATTTCTTTTTCATAGTATTACTTAACATAGGTAACAATTCTGAGGATGGGACAGGTCCCCTGGAGCTTTAGCAATAGGGCGACTGTATATGTATCTGTGTCCCCTACTTTAAACACCCCTTAAATATATGCACTCCCCCAGTAGCTCAGGGGCAAGTCAGTAGTTCTGATTTCATTTTCATAGTACTACTTAACAAAGGCGTCAGTCCTGAGTGATGGGGGGCAAGCCCCTACATTTTTAGCAGTAAGCGACTATATCTATCTATCTACCT
Organism: Tachypleus tridentatus; assembly: GCF_004210375.1. NCBI lineage: Eukaryota > Metazoa > Arthropoda > Merostomata > Xiphosura > Limulidae > Tachypleus > Tachypleus tridentatus. The sequence goes on from NC_134828.1 coordinate 16,184,668, forward strand.
ACTCTCTTACTTTAAAGACGTCTTAAACATATGTCCACTAGTGGCTTAAAGACAAATCAGTAGGGTTATGATGTTAGATGCCTCGTTTCGATACTTGCAGCGAAAAGTGCACAAATAGCAGATCGTGTAGGTTTCTTCCTTACGGCCAAATTTTAAACATACATAAAACTTCCAAATATAGTATGATATGAATCATAGGTATCAAGATTCCAAAAAAACATAAAACGTCTCCCTCTTCGGATCACTGTAAAGTTTTATTTTATAATTAATGACGACGTGATACATTTTTCATGAATAATCTGTCAACCTTTCAGTCGAGACTGGCGCCATGTTACCTAAGAAGCGAGAGAGACATCTTTGGTATCTTTAGGCAGCCAGCCATCACCACCCATCGCTAACTTTTGGGCTACTCTTTTACCGACGAATAGTGGGATTGACCGTTACATAATTATGCCTCCCACGGCTGAAAGGGCGAGCATGTTTGGTGTGACAGGGATTCGAATCCGCGATCCTCAGATTACGAGTCGAGTGCCTTAACCACCTGGCTATGCCGAGCCTGTTTCAGAAGTAACCATATTCTCTCAAACTTTTAAACGTGGTGATTGGTGGTCTTATAGAGATGACTCGTATCTGGTCCTATTTTTTTTAAATTCTACTTCAAGTTAATGTGTGACGCTTACGAACAGAAGTTAAATTTTATATAGATTTTATGTTCCTGTCTCCAACACGAACTGTTTGAGTCCTAGTTCCACAACTACCTTTTCTTTTTTTTGTTTAATTGAGATAAGTTTATGTTTGACCCGGCATGACTAGGCGCGATGGTCCTTGATATATATATATATATAGACGTATCCCAGGAAAGATACAGGGGGGCCGTTTTATACAGAGTTGTGCTCCTTCCAAAATTAAAAACTCTACACTTTAAAAATATTATGAGTAATTAAGTTATAAACATATAAAAATGTGTCACATTTAGTTGTGTTGTAGACAATAAGGTTTTATTTTAAATTAGGACTCTTAAAATCTGATTCGTCAGTTGTATCATATAAAATATCACACACGCACATTATATATTAATCATGTATATGTGTGTTTCTTATAGTCACATCGGGCTATCTGCTGTATCCACAGAGGGGAATCGAACCACTAATTTTAGCCTTGAAAATCCACAGTCTTATCGCTGTCTCGGTGGGAGACCCACATCATGTGCAGAATAAATCTAAAGATACATAACACATATAACGTCCTGTGTATGAAATATATGTGTGTGTGTGTGTGTGTGTGTGTGTGTGTGTGCATGTGCAGAATTTTATTAGAACATTCATCAGATCACGTGACCGTGCTAACGCTATCGATATGGAGATATTAATTCATTTTATATTATGTGATGCTGTAATATGGAACGGGGTATAAAATTTATCCAACAACAACAAAAGTGAGCTCCGAAAGGAAATTATGATCCCCATTATTATTTATGTTTGATAGCAGGGTATTGTCACGTTTACGACCTGGCCTACCATAGCGTGGCGTAACCTGAGAGGCACGGGTTCGAATCCTCGTAATCGAGCACGCCCGCCACGGGGTTAAACGTGGGGGTTATAATGTAATCTTCAATCCCACTATTCGTTGTTAAAAGAGTACCCCAAGAGTTGGCGGTGGGTAGTGTTGAGTAGCTGCCTTCCCTCTATTCTACCATTGTTAAATTAGGGGCAGATAGCGAAGATATCTCTTATGTAGATATGCGCGAAGTTAAAAAACAAACAAACTTTCACGACTTTTCAACAGAAAATGAAAAATGACATTCGCAGAATCGTATTTATAGCGGATTTCCTTAACAACGTTTCACCAGTGACTGTTCATACAGATTACATCGTTTCAAAGTTTATTACACCTTTGACATATTAATACTGCCCCCTACTGGTACAGTGATGGGCAGAGCACACATAATCCATTGTGTAGCTCTGAGCTTAATTACAAATAAACAAAGCAAATTATTAATACATTTTCAATAATTCTTTCTAATTCTATGGCACTCGAGTTTTCACCACATTGAGCCCAATGTTTCTCCTTAATTGGATTCGCAAGATAAAACAAGACTGAATTAAACCAGACTGTTTCTATCAACTTCTACACCTGTACTCCTTGTACTAGTGAGTTCTTGGTAGGCGCTCGAGACAAATCTTGGGCATGAAACGCCGAAATTCCTCACTAGATTGCCCTGAGTAACACGAATATATCATGTTTTAGTCCCAATGCCACACGTAATGCAGAAAAAATTGTTTCAAATGAAGATGTATCATATACTCACAGAAGAAGAAGAAATGGTTTTCTAACAAAACACTGGTAACGTATTGACCATACCTTACATAATACTGGTAACGTATTGACCATATTTTACATAATACTGGTAACGTATTGAACATACCTTACATAATACTGGTAACGTATTGACCATACCTTACATAATACTGGTAACGTATTGACCATACCTTACATAATACTGGTAACGTATTGAACATACCTTACATAATACTGGTAACGTATTGACCATACCTTACATAATACTGGTAACGTATTGACCATACCTTACATAATACTGGTAACGTATTGACCATATTTTACATAATACTGGTAACGTATTGAACACACCTTACATAATACTGGTAACGTATTGAACACACCTTACATAATACTGGTAACGTATTGACCATACCTTACATAATACTGGTAACGTATTGACCATACTTTACATAATACTGGTAACGTATTGAACATACTTTACATAATACTGGTAACGTATTGACCATACCTTACATAATACTGGTAACGTATTGACCATATTTTACATAATACTGGTAACGTATTGACCATACTTTACATAATACTGGTAACGTATTGACCATACTTTACATAATACTGGTAACGTATTGAACATACTTTACATAATACTGGTAACGTATTGACCATACTTTACATAATACTGGTAACGTATTGAACATACTTTACATAATACTGGTAACGTATTGACCATACCTTACATAATACTGGTAACGTATTGACCATACTTTACATAATACTGGTAACGTATTGAACATACTTTACATAATACTGGTAACGTATTGACCATACCTTACATAATACTGGTAACGTATTGACCATACTTTACATAATACTGGTAACGTATTGGACATACTTTACATAATACTGGTAACGTATTGAGCATACCTTACATAATACTGGTAACGTATTGAACATACTTTACATAATACTGGTAACGTATTGACCATACTTTACATAATACTGGTAACGTATTGACCATACTTTACATAATACTGGTAACGTATTGACCATACCTTGCATAATACTGGTAACGTATTGACCATACCTTACATAATACTGGTAACGTATTGACCATACCTTACATAATACTGGTAACGTATTGAACATACTTTACATAATACTGGTAACGTATTGGACATACTTTACATAATACTGGTAACGTATTGGACATACCTTACATAATACTGGTAACGTATTGAACATACTTTACATAATACTGGTAACGTATTGACCATACCTTACATAATACTGGTAACGTATTGACCATACTTTACATAATACTGGTAACGTATTGACCATACCTTACATAATACTGGTAACGTATTGACCATACCTTACATAATACTGGTAACGTATTGACCATACTTTACATAATACTGGTAACGTATTGACCATACTTTACATAATACTGGTAACGTATTGAACATACTTTACATAATACTGGTAACGTATTGACCATACTTTACATAATACTGGTAACGTATTGACCATACCTTACATAATACTGGTAACGTATTGACCATACCTTACATAATACTGGTAACGTATTGACCATACTTTACATAATACTGGTAACGTATTGACCATACCTTACATAATACTGGTAACGTATTGACCATACTGGTAACGTATTGACCATACATAATACTGGTAACGTATTGAACATACTTTACATAATACTGGTAACGTATTGACCATACCTTGCATAATACTGGTAACGTATTGACCATACCTTACATAATACTGGTAACGTATTGACCATACTTTACATAATACTGGTAACGTATTGACCATACTTTACATAATACTGGTAACGTATTGAACATGCTTTACATAATACTGGTAACGTATTGACCATACTTTACATAATACTGGTAACGTATTGACCATACTTTACATAATACTGGTAACGTATTGACCATACTTTACATAATACTGGTAACGTATTGACCATACTTTACATAATACTGGTAACGTATTGACCATACTTTACATAATACTGGTAACGTATTGACCATACTTTACATAATACTGGTAACGTATTGAACATACTTTACATAATACTGGTAACGTATTGACCATACTTTACATAATACTGGTAACGTATTGAACATACTTTACATAATACTGGTAACGTATTGACCATACTTTACATAATACTGGTAACGTATTGAACATACTTTACATAATACTGGTAACGTATTGAACATACTTTACATAATACTGGTAACGTATTGGGCTACTCTTTTACCAACGAATAGTGGGATTGACCATCACATTATAACACCCCCACACGACTGAAAGGGCCAGCATGTTTTGTGCGACGGGGATTCGAACCTGTGACCCTCAGATTACAGGCCAAGTAGGATTAGAAAGTAGAAAACAGGATAGTTTCATTATTACTTTAGCGAAGAGATGAAATATAACAGAGATATTTACAAAAATGAAGATAATATTTGTACAAAAAGTAAAGTTTAAAAACACTATACATTTTATTGTTTTTATACAGAAAAAAAACCAACATTTTTCATCTATTTCTTGGGCGGCACTTATAAAAAAATTAAATATTCTTTGGAGGGTAACTTTTAGCTCATTTCTCAGGCAGCATTAAGAAGTAGACATTTTCAGAAGGATATATCTTAGCTCACTTCCGAGACAGCACTTATTTAAGAAAAGTAACACTTGTGGGAGTGCAAGTTTTAGTTGTAATCTTTGATATAAGTATGTTGTTCTTCTAGTTTTTTTAGTTCCTCAATTTGACACCACTGCAGAAAGAACACTACATTCTAAATTAATAGCGAGTGAATTAGAACGAGTGTTGTTTTTTCTCAGCTACTAATTTCGTTAGAGCAAACGCTAATTAAGAAATCTTTACGCTTTATATGCTAATGTGCTTTGACAAACCACAAATATTAACGGATGTGAACATGGTCAGAGAAAATCGTTACTTGATACATACACACACAGATAATCATCGGTACTTTTTGAAGAATGAAGATTTAATCGTGGATCACATAAGCCTACAAAGCTGTCTAAAATATTATAGATGTCATAAGAAGTTCTTTTAATGGTGACCACGATGAACCACCATTTGCGTGAAATGATGGTTAGATTAGGTCATGTTTAAACAATACGAAATCCTTTATAAAAAAAGTAATTATACTGTGTACATAAAATTAACTGGACGAAAACAGAGTTTGCAAATACACATTTTGCACAAAATGTTAGATTTTTTTTTCCCTTTTATCAACATGAATGGCAGTTTGTGTAACACATGGACCAAAGTGACAGGTCAGAGACCTCCTTATATTTACTTTAATGGTATCTTAGGTGACATGAGGACCTTGAAGACAGATCAGAGACACTGAGATTCAGGTGTTAACCGTCCATGATTTTAAAATTGATATCAGGTCGAGAGAAGGCAACTAATCAACAGCACATATCGCCTACATTATTACACTAAGCTAAATATAAGATTGACAGCTACCTTTATAACGCACCCGCAGCTGAATATTCGGAATCTATGTCTAGGAATACCACAGGAGCTAACCTAATAACTTTTGATCTGAAACATAAAACTGTATTTAAAGTTACTGTGATAAAACTGTGATAGAAAAGTCGATTTTTTTCTCTATCTGCAATATTTGTGTTATTTGTTAATATAAAAGTCGTTTATTTATTTGAATAAATATAAATATACAAATACATGAGAATCAGTAAAGTCACCAAATAGTTGTGCAATATTTATAATACTTCATACGTCCTAATGATACCATATACTAGGATATCACTTCTCCAACCTTAGCTTTCTACTAAAACAAAATTTTTACCATTGTCATACATTCATTTTCATAGCATATGGTTTTTACTGTACGCAGTGTCACCGCTATTTAAGATAATATACACGATTTCACTGATACTTACAATGATGTACATGATTTCACTGGTACTTAGAATTATGTACATGATTTTACTGGTACTTAGTATTATATACATGATTTCACTGGTACTTATTATGACGTACATCATTTTACTGGTACTTAGAATTATGTACATGATTTTACTGGTACTTAGTATTATATACATGATTTTATTGGTACTTAGTATTATGTACATGATTTTATTGGTACTTAGTATTATGTACATGATTTCACTGGTACCTAGTATGACGTACATGATTTCACTGGTACTTATTACGACGTACATGATTTCACTGGTACTTATTACGACGTACATCATTTTACTGGTACTTAGTATTATATACATGATTTTACTGGTACCTAGTATTATATACATGATTTTATTGGTACTTAGTATTATGTACATGATTTTACTGATACTTAGTATGATGTACATGATTTCACTGGTACTTATTATGCCGTACATCATTTTACTGGTACTTAGAATTATGTACATGATTTTACTGGTACTTAGTATTATATACATGATTTTATTGGTACTTAGTATTATGTACATGATTTTATTGGTACTTAGTATTATGTACATGATTTCACTGGTACCTAGTATGACGTACATGATTTCACTGGTACTTATTATGACGTACATAATTTTACTGGTACTTAGTATGACGTACATGATTTCACTGGTACTTAGTATTATATACATGATTTTATTGGTACTTAGTATTATGTACGTGATTGTTAATATCAAAACAAGTGTAATACTGTTATGTTTTGACATGTTAAACATGATTTGCTGTGCTGCTCCATTATATATGATTAATACGTCGTCAGATACATTACTTTCTGTTCTATAATTTGTCTTTTCTCAGCTGTTCCTTGATTCGACAGTTCTATAACTTCCATAAGAATTATTCAGCAGCTAAACAGTGACTCATAATGTTTTGACCCCCACCCCACGGTGTCTCGGCAGTAAGTTTGAAGAGTTATCACGATAAGGAAAAAAAAAACATAGGTTTCGGTACTCACAGTTCGCAGAGCATAGATAGCCCATTATGTGCTTAACAATTAATGGACAAACATGAGATTCCGATCAATTGCTTTAGTGCTACAGACTGACGAGGCATAATTTAACAGTCATTAAAGTTGAAACACAAATCAATTTCACACCAGGCTAAAGCTATAGACATTGCCAGCTTTTCATTTGCGTTTCAAACAGCAAGTGGTGTTTAACACTGGACAGAATATAGTTACTGGAATGCAGCCCACCTTAATACATACGCGATGGGTGTGATTTTATACCCGAATTACAGGACAGTATGTGAAGTTTATAATTACTTCCCAACGTTCATTAGAACACCACGTCACTTCATACAGCAAATACCTTAAAATATCACACTATTTCATAGAGTCTGTCCTCCATATTTCCACTCTTTAAAACACCACATTGTCATAAAGACTTCCTTCTTCATAAGTGTCAGTCGACACTCTAGCTTATATGAAAACTGTGGCGTCACATGTAACTGAACGAATCGATATAGAGTTTACATAAATGTAGAGTTCGAATCCCCGTCGCACCAAACATGCTCGCCCTTCCAGCCGTGAGGATGTTATAATGTTAGGTCGATCCCACTATTCGCTGGTAAAAGAGTAGCCCAAGAGTTGGCGGTGGGTGGTGATGACTAGCTGCCTTCCCTCTAGTCTTACACTGCTAAATTAGGGACGGCTAGCTCAAATAGCTCTCGTGAGCTTTGTGCGAAATTTAAAAAAACAAACAAATAGTTCAGATGTGTATACCAATTCTGACGAAATAGCATAAAATCTATTTCTCTGTTTATTATTTTGTTGTTGTTGATAGTTTTAAATAACAAAATAAAACTTGAGCACCTGATATGACACTAAAAACCTCCAATTTATGTCCAAGTCTGTTATTGCGAACTTCTCTAACTGAATATCGCCAGCATCTGTTGTTACAGATAACGTTCTAAGCTAATGTACAATTAAAGTTACATCATCGTTTAAGGGAGCACTTTCATTAATTAATCAAATGTAGTCCAAAGTCACCTAAGCCTAAATACACTATTCACTAAACTGGTACCTGTTGAAGAACTTAGTGAATAGGATAGGTGGATAAGGGTATAAATGTTATTTTAGGTGGATGAAAACGTAAACTTTATGTTGCGGATACTTAGATAAAAATGTTTGCTTGGTTTTGAATCTCGCTCAAAGCTACACGAGAGCTATCAGCGTCAGCCGTCCCTAATTTAGCAGTGTAAGACTAGAGGGAAGGCAGCTAGTCATCACCATCCACTGCAAACTCTTGAACTACTCTTTTACCAACGCATAGTGAAAGGGCGTGGGTTATAATCCCCGTTCCACCAAACATGCTCGCCCTTTCAGCCGTGGAGGCGTTATAATGTGACGGTAAATCCCACCATGTAAAAACAATGTGCGAGTAATGTTTATGGATAAATAGACATTACTTTGGGGTTCAAGGAAAAACGTGTAGGTGTTGCTTTAAGATAGACTGAGGTGTCCATATTACTTGTATATAAATAACTTTACGCGTATAGTATTACTTTGTTTTAATACGAAACCGAACTGCCTATATCTTGAGTAGCATCTCTGATTAGTATTCATGTACTTGTTTTCGTACGAATGTTGTGGACACAGTACTTTTACAACACACACAAGAGTTGCTGTTTCTGAAATATTCGTATTATCACTTGTAAATTAAAGTTCAATATATGCAGCATGCGAGTGATAGACTACTAACCGAAAACAAAACAAATGTGAGTTAAAAGTCCTCGTTCTACTAAGCGTGAAGCGAGTGATTGAAAGTGGCAGTTTATGTCATAGAGCGCTTCTACCGTGAAAGCCCTTTGAGAAAACGAAATTTTCTAAATGATTCACTCATGGTCAATTTTTTTCTCTCTCTGTCTCAAAAAAGCAAAAACGAAGTGTTTGAGAGAGAATAAAAAAAAATTGCTGGCCACAAAAGGACGTTTTCCTCCCTTAGAAATCCCCCCCCCTAGCTCCCTAAACAACAACAGCAGAAGGCCTCAGTTATACGAATGAGTCATTCCTTTTAAAACTGGCTTAGTGTATTTCCCACATGAACAGATACATAGGCTATCGTTAACAGGAACCCCACGCTGACCAAATTGGCGGAAGGAAACCCCGGTTCACAGTTGTACAAGTAAAAGACCGAATACTGCATGTGTCTGTTGTGGCCCTAGATATCCGTCGATTTGGAACAGAGCAACTCCGAATACCTCCCTATCCGTCGAAGAGTATAGGGCCAATTTAGATACATTTTTGATCTATAATTACTCATTTAGTTATGTGTATGAATCTACACCGTAAAGATTAACAGTTATAATTATCCCTAAAATTACAAATACACACACAAAAAAATGGAAATATTCAGGAAAATATTCCGGTAAAAACGGAGTTTTGTTAAAATGTGGTTGCGGACATATTTACCCTAATTTTTACCTTTCTGTTTTTCTAATTGTATTTATTACACCTGCACCATGGGAAGTGAGAGTAAACTAATACTTTCAAATATATTATTCCTACAATTTCATTTAATATTTTAACCATAAGCTGCTTAAGGTTACTCTTCATCCTGCCAGCTGGTTTCAGCTCTTATTTAAGGCCACACTTCATTCTTCTAGCTGGTTTCAATCATTATTTAATAATAAAACAATAAAACGTTGCTGAGTTTTGGTAATGAACAAAAGGCCTTCTATATTTTATTTTAGAAACTCAAAATATAATGACAGTGAAATTCCCTGTTTACAAACAACAACAGACAGCGCTGTTATTTTCATAACATTTCTTTGTTACGAACGATAATTTCACTGCAGAGTAACATGAATTACCCACTTTACGAGCTTGTTTGTCTCGTTAACCGCATCAGAGATCAGTCAGATTATTTCTGATTCACGTGCAAGGGTTGAAGTGGATAGAAGTCAGAAGTCCCTGTAAGTGGTGACCAGTAAATATCGATCAATGTTCCAAGACTGTACTCCTGATTTTCAAGTCAGTCAGTAGCAGAAATTGTTTGATATAAACAAATGTTTGGAGGACAAAACTTGTCTAACATTCTATTGTTTGTTTGTCAGATGACGTGATGACGGTGAAAGATAGCTGTCGTCCATTACGGTGAAAATAATTGGAAAAGGAAGTGAAACAAAAGGGTCGAAGAGGTTCTCCGGTTGTTGTTTTCTTTATATTTTTAATAATTATGAATAAACCCACCTTATATAAGATGTACTTCTTAAGCCATGAAATCTTTTTCGTTAACTTTGTCAGAAATCGCTAAAAAATGATCGGTCGACTCCTTGTAACTTGTTTCTTTCTTAGGCCCGACATGGCCAGGTGGGTTAGGGCGTTCGACTCATAATCTGAGGGTCGCGGGTTCGAATCTCCGTCGCACTAAACATGCTCGCCCTTTCAGGCGTGGGGGCATTAAAATGTGACAGTCAATCTCACTATTCGTTGGTAAAAGAGTAGCCCAAGAGTTGGCGGTGGGTGGTGATGACTACTAGCTGCCTTCCCTCTAGTCTTACATTGCTAAATTAGGGACAGCTAGCGCAGATAGCCCTCATGTAGTTAAAAAAAAACAAAAAACAAATCTTCTGATAGTTAACTACAACAAAATGAATAAGTAAGGCATCAACTCATTCCCATAGTTAACTATATCAAAATGAGTGAGCCATTCATATATACCCGTTTGTTTATGCGCTAAGGAAGTCGTAAAAATCGAGTATTTAAGTAAACTTTGTTCCTAGATTAGATTTCTACAAAAAATAAAAAAGTTTTTTTATGTATGAAGTTACATATTCTGTTACAGCTCATTATAATGCAAATGTTTTAAAGGTAAACAGAACTATATGGAATGTTACACTAGCGGTTTTATTACTTGTTTACTTAAAATCAAGTAAGTTTGAGCATGCGCATTATATTTTCAAAATCACATCCTACAGTTACCTCGTCATTGAAACGCTAAAAGAAAAGTACAAATTCAGTACAAGTTAGAAAACTATGAACTCAGATAACTCGATATTTCAAATGAAATAAATGCAGGTATTTAAGGTCACTCTTCACATCTAAAGTGGAACGCAGCGCCATCTATGTGTAAGTAACACCGGGAATCTTGACGCTATTCAAGGTCAAAGTGCTGTTGAACCTACACATGGACAAGACACATGTGTTTCGCACTACTTGGATTTTTCTGACAGCTAGGTGCGACACGCCCCGCCTATTTGAAAGGTCCGGTCCGCCCTCTTCAGGTTTTTTACCCTTTGATAGGCAGTTCATGATTTTTCTCAGTCACGTGATCTTACTATCAAGTAAGGTGTTGGTTGTTAAAAGAAAATAGCCTTGTTGGTGTTAATAGACGAAAAGAAAAAAATCTAACAATCTCGGTTTCCTCATTTATGTACATGTATTTTATAACCATTGTTACGTACCATACTAGAAATGCAAATAATTGCACTTAATTAGACTAACAAACAACTGCAGGACAGTACTACGTTGTCTGACCCTGTTGGCCCGGCATGGCCACGTTTTTAAAACATGCTTATGAAAGATAAATGTAATTAAATTCATATTACTAAAAAAACCTGATAGGAAAGTAGACAAATATATATATATGTATAGTTTGTTTGTTTGTTTTTGGAATTTCGCACAAAGCTACTCAAGGGCTATCTGTGCTAGCTGTCCCTAATTTAGCAGTGTAAGACTAGAGGGAAGGCAACTAGTCATCACCACCCACCGCCAACTCTTGGGCTACTCTTGTACCAACGAAATAGTGGGACTGACCGCCACATTATAATGCCCCCACGGCTGGGAGGGCGAGCATATTTGGTGCGACGGGTATTCGAACTCGAGACCCTCAGATTACGTGTCGAGCGCCTTAACCACCTGGCCATGCCGGGCGTATATGCATATATATATGGAAGATAAAGAAACATGATAACTAGAGTATTTCCGGTAGGTGGACTCCCTTTCTTTAAGCTTAAAATTCATCTAGACACAAAAAAAAATGGTTATATCAGATCAGAAACGTCATCACTCAATCATCGACCTTTATTTAAAACTGCTGACGAACGCATCTTAAAAACTCGCCGCCTACACAGGAAGTCTTAATCATGTAGTGTGATTGACTATCACTTTTATTATGCGCCTAGAGCTAAAAGTTCAGAGCGTGTTCATTAGCATATCGCACGATCTAATCTCGGATCGTGTCCATTTACATTGCAACGCTTGTTCTGGAACACGCACTACCTACCTTGAGTGTAATCTTAATCTTAGCACATGTTTGTGTTACTGTGTGATGCGTTCGGTGGTTCTGTAGCTCAGAATTCGTTCATTTAACGTAATGAATAGTTTAGTATGCGTTGTGTTATGTATTATGATAATTAGTACAAGAACACTTTCCGAAATTCAAACATTCAACCATATGAGCAACCATAAAAGTTACATTGACTACATTTACTACTAGGGGGCTCAACTGTTCCATACGACACAGGTGGTCTGTAATGAGAAATATTCCCCAAATTTTTATAGTGAAGACAGATAACCAAAGTTTTCAACTGAAGAAAAAATATTTAGAAGAAAAAAGATGTCTAAGCAGGTTGCTGTTTTTCCTTTCGTAACATATTACATATTGACCTTTACTCTTATAACGCACCCAAGGCCTCAAATTGTTTCGATAAAAGTATTTGGATATATATATATATATATATACAGTGCGTTAATTACTTGATTTAGTTTCAAGAAATTATACATTTACGAACCTTTCGGCTCGGGCACCCCGCTAGTGCAGCGGTATGTCTTCGGATTTACAACGCTAAAATCAGGGGTTCGATTCCCCGCGGTGGTTTCAGCAGATAGCCCGATGTGGCTTTGCTATAAGAAAACACAAACACACCTTTCGGCTCGGTAAGACTGGCTAATTGAAGGTCGCGGGCTCGAATCCCCGTCAACGAATATATTCACTCTTTCAACCGTGAGGACATTATAAATTTACAGTTAATCCCACTATTCGTTGGTAGCTCAAGATTTGGTGGTGGGTGGTGTTGACTAGTTGCCTTCTTTTTAGTCTATTACTACTAAATCAGACAAGGCTAGTGTGGATAGCCCTCGTGTAGTTTTGCGCGAACTTTGTGAACAAACGAACCTTTAATATTCACAACGAACTATTAAATAATTCAAAAACGTATAGATTGGATTCATACAATGATGTACCGTAAAAGGAAGGAATTGGGCAATGACAATTTTTTAAAGGAATATAATTGGTAATTCTGACTTTTTAAATCCACCAATCAAAGGAACGTCACATTTTAAACCAATTTCCTTCGACGAATAACATAATTTTACGGTCCAGTGGGCGTAAAAATGGTTCCATCCGAAAAGAGTCCTTTTGTTTTTTCTTTTTCTTGCCCTGACTGGTAGAGATGTAAGCTATTGTATTTACCTCAAAATAAAAAAGAATAGAAGTAATCAATGTTCAGACAGCTAGACTGAGGACAAGTCTGGATATAGTCATCTCGATATCCTCTCATCAAATCTTCAGCGCCCTCTTTACGTACTGTCGAATACAGAGGGACTCAAGACTGTCGTCCATCAAACCATCAAGCACCTCACCAAACGAGTTGTCCCAAATAAACACAGGACAAATCTGTTTACCACATTTCCATTAGAACAACACGACATAAGTTTGTTTTTTTAGCACGTCAGCCGATATCAGATAAAAACGGGAAATGATTTTAAAAAAAAATCTTTATAGCCCACTTAAAGCCTACCATTATTTGACATTGTCAGCGAACTTCGTATATATTTTTTTATCATTGATTAAGATTAATTTTGTTTTTCATCACACTAAAGAACTTTATTTTTATGTATCTTGTATTTTAGGCTTAAGTCAGATATATGGTGTTTATAATTTATTTTGTGGTGGACGGAACACAGAAAGCCCATTGTGTTGCTTTGTGGTTAACCTAAAAACAAATAAACAAATTAAAAACAAACAATAAATTCTTCGATAACACTGATCGCTGAATCTGAAACATAGAATAAAAAAATCGTCCAGATTTTTTTGCTGTTCGTCTGTTTGTGTTCTCGTCCAGTCTCTCAGTATGCCCAGCCAATTGTAAAAGTACTATTAATATATAAAAATATTTTCGTCTTTATCAAGTTGTTTTGCTTTTTCTTCGATGTTCTGAGCGTATAACACTGCTCCATCTGGTGTCGATACACGACATCAAAATACCTGTGGTTGCTATATAACACCAACTCACTTAACTCCTGTACGTTTATTTGTAACACGGAACACTGCTTCATCTGGTGTCGATACACGACATCAAAATACCTGTGGTTGCTATATAACACCAACTCACTTAACTCCTGTACGTTTATTTGTAACACGGAACACTGCTTCATCTGGTGTCGATACACGACATCAAAATACCTGTGGTTGCTATATAACACCAACTCACTTAACTCCTGTACGTTTATTTGTAACACGGAACACTGCTCCATCTGGTGTCGATACACGACATCAAAATACCTGTGGTTGCTATATAACACCAACTCACTTAACTCCTGTACGTTTATTTGTAACACGGAACACTGCTTCATCTGGTGTCGATACACGACATCAAAATACCTGTGGTTGCTATATAACACCAACTCACTTAACTCCTGTACGTTTATTTGTAACACAGAACACTGCTCCATCTGGTGTCGATACACGACATCAAAATACCTGTGGTTGCTATATAACACCAACTCACTTAACTCCTGTACGTTTATTTGTAACACAGAACACTGCTTCATCTGGTGTTGATACATGACACCACAATACCTATGACTGGTATATAATACCGCCTCACTGATAGCTGTTCTGCCTATAATTATTGACAATTAACAGAAGGTGACATATAATAATAACATGACAAACCTTTTTACATCACGAAAATATATCGATAGAGAGACCGAAGAGAAACCTTTCGCGAGTTGCGATTGTTATGTACAAATTGATGTACATTGTCAGTATTGTCCCACAATTCCCAGTTCGTGTACGTACGTCATATTACCTGTTTTAGAGAGAGCCATATGCCATTTGCAACAAATAGCGGCTGTAGATTTATCTGGACACGTAGTTTTAGAAATTCTTATATAAAAGTAACATTCTTCATGTAAAACTAGCCACGTGGTTTTCTGAATAATTATTATGGAAACATAACAATGAAGCTAACTGAATAAAATTGAAACATAATAACAAGAACAAAAAAAACAAACTATTGATATCACACTTCATGGTATTTGCTGTCACGTAATTTAATCTCGTTGTAAGCAATTTGTATTTAGTAACTATGCGCATGCGCAAGACCCAAAGTTCCATCCTTCGTATCGAATGTGGTAAATTTTTTAGGCTTCTTTCTCGTAGGAATTCTTACATACTAGATGGGTGAGGGGTGGGGTGGGTGAGTGTAGAACAGAGGATGAAATCATAAAAAGAAACTACCGAAGTCAGTAGAAAAGTTAGTCTTCTGCGTCGTGCAGTTTCTTAGATAAATTGGCGATATATCGATTTCCTTCCTATGGGTGTTTCTTACTGAATAGTTCTTTAATCAAGCAGGGCCGGATGTTAACAAAGCAACGGATCTATGAAGATACGACAAAGAAAGTTTGAAGTTTGAAGTTTTGTTGGAAAAATAAATATTTTCCAAAACGTATAATTAAAAACTGTTTTCCACTCGTTTGAACTTCAAAAATCCTTGTACAAAACAGATCAAAAGCTGCTGACCATTAACAAATCCTTTAAGCTCAAAGGTCACATCTTCCATTGGACATGTTTTAAGCCTATAAACAGTTGGTAAGTGATAGTTTTGACTCGAACGATACTTAATACGAAATGTGGGGCTAGTGGCTGGATCGGAGATTCCAAAGTTCAGACATAACTGTACCTAATTTGTTGACCAGAAGTGGTCACTTAATCAGAAGAACCTGCCGTTTACACGACTGTTCTTGGTCAAATATCATGATTGAGTGTCACTTTTGTAAAGTATCCATAGCGGTAAATTAGAAAAAATATATTGCGGACTCGAACTTTGGACCTTGAAGTGCACAGACTGGTTTAAACAACGAGAAGGAAGCCTGGTATGTACGAAACTATTATGTTGTTTGTTTTGAAGTTTTGTTTCTTTTTTCTTTCAGGTAGAATACTTAGAGGCTTTAATCTCTTTGAGTTATTATAACAATGTGTTTATTTGGTTTGTTTTGAATTTTCGTGCAAAGCTACATGAGGGCTGTCTCCGCTAGCCGTCCCTAATTTAGCAGTGTAAGACTAGAGGGAAGGAAGCTAGTCATCACCACCCACTGCTGACTCTTGGGCTACTCTTTTACCAACGAATAGTGGGATTGACCGCCACATTATAACGCCCCACAGCTGAAAGTGTGAGCATGTTTTGTGTGACGAGGATTCGAACCCGCGACCCTCAGATCATGAGTCGAGTGCCTTAATCCACCTGGCCATGCAGGGCCTCCATTATGAATAATTTATGTTTATATTCTTTGTCCTTCAACATCGTGTGTAACGAACTAATTAACAAAAAGTCATTAGTGATATTAATTGCGGTATTGGTGGAATTTATGTTTATATTTCTTGTTCGACTAGCTATAAGTAAGAGAATTAGTACCCAATAAATTAATAGACACACAACCAATCTGATGCATAAACTGTTTGTTTGTTGTTATTAAACTTTGCTACACGAGGGCTATCTGCACTAACTGTCTCTAATTTAGCAGTGAAAGAGTAGATGGAAGGCAGCTAGTCGTCACCACCCACCGCCAACTCTTGGGCTGTTCTTTTACCAACGAATGGTGGGATGTAGCGACACAATATAACGCCCTCACGGCTGAAAGGACTAGCATGTTTGGTAGGATGGGGATTCGAACCCATGCTTCTTATTGGTGTGCCCTAGTCACCTGACCATACCGGGCTCGCATAAATAGTTAAGTAAAAATACGTATACAAAAAACAACAACAACCAAAAACAAGTGGACACCGTGACATATTTTATGGTTGAGTAAGGAAGAACATTAGAGTAATATAGTTTGTTTTTTAATTTCGCACAAAGCTACTCGAGGGCTATTTGTGCTAGCCGTCCCTAATTTAGCAGTGTAAGACTAGAGGGAAAGCAGCTAGTCATCACCACCCACCGCCAACTTTTGGGCTACTCTTTAACCAACGAATAGTGGGATTGATCGTCACATTATAACGCCCCCACGGCTGAAAGGACGAGCATGTTTGGCGCGACGGGGATGCGAACCCGCGACCCTCAGATTACGAGTCGCACGCCTTAACACGCTTGGCCATGCCGGGCAGGGTAATATAGAAATTGGTAGGCAAAAAATTTGAGGATGACCTAAGAAGGTCGAAACGTTGTTTTGTACTTTATTTTAATTAAAGTTTTAATACGCATACGAACTGTCGTAAGAATACATTTTTACTCCAAGTAGGTTTCTCGTCGTCACGAATCGCAAACAATGATTTATAAGCACAAAAAAAACGTTTAATCGATGGTGGAACACACTAAACATTTTGACAGAATGTTGCTCATACCTGAAGAAGGCAGACATTTTGTTTAGGCTTAACAATCCTCGTGGATAACCCGAGTGCAAGGAAACTGTGGGACTCATTATCACAAAATAATATTACTATTCTCGAAAGCAGACATTTTGTTTAGGCTTAACAATCCTCATGGATAACCCGTTTGCAAGAAAACTGTGGGACGCATTATAACAAAATAATATTACTATTCTCGAAAGCAGACATTTTGTTTAGGCTTAACAATCTTCATGGATAACCCGAGTGCAAGAAAACTGTGGGACTCATTATAACAAAATAATATTACTATTCTCGAAAGCAGACATTTTGTTTAGGCTTAACAATCCTCGTGGATAACCCGAGTGCAAGGAAACTGTGCGACTCATTATCACAAAATAATATTACTATTTTTATTTGCAATGAGTAATATATGACATTGCTCTTCACTCGTCTTTCCTAACCCTAGTTTCAAAGACGTCGCGTTTATCTTTTGATTGACAACTTGGTTGGTTGATCGCTTTCTTGCTAGAAGAATGACGTAGGTTTTAAGGCTTTAAAAAAACAACAACAACTTTTTTGCCAATTTAATGTTAACAGCCGCTGGTAGTTATTTCGCTAATGTAGCGCTCACAAACTTCTCAAGAGTAGTTATGTCTCAATGAAAGGTAACCAAGATGTTTATCGCTTGAACATTCCTAGAAGCTACCCTGCCAGATAATATCTGGTTTTTCTAAAGCAATTACAAGGAATATGAGCTGAGAAGAAATAGAGAGAGATAGAACTCTTTCTAGTAAAGCACAGCCGACACTGTACATCTGACTGTATTCCCATAATTACATGTGCTCAAATAACGTCTATCGTAATTAGTTTTCAGCTTTAATTAACTTTCTTTGATCCTAGACTTTTCTTGTTTTACCCAAACTATGTATGTCCTGGCGGAAAATTTTGATAACTTGATAGATAACTTAGAGTTTCTTCTTTGCTGTTGTTGCCATTTTTTGTTTTTTTTTTTTTACTTGTTTGCTTATTCCAAAGATGTTCACTGACTCCTCCACCCCTACCCTGCGGGTAATCTCCATCTCGTGCGTATGCAACTGGGTTAACCAATTAACAAATTTGTAAGAGTTGCCACATGATAACTAGGAAACAAAAAGCTCGTAGCACGGACGTGCGCGGCCCCCCGCTGGTACAGCGGTATGTCTTCGGATTTACAACACTAAAATCAAGGGTTCGATTCCACTCGGTGGGCTCAGCAGATAGCCCGATGTGGTTTTGCTATAAGAAAACACACAAACGCACGACCACGTGTGAAAACACTGTTGAGGGAACATTTTTCGTATAAACGTTATAAAAAATTTCGTTTTGTTGTGTTTTTATCGCAAACTTACACAGAGCCGTTCTTAGTTTTGAGCCGGCAGACTAGAAGGGAAGCAGCTAGACTCAATAACATCTACCGTCAAATTTGTCTGACCTGATAGTGGAAATTGACCGGTTCATTGCTATTAGCATTGAGACGCAAACCGCGAATCCTCAGATTCGCAGTCTGGACACGCTGACCGTCAACCATTCTAAGAACTCGTGAGCGAAAGCACATGTAAATGTAATATAAATTGCCGACGAGGCCTTTCGTCCAATACCAGAGCTCATTAGATCAACTCGATTAGAGAGAAAATCAGAAGAAATAATAACAATATTGCTTAATAATGGGAAACATGGGATTCTCTTTTAATAAACCTCCCCCCTGCTCCATGTGGTCTGTGACTTCACATTTCAACACAACCAATGGACCAGTTTTCAAAGGTATACACCTCCACCTTTCTTTAAAAAATGGGAAAAATCCTTTTGATGACTGGCTTAAAAGGTGTGGTCAATAATTCGAAGTAATTTTTCAAACCTTTTCTTTCCCGGGCCCGGCATGACCAGATGTGTTAAGGCATTCAACTCGTAATCCGAGGGTCGCGGGTTCGAATCCAGGTCGCACCAAACATGCTCTCCCTTTCAGCCGTGGAGGCGTTATAACGTGACGGTCATTCCCACTATTCTTTGGTAAAAGATTAACCCAAGAGTTGGCGGTAGGTGGTGATAACTTGCTGCTTTCCCTCTAGTGTTATACTGCTAAATTAGGGACGGCGAGCGCAGATAGCCCTCTAGTAGCTTTGCGCGAAATTAAAAAAAAAACATTTCTTTCCCTAAAATATTTATTTATGTTGAAAAATGTTAAAATTGAACAAGGAAGAAAAATGTTTCATTTGAATTTTGTCACTGAGATTTGAAATGGGTTGACATAGTTGAAATCGTAATAATTTTCAAAACGTTTTAAAATATTTATTTATATTTAAATTTTTCAGCCGCGGCATATCGGCTCACAGAATGGCTCAGACTTATTTTACTTTCAAGTAAAAACAATTAGCACATAGCTCCATCTCTTGGCCGATTTAAGATATAATTAAAGCAGTATAAATTGAAGATTTACTCTTGTTTTTAAATAAACAAGAAATAGCAGTGGGATATTTAGTTTGTTTGTTTGTTTTGGAATTTCGCACAAAGCTACTCAAGGGCTATCTGTGCTAGCGGTCCCTAATTTAGCAGTGTAAGACTAGAGGGAAGGCAGCTAGTCATCACCACCCACCGCCAACTCTTGGGCTACTCTTTTACCAACGAATAGTGGGATTGACCGTCACATTATACACCACCACGGCTGGGAGGGCGAGCATGTTTAGCGCGACGCGGGCGCGAACCCGCGACCCTCGGATTACGAGTCGCACGCCTTACCCGCTAGGCCATGCCGGGCCTCATGAGATATTTAACTTTGGTAAAGTCTTACTGGGAATAGAAACCGACAGGATGTGACTCAGGATTATCACAAAAAGCTGTAAATCAGAAAATGTAAAATTGTAGCCGGAGATATGTCGCTTTACTCAGTAATCACTTTAATCTTTGAAACATGTTATAAGAGTAACAACTAATCCCGCTGTTCGGTGAACTGCTGTTTAATTGCTTTCTGGTATTATTTTAGAAAATGTATAAACAACGGGAGCTCTCTCCGCCCAACGGCACAGCGGAATTTCTGTGGAATTATATTGCAAGAAACTGGGTTTCGATACCCGAGATGAGCAGAGCACAGATAGTCCTTTGCGTAGCTTTGTGTTTAGTAACTAAAACCAATAACAGCAATAAATGCTAAGAATTCTAATTTGGTCGTTTTGCGGATGTGTCGCTTAAGCTAAATACTGTTCAGGTTAAAAACGTCAAAAATCAAAATTTGTATTTCTGTCACTTATAACCAAGGCCTGATAAACTTAGTGAATAGGGCGTTCGACTCGTCTCTTAGAACTGAGGCCTGGTTTGGTTCGGTTTGCATTTCGGGCAAAGCTACACAAGGGCTATCTGTGCTAGTCGTCCCTCGTTTAGCAGTGTAAGACTAGAGGGAAAGCAGCTAGTCATCACCACCCACCGCCAACTCTTGGGCTACTCTTTTACCAACAAATAGTGACAGTAACTGTCACGCTATAACGCTCCCACGGCTGAAAAGGCATGTTTGGTGTGACGGGGATTCGAACCTGCGACCCCCGGATTACGAGTCGAGTGCTTTAACCACCTGGCCATGCCTTGTCCTGAAGCCTTGAAGGGCTTGTTTCATCCCTCACAACTTTGGCCTGGGAATGCTTGGTTGTTAGGGTGCTCGTCTCGTCCTTTACAGGGGAGGCCTGGGATGCATTGGTGGCTCGACTCGTAATCTGTGGGTCGCGTGCTCTTTCAACTGTGGAGATATTATAAGGTGACGGTCAATCTTACTTTTCGATGATGGTAAAGTAGTTCAATAGTTAACTGTGGGTGGTGTTGACTTGTTGCCTTACATCTAGCCTTATCACTTCTGGATTGGCCTTCGAGTAGGTCTGCGTGAACTTCGAAAGAAGAACGACCTAAACAAACCGTTGCAACTTTCCGTGTAAGAAAACTGATTCAACATGTGGGTTTATTGAGAAACAATAAACTCTTGAGGAAAACAGTCCATAGTTTCTAAGTTACATGGTGATGATAAATATTGCACGAGTTTGTGTGTGTGTACGTACGTATATTGAACGAAACCACTTTTAATACGTATTTAACTATACGATTAGTGCTATACCTAACACTCGCAAATTATGTACGGTCGTACCTTTCAAATAAAAATGTCAATTACAGTCTTTATATGCTCCAAAATAAGCAAGTGACGAATGGATGGTAAAATACGTTGCTGCCATCTAGAGACAAACAAAAACATTAAAGGGCATCGTTTCTGGCAGTCTAGACTCTAGATCATACGTATATATCCATATTATTCTTGCTACAATTACAGCGACGCTCATTGCACGTGGTATCATGCGTAACAGATAAGTGTCTTATACGGTAATTGTGTAGAATCACACACTGTATGTGTGTCTGTACAGTATCTTGGTCAAGTTTCAGCTTATAAACTACGAGTGAATCTGCAGTTTATACAGTACAAATAATTATTGGTAATGACTCAGCTGTCTATGGTACTTGTGGGTCTATATAGCACCTTTTGGTAAAAGGCCTAGCGTAGCACAGCGTCTGAGATGTGTTCTGATTCTACCATAACCCTTTCGCGGCCCGGCATGGTCAGGTGGGTTAAGGAGTTCGACTCGTAATGTGAGGGTCACGTGTTCGAATCCCCGTCGCACCAAACATGCTCGCCCTTTCAGCCGTGGGGGCGTTATAATGTTACAGTCAATTTCACTATTCGTTGGTTAAAAGAGTAACCCAAGAATTGGCGGTGGGTGGTGTTGACTAGCTGCCTTCCCTCTAGTCTTACACTGCAAAATTAGGGATGGCTAGCGCAGATAGCCCTCGTGCAGCTTTGCGCGAAATTCACAAACAAACGATAACCCTTCGGTAGATGAAGAAATAAACAGCGGTAAGTTTATCTCCCTTGCATGTGCTGGCGATCTTTTCTATTATAACTTTGATAAGTTGTTTTTGTTTTAAATTAAGCACAAAGCTACACAATGGGCTATGTGTGCTCTGCCCACCACCGGTATCGAAACCCGGTTTTTAGCGTTGTAATTCCGCAGACATACCGCTGAGCCACTGGGGGGCGATATAAGTTTAATAAACATTCCACTTTGAACTTTATTGACTAAGCGTGTTTTGTATTTAAGGCCGGTTCGAACGGTTTTATGAGATGCACGAGATTAAATCCAGGATTTCTCTGCATCGTTCAGAGATTAACTTTTGACCTTCTTACCTGAACGTCTTGTAGATATATTATCACTACTAGTAAAGACAGTATCATTTAAGTAGTCGAAATAAAAATGATAATATTGAGGATAATTAGTACCTAGCAAAAAACTAATTTAAAAATAGCCAATCAGTGAACGCGACTTAGATGTCATTTAAAAAGAGCCAATCAGTGAACACGACTTAGATGGCCAAATAGGACTATTAACCATGTATTACACTGTATAGCTAATAACCGTGCATTGCACTGTAGGACTACTAACCATGAATTATATGGATATAGGAATCATATATTACTGCAGGCTTACTAACCGTGTATTACACTGTTAGGCTAATAACCATAGAACTGCTAACCATGTATTACAATATAAGACTACTAGCTGTGTATTAAACTGTGGAACAACTAATGATATATTTACTCCGTAAAACTGTTAACTATGTAATACACTGTAGGACGACTAACCATGTTTCACACTGTAAAACTAGTAACCATGTATTACACTACAGAAGTACTAACCATATATTACCTTGCAGAACAACTAACCATGTGTTACACTGTAAGATTAGTAATTATGTATTAAACTGTAGGACCACCAACCATTTATAACACCATAGATTAGACCAGTAACCATATATTACCTGGCTATAGGACTAACCATATATTACAATGTAAGACTATTAAAAACGTATTTCACTATAGGTCTCCTAACCACATATTACACTATAGGACTCCTAACCACATATTACACTATAGGTCTCCTAACCACATATTACACTATAGGACTCCTAACCATATATTACACTATAGGTCTCCTAACCACATATTACACTATACGACTCCAAACCACATATTACACTATAGGACTACTAATCATGTATTACACTATAGGACTACCAAACATATATTACACTATAAGTCTCCTAACCACATATTACACTATAGGACTCCTAACCACATATTACACTATAGGTCTCCTAACCACATATTACACTATACGACTCCAAACCACATATTACACTATAGGACTACTAATCATGTATTACACTATAGGACTACCAAACATATATTACACTATACGACTCCTAACCACACGTATTACACTATAGGACTCCAAACCACATATTACACTATACGACTCCTAACCACACATATTACACTATATGACTCCAAACCACATATTACACTATAGGACTACTAATCATGTATTACACTATAGGACTACTAATCATGTATTACACTATAGGAATACCAAACATATATTACACTATAGGTCTCCTAACCACATATTACACTATAGGACTCCTAACCACATATTACACTATAGGTCTCCTAACCACATATTACACTATACGACTCCAAACCACATATTACACTATAGGACTACTAATCATGTATTACACTATAGGACTACCAAACATATATTACACTATACGACTCCTAACCACACGTATTACACTGTAGGATTACTAACCACACGTATTACACTATACGACTCCTAACCACACGTATTATACTGTAGGATTACTAGCCATATATTGAACTGTTAGACTGGTAACCATGTGTTAAATTATAGGACTACTAATCATGTATTGCACTTTAGGACTACTAATCATATATTGCACTTTAGGACTACCAATCATATATTACACTAAAGGACTACCAATCATATATTACACTATAGGACTACCAAACATTATTACACTATAGGCCTACTAATCATGTATTAAACTTTAGGATTACCAATCATATATTTCACTATAGGACTACTAATCATGTATTACACCTTAGGACTATCAAACATATATTACACTATAGGACTACTAATTATGTATTACACTTTAGGACTACCAATCATATATTACACTTTAGGACTACCAAACATATATTACACTATAGGACTACTAATCATGTATTACACTATAGGACTCCTAACCACATATTATACTATACGACTCCTAACCACACGTATTACACAATACGACTCCTAACCACACGTATTACACTGTACGATTACTAGCCATATATTGAACTGTTAGACTAGTAACCATGTGTTAAACTTTAGGACTACCAATCATATATTACACTTTAGAACTACCAAACATATATTACACAACAGGACTACTAATATTACACTTTAGGACTACCAAACATATATTACACTATAGGACTACTAATCATGTATGACACTTTAGGACTACCAAACATATATTACACTATAGGACTACTAATCATGTATTGCACTTTAGGACTACCAATCATATATTACACTATAGGACTACCAAACATATATTACACTATAGGACTACTAATCATGTATTAAACTTTAGGACTACCAATAATATATTACACTATAGGACTACTAATCATGTGTTACACTATAGGACTCCTAACCACATATTATACTATACGACTCCTAACCACACGTATTACACAATACGACTCCTAACCACACGTATTACACTGTACGATTACTAGCCATATATTGAACTGTTAGACTAGTAACCATGTGTTAAATTATGGGACAACTAATCAACTATTGCACTTTAGGACTACCAATCATATATTACACTATAGGACTACCAATCATGTATTACACTATAGGACTACTAATAATGTATTACACTTTAGGACTACCAAACATATATTACACTATAGGACTACTAATCATGTATGACACTTTAGGACTACCAAACATATATTACACTATAGGACTACTAATCATGTATGACACTTTAGGATTACTAATCATGTATGACACTTTAGGACTACCAAACATATATTACACTATAGGACTACTAATCATGTATGACACTTTAGGATTACCAAACATATATTACACTATAGGACTACTAATCATGTATGACACTTTAGGACTACCAAACATATATTACACTATAGGACTACTAATCATGTATGACACTTTAGGACTACCAAACATATATTACACTATAGGACTACCAATCATGTATTAGACTACAGGGAACCTACTTCATCTCACTACAGAATTCAAGATACTTTGTGTTTCTGTACAAATGTTGATGAACTAATGGAAGAATCAGGTACTGAACGTCGAACTCAAGACTAAAGACTTATCTAAAGTTAGACTGAAAGCTGTACTTTTGTGTAATGGGAACACTAAGACATCAGTTTCTTTAGTCATGCTGTGATCATGAAAGAAACTTATCAAAGCATACAGATTTTTATATTCTTAAATACAATTTTCAATGAAAAACTAAAGTTATCAAAGGGAAATTTGCTATTTTCACAATTTATAAGAATATTTTGAATAAATCTATCATTACTGAAAACCTAGAGGCGATGCGTAATTTTTAGCACGGCTTTTAGACCCAGAATCATGAAATAACTAAGAAACAGTTATATTTTTTCTACAACCAGAAAAAAAAATTGTTGTTGCCCAGTGTTGTTATTTATATCTGTGAGATAATGAACGGGATGTTTCATAATTAAAGCTAGTAACTCCCCCTGGAGGTCGTCATTTTAATGAGAAACAGATGAGATTCAGTGGTCAGTCGAACTATAGAGCTAAGGATTCGGGGTTCGAGTCGCATCACTACTAAAATAAATTAACGTGTTTCACAGTTTGAGGTTGTAGATGCGTTATAAGGGAGGCCGTCAAAAACCACTCATCGCTTTCACAAGAGTATCCCAATAGATGGTGGTAGGTTGATGTTGACTGACTTCCAGCCTATCACTTCCAAGTTAGGGACACCTAGAGTATTTAGCCTTCGTGTAGGTTTGTACGAAAGCCGACAAAGAAACCTTCGTTAGCTCCTATGAAGTGTTTGTTTTTTCAGATCCTACTACTGGCTGTGACATCATGATTAGAGATGACGTCATTACTTCGCTCGTGCCTGAAGGCATGAATGATTCGAGTTTTTTCTTGTTTTCATATTATTCGTTATTACCTTACCACACTATTAAATGATTAGCAGTTTACATAAAATCAAAACTAAAACTTAACTTTTCATATAAATGAATGTTATTTCTTAACGGGTATCAACACATGCGGATAATTTGTTAAATACTGGTCTCTGAGCTAAATAACTTATTTATTGATTTATTTTACGCATTCTGACACATCAAAGTTTTTTCTTTTTATATCGTAGAACTTTACATGGTGCTAATAGTCTTAACATCCGCGATAAAAATGACGAATTTTTGAAATAGATAATTTTCCAATTACGAGGAACGAGGAAGGAAATTATCTGACGTGGTTTTTTACAATTGGTTTATTTTAACATGACGTTGAAGTTACGTCATTTGGTTACTTTACATAGTCCTATTTAAGTCAGGCTAAAAAAAATCGATACATCTCTTCTTACACCTACTTCCATATATAGACGATACGTTAGGACTTACTGTCACAGTTTTCTTTATGACAGAAGTGTAATTTGGCATTCTGAGAGCGAGATTTGAGAAGTCAATGAATCGTAACTAGAACATCTCTTGTTCGGACGTTATTGTTCAGATAACAATAGACCCTAACGAACAAAAGATTGACTTTGCCTGCACACATCTGTCTTTCGTTCTGTTTTTACGTATATTTTACGAGTGTCTCTGTATGTATTTAATATCATTCAATCCAGCTATACAATCCATTCTTAAACCTGTTTCAATGTTTTATAAGCGTTAAATATACATATTTTTACTGTTGTTTTAGGTTCTGTATCGATACGTTATTTATATTTTGTACTGTTTTGGTTTATGCAGCTTAATTTACAGACATATTGTATTGTTTCAGTTTTGTATCGCTACTTTAGAGGCACTTTATAACGTATCAGTTTTGTATCGCTACTTTAGAGACACTTTATAACGTTTCAGTTTTGTATCGCTACTTTAGAGACACTTTATAACGTTTCAGTTTTGTATCGCTACTTTAGAGACACTTTATAACGTTTCAGTTTTGTATCGCTACTTTAGAGACACTTTATAACGTTTCAGTTTTGTATCGCTACTTTAGAGACACTTTATAACGTATCAGTTTTGTATCGCTACTTTAGATGCACTTTATAACGTTTCAGTTTTGTATCGCTACTTTAGAGACACTTTATAACGTTTCAGTTTTGTATCGCTACTTTAGAGACACTTTATAACGTTTCAGTTTTGTATCGCTACTTTAGAGACACTTTATAACGTTTCAGTTTTGTATCGCTACTTTAGAGGCACTTTATAACGTTTCAGTTTTTATCCTTACATCATACACATACAACGTTTCAGTATTTATCGCTAGATTATAGGTATTATACAACGTTTCAGACTTCCATATTCTTTAACCTAAATTTTCTCTGCTCTTGACAACTAAGATAAATACACGTGTTAATATTTTCTGCCAATGCAAGTTCAACGTTTTTTAAAATTAATTCTTTGTTTTATTCGTGAAGTAATACGTTTCTTATGGATAAGACTTTAAATTGAATATTTTCCGTCCAACGCATTAACCCTAAAATTAAAGTCGATCCTATAAATACTTACATTTATTGATAGTAACACTGAACAAGACAGAATCCAGTGGACGTAAAACTTTGTACAAGTTGAGAGTTTGAACGTATCCTTCGATAAACGGAATGAAATTCGTAAAATGTTTGGATATGGACCATAAAGGTCTCTCCGAAGCAAGGCTATTCTGGTTCAGGGTCCTGATTTCCATGAAAGAGTTTTCAACATATGCATGCCATCTTGGACGTTCTGTGTTCATTTTAAACTATTTGTCATTATTTTATTCGTTGAGGGCTAACCAATCAAATCTAAGACGATAAAAATGGTTACAATGAAAAAAAAACCTTTTTTATTATTATTTTTATTTAACAGTTTTACTTTCCTATTTCGATTGGATTATAAGGTTTTAAAAGACACCTACAGGTAATTAATTTAACTTTAACAGGAACCCTATCATGGCTACGTCCACACGCAACAATTCTACTTCATGCATGTGTTATATCTTCCAACGTTGCATTTATAACTTAGACTAGGGTAAAGATGATTTTCAGACGTTTTCCCAGTCTAAATTGTTTAGGTTAACACTAAATACAGGCCTTTTAGAGGTAAATTACTGTGTGACCCGGTATGTTCAGGTGGTTAAGGCACTTGACTCGTAAAGTGAGGGTCGCAGGTTCGAATCCCCATCACACCAAACATGCTCCCCCTTTAGCTATGGGGCGTTATAATGTTACGATCAATCCCACTATTCGTTGGTAAAGAGTAGCCCAACAGTTGGCGGTGGGTGGTGATGACTAATTGCCTTTCCTCTAGACTCCCACTGCTAAATTAGGGACGGTTAGCGCAGATAGCCCTCGTGTAACTTTGCGCGAAATTCAAAACAAACCAAATTACGGTGTAAAAGGCATTAGACTTTCAACACATTTTTTTTTTTTTCACAAAATGGGTGAAAGAACTCGTTTTCGAACCAAGGTTTCTTTGCAAAAGAATCAATAAATGAACAAAGAAGTTTCTTTTGATGAAATCGCTGATAGTAATTTATCATTGAAGGGTGTTTTTAATGTTATTTTACCTTTTGTCAGATACTGGGAAGACCACACCAACCATTGGTTCCTACATGATTGGCAACCAATTTTAGGGTTAAAGAAGACAACTGTAATTCAACTGATGGTTTAATTCTTAGAGGAACATAAATATTCAAGCTAATTAAGTTTAGTTCTCAAGGTACTAAAGGAGTTTGTTAAATAGCTCACGTTTGTTATATTTATTGAAACTAGGCTTAGCAACGTTAGGCTTAGTTACGTACTGTTTCAACAAGGAAACCTTAACTAGTTTACTTACTGATTTAATTTATTATTTTCAACTACGTCAGTCGCTAAGCACACATTTTAATTATTGCTATAAACGGTCAGTCATTTTGTTGCGTGACCTGAGGGTCATATCAACACTATTAATGCCAGTTATATTAATGTTATTATCTTTATATGGACACTTAGTTATAATCGCGCCATTAAGTCGTAAAAAAACCCCAAACTATACTGAGGAAGATAACTTATTTTTATGTCCGCAGGAGGGTCAGCGGTAAGTTTGTGAAATTAGAACGCACTGGACGAAGCACAGATAGATCATTGTACAACTCGTAACTTAACATATTCTAATAGCTACCGTCACGTGACAGGTAGTAGATTTCGTGAGTTTGGAAGTTTTGGAGTTTAATATCTGTGAGTCAATGTTCGCATACTGATAAAGTGTCAAATAGAGTGAACCTGGAATTCACGAAAGTTTTGAACGCTCTTGTCTCATTGTCTGTATAAACAAAATACGTGTAAAACATCATATGTATATGTAAGGCCATAGGGTAACTCCTTTAAGCACGAAACTCCCATCTGCGCCACCTAGCTGTCGTTTTCTTATCAAACAGTCGATTATAAATTACGTTTAATGCGTGGTGGCTCCTCCTACCTCACCCTCAGCAGAAATGAATGATCCCCAGCCCCTTAACGCCTCTGTCATGGGTCAGTAACCGCTCAAGGTCAAGGCTACAGTTTCTTAAAGGCTAGTGATTCAAGTAATCAAAAGAAAACATTATTGGAAACATCTTCACGTACTACGTTAGAGACAATTTTATAACTATTAAATACAAGTACTCACCATGCCCGCTAAGTAAAATCGTTTTATATTTTGATACGAGTTGCTCAGCGATAAATCTGATAGCTTGTAATGCTGTGGATAGTGGTTTAATACCCGTGATGGGCGGAGCACAAGTAATCAATCGTGTTTCTTTACACTTAACAACAGATAAACAAATCTGTGTGGTGTATTTCACTCTTTCCCGAGCCCCCCGCTAGTACAGCGGTATGTCTTCGGATTTACAACGCAAAATCAGGGGTTCGATTCCCCTCGGTGGACTCAGCAGATAGCCCGACGTGGCTTTGCTATAAGAAAACACTCTTTCACAGTAGCTCATTGGTAAGTCTGAATATTTATAACACTGCAAACTTGAGGGTTCGATACCCGACAAGGGCAGAACACAGATTGTTCAGCTTTATGTTTAACGAAAAACAAACAAAATTATTTTCGCTCTGATATGTACTGAAAGAAGAGCGCTCCATGTCGAACGAAAGTGTAATCTAGTAAGGTATACATTGTGACATTGGATTTCCCTTCTGGTAATAATATTTAAAGTTATACAGCTTTCACAAGAATTTTCTTAAGCACGTGAACTATACTCTTACGTAATCTGAGGGTCGCGGGTTCGCATCCCCGTCGTGCTAAACATGCTCGCCCTTTCAGCCGTGGGGGCGTTATAATGTGACGGTCAATCCCACTATTCGTTGGTAAAAGAGTAGCCCAAGAGTTGGCGGTGGGTGGTGATGACTAGCTGCCTTCCCTCTAGTCTTACACTGCTAAATTAGGGACGGCTAGCACAGATAGCCTTCGAGTAGCTTTGTGCGAAATTCAAAAACAAACAAACTATACCCTTAATACGTGAAAGAACAGTTATTTCGTTCCAGGTTTACTGATTTTATATATATAACAAAAAACTGAAGAATCTAATGTTTAAACGAGAGAAAACTGATACACTGTTTCACAGACATGGAAAAATGTATTAGTTTTCATTTTCCCGATTCTTTTTACCTGTTATGTATAATTTATAACAGCTCATTAGGTGAGTATTAACAGCACATAAGCCAGGTAGCATCAGAAGTAAGTAATTAGTATTTGATGATTATCCGCAAGTATCCGCAACGAACAGTTATCACGTTTAGAAACACACCGTCTCCTCAGCGAACTTGAATATTGACAGTAAGACAACTATGTATAATATTACTATAATTGTGACCTTAAATAATTTCCTGAGACCCGTATACGTCATCCTTTAGTCAATAACGAAGAACGGTCCTATGTCACGTGCAACCAGATCTAATACAAGTGGGTACAAGTGATATATCAACTGACTCAGCAGCTGTCTTAACGTGAGTATTTGTTCATGTATGTATATATATATATTACAGATTTGCTTTAGTGGATTTTTAAGAGACCTCAAATTTTTGATTTTCAAACGTGCTGCTTCAGCCCCTTTATCGAACACCTATTCTAATAATACAAGTACTTGTTACTGTGAGAGTATGTGTAATGACACGAAACGCTTGTCTCTTGTATATAAAGGTGCCTCTTTTGGTGAACCCTGGATCTCTCACGTAGCGGTGCGAGTGCTGAGAGACACGTTCCATGTGAATGTCAATAACTCGTAACAGGAGTTTCTGTGAGAAATCTATTACTGGTTTCTTCCACAAGTATGATATTGTTATGATATCTATACGACTTCGGTATTTAACCTCTTAGAAATTTGATATATATTTTTTTTATTTTCCAGGTTTCTATTATGCGTCTTGTTTCGCACGTGCTCTTGAACGCCATAGCCCCCAGCCTTTGTGTATACAGTACTGAAATGATAGAAAATTATTACCAACATACGTCACTTTTCAAAACTGGATGAAGTGAAAATCTTGTGTGTAGTCTCAGTTGGCTGATGACCCGGCGTGACCAGGTGGGTTAAGGCGTTCGACTCGTAATTTGAGGGTCGCGGATTAGAATCCCCGTCACATCAAACATGCTCGCCCTTTCTGCCTTGGGGCGTTATAATGTGACGGTCAATCCCACTATTCGTTGGTAAAAGAGTAGCCCAAGAGTTGGCGGTGAGTGGTGATGACTAGCTGCCTTCCCGCTACTCTAACACTGCTAAATTAGGGACGGCTAGCGTAGATAGCCCTCGTGTAGCTTTGCGCGAAATTCCAAAACAAACAAACAAACAGTAGGCTGACGAGTTTTCACTCCTGTAATGTTTGCATTTTACCATGGCTTGTTTACTTTGTGTTTGAAACTAGTTTAGTTGGACCGAATAAGACCTAATATTACTAACTGTTCGTGGTGAGTTCAGCACCAATATTTAACTGTATTCTATAGAATATAGAATATATTATTATGTAGAATAATAATCAATATTTGAAATAAAAAATCGCTTTATATGTGGAAGTTTTTACAACACACAAACGCATATAAATAGTCAACAGTCATCAACACACATATGCGTATAAACAGGTAACACTCAAAATGTTATATTCATATATTTATCTGTTTCTTTTCAATTTCGCGTCAAACTACACAAGGGTTGTTTGCACTAAACATCCCTAATTTACTAGTGATAGAACCAGAGGAAGGCAGCTATTTATTATCACCCATCGCTAATTGGTGGGATGCTCCTTCACTAACAAAAACTGAGATTGACCATCACATTATAACGTCTTCACGGCTGATAGAACCAGAGGAAGGCAGCTACTTATTGTCGCTCATCGCTAATTGGTGGGATGCTCCTTCACTAACAAAAACTGAGATTGACCATCACATTATAACGTCTTCACGGCTGATAGGAGGAGCTTATTTGTAGACGGGGTTTGGAACCCGCTTGTTCTTCATTTCTTCCTCTCATTGGTGGAATTTTGATTCCCAGGAAGGATCGGATTCACATGATCTTTTCCTCCTGTCTGTAAAGTTTTTTGCTGACTGTTGAATGTTCATATCGATGCTACATGAGGGTCAGAGTAAACCGCATTTGCTTTGACCCCTTCCAGGTCGAATGTCCACGTAGGTATCTTCATTAGCATTCTTGTGTTGCGTATAACTCGCTAATGTTCAGTTTTGAAACGTCTTCCACTTAAACTTACAGTTTGGTATATAACAAGCCGTGGGGGCGTTATAATGTGACGATCAATCCCACTATTCGTTGGTAAAAGAGTAACCCAAGAGTTGGCGGTGGGTGGTGATGACTAACTGTCTTCCCTCTAGTCTTACACTGCTAAATTAGGGACGGCTAGCGCAGATAGCCCTCGTGTAGCTTTGCGCGAAATTCAAAAACAAACAAACGAGATAGGACAATTTTATTATTTCTGAATCCCTCTTTCAGGTTTTTTATCTATTAATTGTTTTAATTGTGCATTAACAAATGAAATATGAATAGATATGTATTTCAACAATGCGTTACAACAAAAGGTATAATATTGTTTTTAGTTTAACTAATCTCTTTGTTTATATTTCAACAATGAGTTAGTTACGAGAAAAGTATAATATTGTTTATAGTTTACTAATCTCTCTGTTTATACGTTTTTCTATTTAAAAAGTTATTCTCAGTAATTTCCAAGTCTCATAACATAACGTTCTTTCGAGAGTTACACTAACTTCAGAACTTATTAACTGTCTTGCTTCATTAAGAATTAGACTATTTAACCTACTCGCAGTTCCGAAATATTTAATTTTATATGTATGGGATGTGTTTGTGGATCTGTCAGTGATATTGTATTTTATATGTATGGGATGTGTTTGTGGATCTGTCAGTTATATTGTATTTTATATGTATAGGATGTGTTTGTGGATCTGTCAGTTATATTGTATTTTATATGTGATATTGTGGATCTGTTTATTGTATATATGTATGGGATGTGTTTGTGGATCTGTCAGTTATATTGTATTTTATATGTATAGTATGTGATTGTGGATCTGTCAGTGATATTGTATTTTATATGTATGGGATGTGATTGTGGATCTGTCAGTTATATTGTATTTTATATGTACGGGATGTGTTTGTGGATCTGTCAGTTATATTGTATTTTATATGTATGGGATGTGTTTGTGGATCTGTCAGTGATATTGTATTTTATATGTATAGTATGTGATTGTGGATCTGTCAGTGATATTGTATTTTATATATATGGGATGTGTTTGTGGATCTGTCAGTGATATTGTATTTTATATGTATAGTATGTGATTGTGGATCTGTCAGTTATATTGTATTTTATATGTATGGGATGTGTTTGTGTATCTGTCAGTTATATTGTATTTTCTTCTAGGAAAAACGTAATCTTCTTGTATATCGAAGTTAACATCTTAAGAAACGCATTATTATCTAGAGTTATCTTCCATATTAAAAAAAGGTTGTATATTGGCCCGGCATAGCCACGTGATTAGAACGCTTGACTCATAATCTGAGAGTCTCGGGTTTGAATCCCCGTCACAACAAAGATATTCCCCCTTTCAGCCGTGGGGGCGTTATAATATGAGGTTAATCCCACTATTCGTTGGTAAAAGAGTAGTCCAAGAGTTGGCGGTGGGTGGTGACGGCTAGCTGCCTTCCCTGTAGTCTTACACTGGTAAATTAGGGACGGCTAGCACAGATAGCCCTCGAGTAGCTTTGTGTGAAATTCAAAAAACAAAGAAACTCAAAGATCGCTTGAATGATTTGAATTTTTTAAATTTCTTCCAACAGTCGAACTTTCCGAAACTCTGGGAAGTGTAATTATCAGTATATTTACAACTTGTCTCAATAATATTTCTTTAATCTCTTTGAAGTTATAGATTTTTTGGAAATATATAAAAATAATCAGTTTCTGAATTGATCAAAATAACATATTGTTATATCTCTTGACTTCTTCAATAAAATTAATCAGCTTTTCGCTAAAGGAATTTATGGATCTCATTTGATATAAACGTCCCATTCTTTGGTAAACCCTTGTAGTTTCAAAATATTCCCAAACCAACTAATTATAAAATCGTTGGGTTATAATTACCCACACTTTATTGGATTCTTGAAAACTCAAATTAGAACGTCTAAGTTTCTAAAGCAGTTTACGTACCTTTAAAGATAAATTATCTTTCCATTGTTACAGAATACAAATATATATATATATATTTACAAATTAACAGCATGGCAGAATCCTCATTTTAATTTTAACAGGGAATCTTCTTCCTTTAAAGCATCTTAAGGACGTTCCTTGTAAACGCATACATATCTTCTGTTTAAATAGGATTTGTATTTAAATAGGATTAGTAATCATTTTGTTACTAACAATATTTCGTTTTCACGCAACTTGCTTCCCCCCAGTGGCTCAGCGGTATGTCTGCGGATTTACAACGCTACAAACCGGATTTCGATACCCGTGGTGGGCAGAGCACAGATAGCCCATTGTGTAGCTTTGTGCTCAATTCAAAACAACACGCGACTTAATTTCTGTTAAATGAAAAAAAATTACTGAAGCCAGTTATTTAGAAGTTCCTGAAATTCTATAATATTTTTTAAAGTACATATCTTTCGTCAAAATCTCTCTTCAGCCTCCAGTGCCTCGCACCTTCCATTCTATTAACGTTTTTCAGTGTAAGTCTCTTATTTTTCTGTCCTGGTACCTTCTGATGACTTCCCTCGCGTAGCACCTCCGGGATTCCATCTGATGACTTCCCTCGTGTAGCACCTCCGGGATTCCATTTGATGACTTCCCTCGTGTAGCACTTCCGGGATTCCATCTTATGGTTTCCGTCGTCTCTCCACCATGTTTACGAAGCATATTATATTATATTATGCTTTTCCATTAGAAGCGTCTTTAGAATATTTCAATGCATTTCTAATAGTTTTCTCTCAATTATTTACAAGCGGCTTAATGTTTTTGCTCTCAGACTTCTACAAAGGCAAATTTTCTTTCTTTCAGTAAATGAATCTCTTATAGAGTTACTTAAAGGGTATATTGTAAATGTTATATTGTAAAATACTGTAAAAATTGCTTTTATTTTTACTGTTTCCTATTGATTCTGTTTTCTGCCATAATCCCAGTAATATCTTTCACATTTGTCGTTCTTGGTCGTAGCTTTAGATAATGTTTTCCATTGATTATTCTACCTGTTGTATTCAATGTTTCTAATAAGTCCTCAAACATTTTTATTGTTTTTCACTTTTATAATTCAAATTCTCAACGTTAATTGTTTGTTTTTCCTTGGAGACTTTTTCTCAACCAATCCTGTCTATAAATCAGACGCTAGCCATCAAACGTTATTAAAAACATTCAAGACATAAACAAAGCACAAGTTTCCACTAATGGGTACAAATAACCTAATTAGATATAGCTTTAATTCTTCTGTTTCTTTTCTCTTTATAACCATCAACCGGTTTCATTCGGTTTCAGGATGTAATTTTACAAATAATATATCACTCTTCAGTTGACCTCTCTGTCCTAGTGTTTTTTTTCCTTTAAAATTACCAAACCTTATATATATAACATTTTCTGGATAGTGACACTGAACTAACAACTGCTTCAGCTCTGATAATTTATTATCTCTCGTTTGATTTCTTTGGAATTTCGTGCAAAGCTACGCAAGGGCTATCTTCGCTATCCCTCCTTAATTTAGCAGTGTAAGACTAGAGGGAAGGCAACTAGTCATCACAATCCACCGCCAACTCTTAGGCTACTCTTTTACCAAGGAATAGTGAGATTGACAGTCACATTATAATGCCCTCACGGCTGAAACGGCGAGCACGTTTGGTGGGACGGGGATTCGAACCTACAACCCTCGGATTATGAGTCGAACGCCTTAATCACCTGGCTCGTGCCAGGCCACGTGAACTTTGGCTGTTCCTCTTTTTGCTGATTCCTTCATCTATCTTTCTGCCTGTTAACTTTTTCTATGTTCAGTATACGTATATATTTATCTGTATTTGTGTATCTTTTATCTTTATTTTCTGCCTATTAAATTACTTTAGGCCTTTCTTATTCATCAAATTTTCAATCAGTTATTCTTGTATTTCCAATTCTCTATTCTTTACATTTTTATCACAAAGGTTTTACTAAGTGTCGTCTTTAGAGTGGCACATCCACGAATAAAAGTTTGTTTGGCTTCACTGATTCATCAACGAAAACCTCAACAATGTTTTAAGTACTTCGAGTTTATTCAAAAGCTGATTTTGAAGGATATCTAAGCATCAGACTTGTACTCAAAGTGTGAGAATACGCACGTACAAAGAGAAAGATCAGACGACTGAGAATAAAGGAAAAACTGAACGTATGAATCACCTCGGTGATGAGTCTACCCACTTCTTGTTAGCGGAGTGGTTTCCGGTTGTCTATCATACAATACGTTTTCCTCTTGGATTGAGGATTTTTCTCTGTCGTGCACTCGTGGTTCTTTTGTATTTTTTCTTCAATTCACAATTGATTTTCATCGCTATTGTCAGTATTGCTTCTAATCTATTCACAAGTTCCGATATCTGTCTGTGTGTCTGTTTAACTTCGGTTAGTGTTTTCCGTCTTGAGTTCTTTGGACTTGTAACGAATGATCGCATAAAACTCTGCAGAGTTTCTGCTGAGGCTAGTTAAAGTATGGTTGACAACAAGAATAACCTATTCTTCAGGTATGAAGTGATAGGGAGGCAGCTAGTCATCATCACCCGCCGCCAACTCTTGTCCTACTCTAATCGAATAGTGAGCTTGCCACGGTTGAAAGGACAATCATGTTCGGTGACAGGACTCGAGCCCGCAACCCACAAATTACGAGCCCTAACCATGCAACTGTTTCTGAGAGTTTCATTTTTTTTTTTCGTTTTGTAATTACACATTTACTTCCCCGCTAGTTCAGCGGTAAATCTACGGATTTACAACGCTAAAAATCAGTGGTTCGATTCTCCTCGGTGGACTCAGCAGATAGCCCGATGCAGCTTTGCTATAATAAAACACACACGCGCACATTTACAATGATCTCGCTATTACAAATATTATTTCCTTCTCAACATATTCGAATTTTTAAAACACGACACTCGGAAATGATCTATTAAAATCTTTTCGTGGGTTTTCAACTTTGTTTACAAAGATGTCGCAACGGGATGATAACAACGAATTACTCTCACCTTCGTCTTCAGTTCTTTGAAACAGATTAGCTATCTTCGCAATGTCCAAACATAAAGAAAAAAAACTCTGAAAGGTTCCCTTGTTTAAGAAAGGCAGGACGTCTTCTGTCCGCTGTGCCCCTTCAAAAGTGATATATTTGCCAACGTCAACGCCATTTTATCCCATTGATGGTGATGTTCGTGGAAACGCTCAGTGCTGAGGTTTAACGGACCAGAGTTTACCACCATGCGACCCTGTTTCATCTATCAGTGTAGACACCGCCGTCATTAAAGTGTATGTGCACGTCTAATTTTATTTAGTATCGCAAGATGTTCAGTCCAGACGGGTCATGAAAAGTTGTTGATAAAATAATCCCGACCTCCATGTTTGCATCTCTAAAACTAACCCTATTCCCCATCCCATACACACACTCTTTTACGATCTGTGTTGTCCCATTAGCCACGACGTAAGATATGACGCCAGAAAAACGGAAGCTGTCAACACTTCGAGAACTTCCAAATGTTACTAGCCAAACAAAATGATGTTGGAAAAGTAACCATGTAACCCAAAGGATTAATTTGAATTTGTTTGAATATATATATAGATATTGATATCTTGAACAGAGGAATAGCGAAACAGACTAATTAGGACTAATTAGGTAGAAATTGAATATGCATTAGCTGAGTGAAAGTGTAGTTCAATGTTTGTTGAATTTTGCGCAAAACTATCCGCGAGTTGACAGGTTCATACAAGCGACGTGTATCGACGTATTACTTCATCAATTATAGGAGATTTATTTATAACTTAAGGATTTCCTAAAATCATTTATATGTCTCCGGCAGAAAATCAAGTTTATATCTAGGTTTGGTTTGTTTTGAATTTCGCGCAAAGCTACACGAGGGCTATCTGTGCTAGCCGTCCCTAATTTAGCAGTGTATGCTAGCCGTCCCTAATTTAGCAGTGTAATACTAGAGGGAAGGCAGCTAGTCATCACCGCCAACTCTTGGGCTACTCTTTTACCAACGAATAGTGCGATTGACTGTCACATTGTAACGCCTCCACGGGTGAAATGGCGAGCATGTTTGGTGTGACGAGGATTCGAACTTACGACCCTCAGATTACGAGTCGAGTGAATTTACCACCTGGCCATGCCGGGGTCTTTATATCTAGGACAGCTTCGCTCTAAAATATTATTTATTGTGTACTGTTTAAACGTCGGTTGACTTCAAAAAGTATTGTGTTTAATTTTTTTCACAAATTTCAAAACACTGACTTCGTTCAATTTGAGCGAATATACGAATTGATTTTTATTATGTGCACACTCGTGAAGTAATGCCAACATTATAGACATTTCCACGACCTCTGTTTCCATGCACTAAAAGCAAATTCTTTGCTCATAACTTACAATTTTAATATAAATTAGATTGAGTTTATTCGATCTCTGCTTAAGAGATCTCGTGGCATTCAACCTATGCTAGAACACCAGACGTTTTTGTAAACAGATAGGAACGAAGAAGGTTGTCAGATACAGCTGCAACCTTCCCAAATCTTTCGTTCTTCAAGTTGCCAACTAAGATAAACGTATCTGACAAAACAACCCGAAACTAAATCGATACTTCAATTTCAAATATGCTATATATATTCACCTCCATTTACTATAAATCCTCAGCTGGTTCGTTTCTTTCAGGATAAAGATAACTAACGCCCAAAAACGGTTGTTTATTATGGTCTAGCCTCGTGAGATATTTTTGGGATTACAGACGAAAATATCGATAACACCAAAACATGAGTAACTGTATTCTGATAGCGATGAGTTATTGTTTTGTAATGTTGCATACTAGTAGTTAGGCCTGTATTAAGTAGGTAACTTATTAGGTTACCTTTTAGTTCAGATCTACGAAGGTACAGCTTGCTAATATTGTTACAATTGTTGCATTGGCCTGTTGTTTATTGCTTATTGTTTATTGCTTATTATTTATTATTTATTGCTTATTGTTTATTGCTTACTATTTATTGTTTATTGCTTATTGTTTATTAGTTATTTATTGCTTATTATTTACTGCTTATTGTTTATTGCTTACTATTTATTGCTTATTGTTTATTGTTTATTGCTTACTATTTACTGCTTATTGTTTATTGCTTACTATTTATTGCTTATTGTTTATTGCTTACTATTTATTGTTTATTGCTTATTGTTTATTAGTTATTTATTGCTTATTATTTACTGCTTATTGTTTATTGCTTACTATTTATTGCTTATTGTTTATTGCTTACTATTTATTGCTTATTGTTTATTGCTTACTATTTATTGTTTATTGCTTATTGTTTATTAGTTATTTATTGCTTATTATTTACTGCTTATTGTTTATTGCTTACTATTTATTGCTTATTGTTTATTGCTTACTATTTATTGTTTATTGCTTATTGTTTATTAGTTATTTATTGCTTATTATTTACTGCTTATTGTTTATTGCTTACTATTTATTGTTTATTGCTTATTGTTTATTAGTTATTTATTGCTTATTGTTTATTGCTTACTATTTATTGTTTATTGCTTATTGTTTATTAGTTATTTATTGCTTATTATTTACTGCTTATTGTTTATTGTTTATTGCTTATTGTTTATTGCTTACTATTTATTGTTTATTGCTTATTGTTTATTGTTTATTGCTTATTGTTTATTATTTATTTATTGTTTATTGCTTATTGTTTATTATTTATTTATTGTTTATTGCTTATTATTTACTGCTTATTGTTTATTATTTATTTATTGTTTATTGCTTATTATTTACTGCTTATTGTTTATTATTTATTTATTGTTTATTGCTTATTATTTACTGCTTATTGTTTATTATTTATTTATTGTTTATTGCTTATTGTTTATTAGTTATTTATTGCTTATTGTTTATTGCTTACTATTTATTGTTTATTGCTTATTGTTTATTAGTTATTTATTGCTTATTATTTACTGCTTATTGTTTATTGCTTACTATTTATTGCTTATTGTTTATTGCTTACTATTTATTGTTTATTGCTTATTGTTTATTAGTTATTTATTGCTTATTATTTACTGCTTATTGTTTATTGCTTACTATTTATTGTTTATTGCTTATTGTTTATTAGTTATTTATTGCTTATTGTTTATTGCTTACTATTTATTGTTTATTGCTTATTGTTTATTAGTTATTTATTGCTTATTATTTACTGCTTATTGTTTATTGTTTATTGCTTATTGTTTATTGCTTACTATTTATTGTTTATTGCTTATTGTTTATTGTTTATTGCTTATTGTTTATTATTTATTTATTGTTTATTGCTTATTATTTACTGCTTATTGTTTATTATTTATTTATTGTTTATTGCTTATTATTTACTGCTTATTGTTTATTATTTATTTATTGTTTATTGCTTATTATTTACTGCTTATTGTTTATTATTTATTTATTGTTTATTGCTTATTGTTTATTAGTTATTTATTGCTTATTGTTTATTGCTTACTATTTATTGTTTATTGCTTATTGTTTATTAGTTATTTATTGCTTATTATTTACTGCTTATTGTTTATTGTTTATTGCTTACTATTTATTGTTTATTGCTTATTGTTTATTGTTTATTGCTTATTGTTTATTATTTATTTATTGTTTATTGCTTATTATTTACTGCTTATTGTTTATTATTTATTTATTGTTTATTGCTTATTATTTACTGCTTATTGTTTATTATTTATTTATTGTTTATTGCTTATTATTTACTGCTTATTGTTTATTATTTATTTATTGTTTATTGCTTATTGTTTATTAGTTATTTATTGCTTATTGTTTATTGCTTACTATTTATTGTTTATTGCTTATTGTTTATTAGTTATTTATTGCTTATTATTTACTGCTTATTGTTTATTGCTTACTATTTATTGCTTATTGTTTATTGCTTACTATTTATTGTTTATTGCTTATTGTTTATTAGTTATTTATTGCTTATTGTTTATTGCTTACTATTTATTGTTTATTGCTTATTGTTTATTAGTTATTTATTGCTTATTATTTACTGCTTATTGTTTATTGTTTATTGCTTATTGTTTATTGCTTACTATTTATTGTTTATTGCTTATTGTTTATTGTTTATTGCTTATTGTTTATTATTTATTTATTGTTTATTGCTTATTATTTACTGCTTATTGTTTATTATTTATTTATTGTTTATTGCTTATTATTTACTGCTTATTGTTTATTATTTATTTATTGTTTATTGCTTATTATTTACTGCTTATTGTTTATTATTTATTTATTGTTTATTGCTTATTGTTTATTAGTTATTTATTGCTTATTGTTTATTGCTTACTATTTATTGTTTATTGCTTATTGTTTATTAGTTATTTATTGCTTATTATTTACTGCTTATTGTTTATTGCTTACTATTTATTGCTTATTGTTTATTGCTTACTATTTATTGTTTATTGCTTATTGTTTATTAGTTATTTATTGCTTATTATTTACTGCTTATTGTTTATTGCTTACTATTTATTGTTTATTGCTTATTGTTTATTAGTTATTTATTAGCTTACTATTTATTGTTTATTGCTTATTGTTTATTAGTTATTTATTGCTTATTATTTACTGCTTATTGTTTATTGCTTACTATTTATTGTTTATTGCTTATTGTTTATTAGTTATTTATTGCTTATTGTTTATTGCTTACTATTTATTGTTTATTGCTTATTGTTTATTAGTTATTTATTGCTTATTATTTACTGCTTATTGTTTATTGTTTATTGCTTATTGTTTATTGCTTACTATTTATTGTTTATTGCTTATTGTTTATTGTTTATTGCTTATTGTTTATTGCTTATTATTTACTGCTTATTGTTTATTATTTATTTATTGTTTATTGCTTATTATTTACTGCTTATTGTTTATTATTTATTTATTGTTTATTGCTTATTGTTTATTAGTTATTTATTGCTTATTGTTTATTGCTTATTATTTATTGTTTATTGCTTATTTATTGTTTATTGCTTATTGTTTATTAGTTATTTATTGCTTATTGTTTATTGCTTATTATTTATTGTTTATTGCTTATTGTTTATTATTTATTTATTGCTTATTGTTTATTATTTATTTATTGTGTATTTGCTTGGCTTTTAATTTACTTTGTCATTCTAATCTATATTTGAATTTCTTTTTATGAAATGTTTACATGTTATACAGTTTTGCTATTTTATAATTTACAATGTTAATGACAGCTTACTGAAGATGAAATACTGAAGATAAAATACTGAAGATGAAATATTGTGCACACCGAAACGTTCGTGAATTAAATGTTCGTCACTGTACACACGCCTGTCAAATGTTGCTAGCGTTATTTACTGTTCATAATCCAGTGATAAATATATAATTGTTTTATCAACATACTTGCTTTACAAAAATACGTTTATAATTCTCTTATACATTCACATTTTTGTTTTGGAAGAGTTAAAAAAATTTATATATATATACATAGTTTTTCCAGAGAACAACAACCCCAAAAATGGTAAATTATTATATTTGCCCAATATTTATGGTGTTATTAATGAATAAAGATAATGCTTCACGTGCATTAAAGATTATTGAAATAAAAATTTGATGGCGATTTTTGTTCTTATTGACCAATACGGCTGGTCATTTTGCAACCGATGTCCATATTTTAATATTTTGACAAAAATAGTTAATATATTGCACATTTATGTTAAGTCAACTCCACCCTCATTGGCGTTCTTAAAGCATGGAAGCTCGCAAAGTATTGTCGATTTGTGTTAAGAGATGGCGCAGTTCTGACTATGATTTCAGAAAAATCCAAAGTCGATTGCGTTTTTCACTTCAAACAGTACTCGTTAATGGAATGAAAGAATACGATTTCCTTA
Source organism: Tachypleus tridentatus (assembly GCF_004210375.1). Classification (NCBI taxonomy): domain Eukaryota; kingdom Metazoa; phylum Arthropoda; class Merostomata; order Xiphosura; family Limulidae; genus Tachypleus; species Tachypleus tridentatus. The sequence continues at coordinate 16,229,348 of NC_134828.1, forward strand.
AGCACGTATGAAAAGCTAGATGCTGTTTATTATAATATTAATATTTATTATTCCTTTCTTATGGCTGTCGTAATAACGTTCGTGACACAAAAACCAGTAGATACGAAAACGTTTATGTATATATATGTGGCCAGGCATGGCCAAGCGCGTTAAGGCGTGCGACTCGTAATTCGCAGGTTCGTGCCCGCGTCGCGCCAAACATGCTCGCCCTTTCAGCCGTGTGGGGGCGTTATAATGTTACGATCAATCTCACTATTCGTTGGTAAAAGAGCAGTCCAAGAGTTGACAGTGGGTGGTGATGACTAGCTGCCTTCCCTCTAGCTTTACACTGCTAAATTAAGGACAGCTAGCGCAGATAGCCCTCGCAGATAGCTTTGCGCGAAATTCAAAAACAAACAATTTAGAATCCGTATCTTCACCTTTGCCGAGTATTTTGAGGGCTCGTGAAATAACATCCCCCCTTTTGTCTCAGAATTTGGTCACAAATATTTTTTCGATTCAAAAAAGGAAAGATTTTGGTTCGTGATTTTGTTATTAGTGTAATAGTTTGAATATTTAAAAATTGTTTGAAAAGGAAACATTACATCTCTAGTTATTCGCCATATGCAATACTGGAGAGTCTCGGGTTCGAATCCGAACCCAGGAAATATATATATATATATATATATATATTCTAAACACATTACTACAATGGCTAAAACTAGTGTTTAAAATTATTTTACTCTTAATTTATGTTTCTCTTTATAATCTTTGTTGTTGAACTCAAAACTACACTACAGGCTTTGTGGTGTTCCTACAGTGGGTATCGAAACTATACCACTTAATATTATAAGTTTTTAAACTTAGCACTTATCAAACGCGGTACTCCTTTCATATAAATATTATATCTTTATAGTGAAGAAACTTTGGTAAGTTTGTATGAAATACCAACCACTTTCCTAACCATGTGAGGATTTATTACCACATGAAATACGTTGGTTTCATCAGCTGTTCGCACACACACACACACACACACACACACACACATACAAAGGCTTCTCCTTCCCTGTAGGACAGCAGTAAGTTTTCGGACATACAGTGCTAAAATTCGACGTTGGATTTTCAGCAATGGACGTTTCAATGTTACTTCGCTCTAACACGCACACGTATTGGGAACCTAATGAATTTGTGAATATAAACCTGATAGACATAGGTTTAAGACGTGTTTTTTTTTCCTAATTCAAGAGAAAACCATTTTCTCTGAATGATATTGGGAAACATTCACTTTAACATTTGAGGCCCCGGCATGGCCAGGTGGTTAGAGCACTCGATTCGTAATCTTAGGGTCGCGGGTTCAAATCCCCTTCACACCAAACATGTTCGTCCTTTTCGCCGTGGGAGCGTTATAACGTTACGGACAATCCCACTATTCGTTGGTAAAACAGTAGCCCAAGAGTTGGCGGTGGGTGGTGATGACTAGCTGCCTTCCCCTTTGTCTTACACAGCTAAATTAGGAACTGCCAGCGCAGATAGTCCTCGTGCAGCTTTGCGCGAAATTTACAAACAAACAAATACAATTAACAATTGAGAGCATCAGGTGGGCTGATCCGTATTTTGAAATACATTAACAATGTTTATAACTGCACAAGAAAGTTCAACAAACAGAAGTACCACTCACGTGGATCAGCACGATAGTCAAACCATGAATGACTATCTGTATGTTCATCATCTGACGTGTTTTCAGATACATTAACTTCAAAGGAACTACTTGTTTTTATCTTTGTTCACTATTAATGAGTCTCACCATCACAATAACGACCTGTAGATGGATAAAAACACCAGAAGGGCGGACGAAACTCGAGGGGCAAAGAAACAAAGAGGAACGACATAAGAAATGAAACCGAAGAAGCGATATAATATGCACGAAAAGAGGAAAATAGAGACTGAAAAACAACACGATAAATAGAAAAGAATCCTAGAAGTGGAAGAAAAACTTCTCGAAATCACAACAGCCATCACGAAGAGAGATAAACTATACCAGCTGAAACAGTAAGATGTTTTATTATCAATTATATCTTCCCTTCTCTGTTGTCGACCCAGTTACCAAGTTACGGTAACATAGAAATATCCAGTAATACAAACACAAAAATATCCAACTAGCGATTTGAAACCCGATATTCAGAGCTGATGACAGCTTTTTACCCGAGTCACAAAACAAACAATTTATCGTTTAGCGTGCTGTCAGTCCCGAGGCTCTGATAACATTCGATATTTTCAACCAAGCTGGCAGGTCAGAGACCCCAACATCCAAGGATATTCCGAATTTAGGGACCGTGGTAAATTATCAGCAACATTCGTATCCAAAGCGCTATTTTTAACTGAATAACGATCGTTTTATCACCCCCCCCCATACAACTGAAGGGCTAAAGCATGTTTAACAACACGTCGTGTGACACGAACCTTGAATTCACCGATACGCAACCAGTAAAACTAATCACTTGTATGAGGCCAGTCATTTTAAAACAAATCCTTTGATTATTCTCAAACGAATATTAAAAGCCTTATTATTATTTTTATATTATATATCCAGTTCACTTGTGTTGTTACTATAGATTTTCTAAAAAATAAATTTCTTTGAAGTATTCTTTGCAGTTTTGAGTTTTGAGAAGGTAGAATAAAAGGAAAAATCGATCGATTCCTAAAGATACTATCGTGACGTAAGTGTTGTAGTGATTTACCCGAACTGGATTATTTTGTTATTAATATAGTCTTGTCTCACTACTTCCAGTAGCAGGCCCGGCACGGCCTAGCGCGTTAAGGCGTGCGCTTCGTAATCTGAGGGTCGCGGGTTCGCGCCCGAATCGCGCCAAACACGCTCGTCCTTTCAGCAGTTGGGGCGTTAAAATGTGACGGTCAATCCCACGTTTCGTTGGTAAAAGAGTAGCCCAAGAGTTGGCGGTGGGTGGTGATGACTAGCTGCCTTCCCTTTAGTCTTACACTGATAAATTAGGGACGGCTAGCACAGATAGCCCTCGAGTAGCTTTGTGCGAAATTCCAAAACAAACAAACAAACTTCCAGTAAACATAACGAAACCATTGTAAAATATTTACACTGGCGAGTAGTAATGCATAATAAGTACAATAAACCAATAATGTCACCAAATCGTTTCGTTGGTGGGCAATAATCAATAACACAAACTGAGTTCTGTTTGATTTGTTTTGAATTTCGCGCAAAGCAACTCGAGGGCTATCTTCGCTATCCGTCCCTAATTTAGCAGTGTAAGACTAGAGGGAAGGCAGCTAGTCATCACCACCCACCGCCAACTCTTAGGCTACTCTTTTACCAACGAATAGTGGGATTGATCGTCATATTATAATGCCCTCATGGCTGAAAGGGCGAGCATCTTTGGTGTGACGGGTATTCGAACCCGCGACCCTCGGATTACGACTTCAGTGCCTTTACCACCTGACCATACCGGGACATATGTATATATATCGGTGTGTGACAAGCATAACAAACTAAGAATGTTCTAAGGTGTCCAAATTTAAAACCTTTGCTTTTAAAGAAAGTTTTATGTGGTGTGTTGACTTGATGAATAATTGCATATGGAATGGTTCTGCCATTATTTTTCTTTATAGACTAGGTTTCGAACCTTTTGCTGACCGGATTCAACGTATTCCTTTCAGAACTAGACAGATATGTTTTATAACGTAGCATAAAGCGAATCTAACAAACCAACGTACAAAAGTCATCAACTTGTTGTGAGTGTATAGAAGCACTTTTTAGTTTTTAAAAACATTTTCGATGTCGAACCATTAAATTCCATTTTGTTTTGTTTAATTTTTTGAATTTCGCGCAAAGCTACACGAGGGCTATCTGCTCTAGCAGTCCGTAATTTAGCAGCGTAAGACTAGAGAGAAGGCAGCTAGTTATCACCACCCACCGTCAACTCTTGGGCTACTCTTTTACCAACTAATAGTGGGATTGACCGTCATATTATAACGCCCCCACGGCTAAAAGGGTGAGCACGTTTGGTGATACGGGGATTCGAACTTGCGATTCTCGGAATACGTTTCGAACGCCTTAACACACCTGGCCAAAATTCCAATTTTTTAAGTTCAAAGGTCAGTGCATATCTTAGTCAGAGATAGCCATCATAAACCATTAGTAAAACAGTTGAGACTCTTAATTTATAAGTAAAAAAATGTTTCTTTTTTCACAGTTGTGTTTACTCGAGGCGGCTCGTGTCTTACAAACTAGAACAACGACATTATCTTTCTAAAAAGTGTGGTCGGCAAACTTCCATATCATTTGTTGTTGTTTTTTTAATTTTTCACATTACTGACCATAAAGCGAATTATCTATTGTGGTATTTTCGGCTTTTGTCTGGTGTACATTTTAACGAATATTATCGAAATGTAATAAACAAAAAACACAGGAAGCTAAAACGAACGTAAACAGGTTTATTGATAAAGGGGACACGCGAGGCTTTCTTGTCTTTTCGTATTACTAATTTAATTACTGTAGTGCATCGTATAAGTTAGGTTTAGCTCTGGAATAAAAACATGTATAATAAAATAGAAAAAAACAACAACAACAACATTAGAATACGGTTTAGAGAGTTTTGAGTTGCGGTGTATATGTTATTACAAGAGATAAGTGACTTCATGAACTGCCTTACAGAACAAAGCTTTCTCATTTCAAAGTGACCGACAGACGTCGCTGTCAAGCCTACTTAGAGAAAAGAAATGCGTGCCTATGATGAATAACTCGTAAACGAAATATATTCCGAGCTTTTTAAAATAATAGTTTTTAATCTTGCGATCGATCTGGATAGTAAATTTTCAAGCTTGGATAGGCCAGAGGATATGACCGATTGTAGAGCTACCAACAAGGCCAGGAAAATAGGCGCCATTATACACGAGTTTATTAAAATAGGCGCCATTATACACGAGGTTTCCCCTCCCTAATGCCATTTTGCCCAGCAGAGGAGGATCACATTTCTAATGTTACACAGCCCTAGGCGTATGATTGGTGTTTTAATACCGTACCTGAGTACTTGAAACTGAAACCAAAACCTGAAACACGCCACCATTCGTTTTGTTTGCTCGTCAGTTTTATTGTTTATTCGTACTTGTTTCTCTGTAAAGAATTCTAATCACCGTTCTATCGTATAAAATCTTTTGTATTTTCTCTTGCGCAAAGGCAAACCTTTTCTTAAATATAATTTACCCTTCTGTTCATCTGTTTTTCGATTTTGATTTTTTTTCTCTCTCTCTCTGTCTGTATGTCCGTATAATTATTTTTATTCCTCTCTTATAAGATATCAGTGATCTGCCCACCACAGGTATCGAAACCCAGTTTCTAGTGTTGTAAGTCCACAAACATACCGCTGTGTCACGTAAGAAATAAGTCAACCAATTGTCTATTTGGTTCTGTTTGTGTATTATATCTATACTGTATCACAGATCAGCCAGTTATTTGGTTCTGTTTGTGTATTATATCTATACTATATCACAAATCAGCCAGTTATTTGGTTCTGTTTGTGTATTATATCTGTACTGTATCACAGATCAGCCAGTTATTTGGTTCTGTTTGTGTATTATATCTATACTGTATCACAGATCAGCCAGTTATTTGGTTCTATTTGTGTATTATATCTATACTATATCACAAATCAGCCAGTTATTTGGTTCTATTTGTGTATTATATCTATACTATATCACAAATCAGCCAGTTATTTGGTTCTGTTTGTGTATTATATCTATACTATATCACAGATCAGCCAGTTATTTGGTTCTATTTGTGTATTATATCTATACTATATCACAAATCAGCCAGTTATTTGGTTCTATTTGTGTATTATATCTATACTATATCACAAATCAGCCAGTTATTTGGTTCTGTTTGTGTATTATATCTATACTGTATCACAGATCAGCCAGTTATTTGGTTCTGTTTGTGTATTATATCTATACTATATCACAAATCAGCCAGTTATTTGGTTCTATTTGTGTATTATATCTATACTATATCACAAATCAGCCAGTTATTTGGTTCTGTTTGTGTATTATATCTATACTGTATCACAGATCAGCCAGTTATTTGGTTCTATTTGTGTATTATATCTATACTATATCACAAATCAGCCAGTTATTTGGTTCTGTTTGTGTATTATATCTATACTGTATCACAGATCAGCCAGTTATTTGGTTCTATTTGTGTATTATATCTATACTATATCACAAATCAGCCAGTTATTTGGTTCTGTTTGTGTATTATATCTACACCGTATCACAAATCAGCCAGTTATTTGGTTCTATTTGTGTATTATATCTATACTATATCACAGATCAGCCAGTTATTTGGTTCTATTTGTGTATTATATCTATACAATATCACAAATCAGCCAGTTATTTGGTTCTGTTTGTGTATTATATCTATACTATATCACAAATCAGCCAGTTATTTGGTTCTATTTGTGTATTATATCTATACTATATCACAAATCAGCCAGTTATTTGGTTCTGTTTGTGTATTATATCTATACTATATCACAGATCAGCCAGTTATTTGGTTCTATTTGTGTATTATATCTATACTATATCACAAATCAGCCAGTTATTTGGTTCTATTTGTGTATTATATCTATACTATATCACAAATCAGCCAGTTATTTGGTTCTGTTTGTGTATTATATCTATACTATATCACAAATCAGCCAGTTATTTGGTTCTATTTGTGTATTATATCTATACTATATCACAAATCAGCCAGTTATTTGGTTCTGTTTGTGTATTATATCTATACTGTATCACAGATCAGCCAGTTATTTGGTTCTATTTGTGTATTATATCTATACTATATCACAAATCAGCCAGTTATTTGGTTCTGTTTGTGTATTATATCTATACTGTATCACAGATCAGCCAGTTATTTGGTTCTATTTGTGTATTATATCTATACTATATCACAAATCAACCAGTTATTTGGTTCTGTTTGTGTATTATATCTATACTATATCACAAATCAGCCAGTTATTTGGTTCTATTTGTGTATTATATCTATACTATATCACAGATCAGCCAGTTATTTGGTTCTATTTGTGTATTATATCTATACAATATCACAAATCAGCCAGTTATTTGGTTCTGTTTGTGTATTATATCTATACTATATCACAAATCAGCCAGTTATTTGGTTCTATTTGTGTATTATATCTATACTATATCACAAATCAGCCAGTTATTTGGTTCTATTTGTGTATTATATCTATACTGTATCACAGATAAGCTAGTTATTTGGTTCTATTTGTGTATTATATCTATACTATATCACAAGTCAGCCAGTTATTTGGTTCTATTTGTGTATTATATCTATACTGTATCACAGATCAGCCAGTTATTTGGTTCTGTTTGTGTATTATATCTATACTGTATCACAGATCAGCCAGTTATTTGGTTCTATTTGTGTATTATATCTATACTATATCACAAATCAGCCAGTTATTTGGTTCTATTTGTGTATTATATCTATACTGTATCACAGATCAGCCAGTTATTTGGTTCTGTTTGTGTATTATATCTATACTATATCACAAATCAGCCAGTTATTTGGTTCTATTTGTGTATTATATCTATACTGTATCACAGATCAGCCAGTTATTTGGTTCTGTTTGTGTATTATATCTATACTGTATCACAGATCAGCCAGTTATTTGGTTCTATTTGTGTATTATATCTATACTATATCACAAATCAGCCAGTTATTTGGTTCTATTTGTGTATTATATCTATACTGTATCACAGATCAGCCAGTTATTTGGTTCTATTTGTGTATTATATCTATACTATATCACAAATCAGCCAGTTATTTGGTTCTATTTGTGTATTATATCTATACTGTATCACAGATCAGCCAGTTATTTGGTTCTATTTGTGTATTATATCTATACTATATCACAAATCAGCCAGTTATTTGGTTCTGTTTGTGTATTATATCTACACCGTATCACAAATCAGCCAGTTATTTGGTTCTATTTGTGTATTATATCTATACTATATCACAAATCAGCCAGTTATTTGGTTCTGTTTGTGTATTATATCTATACTATATCACAAATCAGCCAGTTATTTGGTTCTATTTGTGTATTATATCTATACTATATCACAAATCAGCCAGTTATTTGGTTGTGTTTGTGTATTATATCTATACTGTATCACAGATCAGCCAGTTATTTGGTTCTATTTGTGTATTATATCTATACTATATCACAAATCAGCCAGTTATTTGGTTCTGTTTGTGTATTATATCTATACTGTATCACAGATCAGCCAGTTATTTGGTTCTATTTGTGTATTATATCTTTACTATATCACAAATCAACCAGTTATTTGGTTCTGTTTGTGTATTATATCTACACCGTATCACAAATCAGCCAGTTATTTGGTTCTATTTGTGTATTATATCTATACTATATCACAGATCAGCCAGTTATTTGGTTCTATTTGTGTATTATATCTATACAATATCACAAATCAGCCAGTTATTTGGTTCTGTTTGTGTATTATATCTATACTATATCACAAATCAGCCAGTTATTTGGTTCTATTTGTGTATTATATCTATACTATATCACAAATCAGCCAGTTATTTGGTTCTATTTGTGTATTATATCTATACTGTATCACAGATAAGCTAGTTATTTGGTTCTATTTGTGTATTATATCTATACTATATCACAAATCAGCCAGTTATTTGGTTCTATTTGTGTATTATATCTATACTGTATCACAGATCAGCCAGTTATTTGGTTCTGTTTGTGTATTATATCTATACTGTATCACAGATCAGCCAGTTATTTGGTTCTATTTGTGTATTATATCTATACTATATCACAAATCAGCCAGTTATTTGGTTCTATTTGTGTATTATATCTATATCACAGATCAGCCAGTTATTTGGTTCTATTTGTGTATTATATCTATACTGTATCACAGATCAGCCAGTTATTTGGTTCTGTTTGTGTATTATATCTATACTATATCACAAATCAGCCAGTTATTTGGTTCTATTTGTGTATTATATCTATACTGTATCACAGATCAGCCAGTTATTTGGTTCTGTTTGTGTATTATATCTATACTGTATCACAGATCAGCCAGTTATTTGGTTCTATTTGTGTATTATATCTATACTGTATCACAGATCAGCCAGTTATTTGGTTCTATTTGTGTATTATATCTATACTATATCACAAATCAGCCAGTTATTTGGTTCTATTTGTGTATTATATCTATACTGTATCACAGATCAGCCAGTTATTTGGTTCTATTTGTGTATTATATCTATACTATATCACAAATCAGCCAGTTATTTGGTTCTATTTGTGTATTATATCTATACTATATCACAGATCAGCCAGTTATTTGGTTCTGTTTGTGTATTATATCTACACTATATCACAGATCAGCCAGTTATTTGGTTCTGTTTGTGTATTATATCTACACTGTATCACAGATCAGCTAGAAACACTAAATTCCTGATGCTGGAACCATGATAAGACCACACTCCACTCCAATGACTGCCATAAGGTTAAAAATAACAACAATAAACTTGTTCATTTTGTTCTTTGAAGAACACTCCTAGTAAAACCAAGCTCAGTAGCTTTGTTACTAAAGATTTCTCGAAAGAAAGGGTTAATTTTTGTTTTCTTACTAACTTAATCGGATAATAAATTAATTGATACAACTCAAGTAAAATAATACATTTCATTTAGTAACTTGTTAAACTATACTCACTTGTTTAGGCTAAACTATATGGTGATTAGGTCAAACAGGTCATGGTTGGCCTGTAGCAGATCTGTATCTATATGGGTAGCAAATATCTAGGTTTTACATTAACTTATGTTAACCGATTGTTGAGAGAGCCATCGATACCGACCAAATCAATCAATGTCAGCCTCAAATATAATATGAATAAAATAGATTTTGTTTCGATAAAACCCTATGATGCTAACATTAAAAACAGACAAACGAGCATTTCAAGTGAAACCTGTGTTGCACTATAACGTGAAAAGTTAAACCCTTTAGTACAGACAGTGTAGCTTTATAAATAAACATCTTGTAATACTGACACTGTGGTATTATAAATAAACATCGTGTAATACTGACACTGTAGTATGATAAATAAACATCTTGTAATACTGACATTGTAGCATTATAAATAAACATCTTGTAATACTGACATTGTAGCATTATAAATAAACATCTTGTAATACTGACACTGTGGTATTATAAATAAACATCTTGTAATACTGACATTGTAGTATGATAAATAAACATCTTGTAATACTGACACTGTAGTATGATAAATAAACATCTTGTAATACTGACACTGTAGTATGATAAATAAACATCTTGTAATACTGACACTGTAGTATGATAAATAAACATCTTGTAATACTGACACTGTAGTATGATAAATAAACATCTTGTAATACTGACACTGTGGTATTATAAATAAACATCTTGTAATACTGACACTGTGGTATGATAAATAAACATCTTGTAATACTGACATTGTAGCATTATAAATAAACATCTTGTAATACTGACACTGTGGTATTATAAATAAACATCTTGTAATACTGACACTGTGGTATGATAAATAAACATCTTGTAATACTGACATTGTAGCATTATAAATAAACATCTTGTAATACTGACACTGCAGCATTATAAATAAACATCTTGTAATACTGACACTGTGGTATTATAAATAAACATCTTGTAATACTGACACTGTAGTATGATAAATAAACATCTTGTAATACTGACATTGTAGTATGATAAATAAACATCTTGTAATACTGACATTGTAGTATGATAAATAAACATCTTGTAATACTGACATTGTAGTATGATAAATAAACATCTTGTAATACTGACACTGTAGTATGATAAATAAACATCTTGTAATACTGACATTGTAGTATGATAAATAAACATCTTGTAATACTGACATTGTAGTATGATAAATAAACATCTTGTAATACTGACATTGTAGTATGATAAATAAACATCTTGTAATACTGACATTGTAGTATGATAAATAAACATCTTGTAATACTGACATTGTAGTATGATAAATAAACATCTTGTAATACTGACATTGTAGTATGATAAATAAACATCTTGTAATACTGACACTGTGGTATTATAAATAAACATCTTGTAATACTGACACTGTGGTATTATAAATAAACATCTTGTAATACTGACACTGTAGTATGATAAATAAACATCTTGTAATACTGACACTGTGGTATTATAAATAAACATCTTGTAATACTGACACTGTAGTATGATAAATAAACATCTTGTAATACTGACACTGTAGTATGATAAATAAACATTTTGTAATACTGACACTGTAGTATGATAAATAAACATTTTGTAATACTGACACTGTAGTGTGATAAATAAACATCTTGTAATACTGACATTGTAGTATGATAAATAAACATCTTGTAATACTGACACTGTAGTATGATAAATAACCATCTTGTAATACTGACACTGTAGTATGATAAATAAACATCTTGTAATACTGACATTGTAGTATGATAAATAAACATCTTGTAATACTGACACTGTAGTATGATAAATAAACATCTTGTAATACTGACATTGTAGTATGATAAATAAACATCTTGTAATACTGACACTGTAGTATGATAAATAAACATCTTGTAATACTGACATTGTAGTATGATAAATAAACATCTTGTAATACTGACACTGTAATATGATAAATAAACATCTTGTAATACTGACACTGTAGTATGATAAATAAACATCTTGTAATACTGACACTGTAGTATGATAAATAAACATCTTGTAATACTGACACTGTGGTATTATAAATAAACATCTTGTAATACTGACACTGTGGTATGATAAATAAACATCTTGTAATACTGACATTGTAGCATTATAAATAAACATCTTGTAATACTGACACTGTGGTATTATAAATAAACATCTTGTAATACTGACACTGTGGTATGATAAATAAACATCTTGTAATACTGACATTGTAGTATGATAAATAAACATCTTGTAATACTGACATTGTAGCATTATAAATAAACATCTTGTAATACTGACACTGCAGCATTATAAATAAACATCTTGTAATACTGACACTGTGGTATTATAAATAAACATCTTGTAATACTGACACTGTAGTATGATAAATAAACATCTTGTAATACTGACATTGTAGTATGATAAATAAACATCTTGTAATACTGACATTGTAGTATGATAAATAAACATCTTGTAATACTGACATTGTAGTATGATAAATAAACATCTTGTAATACTGACACTGTAGTATGATAAATAAACATCTTGTAATACTGACATTGTAGTATGATAAATAAACATCTTGTAATACTGACATTGTAGTATGATAAATAAACATCTTGTAATACTGACACTGTAGTATGATAAATAAACATCTTGTAATACTGACATTGTGGTATTATAAATAAACATCTTGTAATACTGACACTGTAGTATGATAAATAAACATCTTGTAATACTGACATTGTAGTATGATAAATAAACATCTTGTAATACTGACACTGTGGTATTATAAATAAACATCTTGTAATACTGACACTGTGGTATTATAAATAAACATCTTGTAATACTGACACTGTAGTATGATAAATAAACATCTTGTAATACTGACACTGTGGTATTATAAATAAACATCTTGTAATACTGACACTGTAGTATGATAAATAAACATCTTGTAATACTGACATTGTAGTATGATAAATAAACATCTTGTAATACTGACATTGTAGTATGATAAATAAACATCTTGTAATACTGACACTGTAGTATGATAAATAAACATCTTGTAATACTGACACTGTAGTATGATAAATAAACATCTTGTAATACTGACACTGTGGTATGATAAATAAACATCTTGTAATACTGACACTGTAGTATGATAAATAAACATCTTGTAATACTGACACTGTAGTATGATAAATAAACATCTTGTAATACTGACACTGTGGTATGATAAATAAACATCTTGTAATACTGACACTGTAGTATGATAAATAAACATCTTGTAATACTGACACTGTGGTATTATAAATAAACATCTTGTAATACTGACACTGTAGTATGATAAATAAACATCTTGTAATACTGACATTGTAGTATGATAAATAAACATCTTGTAATACTGACATTGTAGTATGATAAATAAACATCTTGTAATACTGACACTGTAGTGTGATAAATAAACATTTTGTAATACTGACACTGTAGTATGATAAATAAACATTTTGTAATACTGACACTGTAGTGTGATAAATAAACATCTTGTAATACTGACATTGTAGCATTATAAATAAACATCTTGTAATGCTGACACTGTAGTACGATAAATAAACATTTTGTAATACTGACACTGTAGTATGATAAATAAACATCTTGTAATACTGACTTTGTAGTATGATAAATAAACATTTTGTAATACTGACACTGTAGTATGATAAATAAACATTTTGTAATACTGACACTGTAGTGTGATAAATAAACATCTTGTAATACTGACATTGTAGTATGATAAATAAACATCTTGTAATACTGACACTGTAGTATGATAAATAAACATCTTGTAATACTGACATTGTAGTATGATAAATAAACATCTTGTAATACTGACACTGTAGTATGATAAATAAACATCTTGTAATACTGACATTGTAGTATGATAAATAAACATCTTGTAATACTGACACTGTAGTATGATAAATAAACATCTTGTAATACTGACATTGTAGTATGATAAATAAACATCTTGTAATACTGACACTGTAGTATGATAAATAAACATCTTGTAATACTGACATTGTAGTATGATAAATAAACATCTTGTAATACTGACACTGTAATATGATAAATAAACATCTTGTAATACTGACACTGTAGTATGATAAATAAACATTTTGTAATACTGACACTGTAGTATGATAAATAAACATCTTGTAATACTGACACTGTAGTATGATAAATAAACATCTTGTAATACTGACACTGTAGTATGATAAATAAACATCTTGTAATACTGACACTGTAGTATGATAAATAAACATCTTGTAATACTGACACTGTAGTATGATAAATAAACATTTTGTAACAGTGACATTGCAGTATGATAAAGAAATATCCTGTAATACTGACATTGTAATATGATAAATAAACATCTTCTGATACTAATATTGTAGTGTGATAAATACAACCATATCACACAGAAATCATGAGTTGACAAAGTTTTTTCATATTGTTATATATCGTGAGAAACGATATCTCGTAGTACGGACAGTGTACAATCATCTTTGTGATACTGACTCTAACACATGTACAATTATGAACGAGAAACCGTCATTTGTATGCCGTTCAAAGTTCCAGATGTTATTTTTTACATATAGTTTGTTCCCATACCTGAGATCTACACTTTATCAGCGTTTCCTATAAGAATAACACATAAGTTGAATAAATATTTAGATATTAAATTATCCAGTCATGTTTATTTATTTTGTATAAATCGACATGTAACTAGTATTTCTTCACTCATTTCGTGCGTATGGAAGGATGTGCTAAAATCATTTGCTGAGAATTTTAAAAGAGTTTTATTGTAAAATCTAAGTTTGTTTATTTGTTCTGTTAAATTTATCCCAAAGCCTCACGAGGGCTAGCTGCGCTAACCATTTCTAATTTGGAAGTAATGTCATAAGACATGCAGCTCTCGCTAGTGGAAGATCAGTGTCTCGGGAGTGATCCTCAAACCAGTATGGTTATTCAAAGTGTCATAAAATGTACTTAGTCCTAGCTACAGTTCTTAAGCAAAATAAAATTATACTAATAATGGTAAGAAGAAGGCTTATAAGGAAAGTTTATGGTTGTAACGACGTATAGATATGTTTTATTCTGTCTATTTGTTTCCAAGAACAACATAATGTGCAATTGTGTCGTCTTAACGTTTGTATTAGACATTAGTACTCAGATAAATTATTCTGCGAAAAAAAGAAGACCAGTGTTGGCGAAGTTTGTAACGAGTTTATGCGACGGTAGTTCGTCATAAATCTAGCAAAGAATGTCCATATTGCGTGATAGGATGAAAGTCTTATACCCGATATGATATAAACATTACATGGTCGGCGCAATAAGTTTGATGAAAGGGTTTTTTTTCTCTGGTTCTGTTGCTGGCAATATGGACGCCTGTCCAGCCTTTTAACCTCTGTATGTATGTGTGTACCCTTGTGTGAAATATTTACTAAAATAAAATAGGTTACTTTTTCCTGTGTATATATATATATAAAAGAAACGTTCAGAGGAGAATTTCAACAACAACAACAAAAAAACCCCAAAACATTCGGTTTTGGTAGTTGAGAGTAAATAGGGTAGAAACAACAATTACAGAAAATAGTTCATTCAAAGAATGTGTTTTGTTTGGGAACATTGAACTTACGAATACAAAGGAGTTTATGATTTAACGGTTGTTTCAAATAAGGCTATTTATATTTATATTTTCCGTAGTAATGGGTTTATTATCGTTTACTCGAAACTATAACAGGAGTTTAATATTTGTGATGAAACTATTACAAGTATATTGTTTTCACATTCCGCTCAATTTGGGTTCTAAGTGACTCAACTGTAAGTCAGAAGGCTTATGACTCTAGATATATGGTTTCAATACCCGTAATTGACAAATAAAAATTGCTACCTAGTGGCTCAACAGTAAGTCAGAAGGCTTACGATGTTAAATATATGGTTTAGATACTCGTGATTGGCAACAAAAAAATTGCTACCTAGTGGCTCAACTGTTAGTCAGAAGGCTAACGACGCTAAAAATATGGTTTCGATTCCTCTTGAATGGCAAATAAACATTACCATCAAGTGACTCAGCGGAAAGTCAGAAGGCTCATGACGTCCAGCACTTGGTGGGTACAGCATAATAGGTAGTCCAGCTTTGACATTTATAATAAGCAAACAAAATCAACTAATTTCTGCTCTTCAGGCACAATAGTTGAAAATCAAACCGAATAACACGTGCTAAAATACACCATATTTGTGTTGCATTCATTCTTGGTTGAGAGCCTGTCGCAAACATCGTGTTTCTCAACTGTTTGAGACGTTAGCCGCTTGAATCAGGCTTGGTGGGCTGTGAAATGATTTAAAATAGCTTTAATAGTTATTTATTAACTATATGGTCTAACAACCAACGTGGTACACAATATCTTTAGTGACTATAAAAAAAAACGGTTTAAATGATTTGGAACCATTAAATCTAATGTCATATAAGATGAAATGTTATTTTAAAGCCATAGCAAGTGTCAGTTCATCGAAAATTACAAATATCGAAGAGCATAATATCTCTATGTTCAATCTCACAACTATATGTTCCACTGAATGAAAGTTCTTAATCCAAGATGTAACTAAGTTGTGCACTTAATTTTCTTAATCTCAGATGTATCTACTTCATGTAATTAATATTCTTAATACAGGAAGTAGATGTCGCTGTTTTGTGTACTTAGTATTCTTAACCCATGGATCTGAGCTCTTAATCTAGGTTGTAGGTAATTTGTCTACTTAATGTTTTGGAACGCACTTAGTTAACTGAACCACGTGGCGTGAATAAAACCTCTTCGTGACCTTACGAATTACCCCCACATCCGTAACGTATCAACTTTTTAATTTGACTTGTCACGATACTCGTCTACTGAAAAATAGGAAACTGTTGAGGAAAATACATATCACTCTTCGAGGTGGCCGACAAGGGTCAAAGGACAACTCGAGCAAACAAGCAAGTGTGAAAAAAAAATCCCTGTGAAAATGGCTCGACAACTGTGAAAAAGAAACAGAACACTACAGTGATAAATCTAAGTTAATTGTACATTATTCTAACATCAAGTTCCTTTAATAATATATTACCATAATTCTTGTTTGTATCTAATTAAGCACAAAGTTACACAATGGGCTATCTGTGCTCTGTCCAATACGGGTATCGAAACCCGGTTTCTATTGTTGCAAGCCGAAGATATTCCAATGTGCCACTGGGGGGTCACTATTATTGTGCTGCACGAACTTTTTCAAAAGAAAAATAGAAACTTTCAAAACTCCAATTAAGTTTCATTTAAACGATGCGGTTCGATCCGTTCTCGACAGCATAATGTCACAGAAAGAAATCTGTAATACATTTGATGCTTTTTTGCGGTTGGCCATTCGAAAATTATTTTTTGTATTAAACAATTTTTCAACATCAGTGCCATCTACAATGAAAACTGAAGAAAATTAACAAATTTATTTTGTGACTTCTTTGTGTCTCTATTCATGTGAGAATCATTACGTACGCTGTTTTTAATGCGTTAGAAAGATGATCCAGGTTCGAATTCATTTGATATCACATTACGTGGTCCACATTTTAAGGTGTGATATAAGTCATTCTCCTGTTTCTGGTTCAAAGTTATGAAAGGCGGCGGGTATCCTTATCAGCTTTTCCATAAACATAAACATTTTGCAGTCTGAGAATCGCGGGTTCGACTCCCCGTCTTACCAAACATGCTCGTCCTTTCAACCGTGGGGGCGTTGTTGTGTGACAGTCGATCTCACCATTTACTTGTAATAGAGTAGTCCATTAGTTGGCGGGGGTGATGATGATTAGCTACCCTCCTTCTATTCTATGGGCCCGGCATGGCCAAGAATGTTAAGGCGTGCGACTCGTAATCTGAGGGTCGCGGGTTCGCATCCCCTTCGCGCCAAACATGCTCGCCCTCCCAGCCGTTGAAGCGTTATAATGTTACGATCAATCCTACTATTCGTTGGTAAAAGAGTAGCCCAACAGTTGGCGGTGGGTGGTGATGACTAATTGCCTTTCCTCTAGACTCCCACTGCTAAATTAGGGACGGTTAGCGTAGATAGCCCTCGTGTATCTTTGAGCGAAATTCAAAACCAAACCAAAGTAATGCCGGCATCACCTAGCGTTAAATATTAATATTTATAATGAAAACCTTTTAGCGTCGCCAGAAGTACATAGTTTTTTTTGTATTTTAAGATATTATTGTACAGAATAACATAAAAATTCGTTATCTTTAAATTGGTAAAACTCCAGAAAACTTATAATTAAAATTATGTGGTGCAGAAATTCTTTAACGTATTTACTGAAGACTGCTTCAACCGTTTTTCTCATTCATTTCCTGTAAGGCACACCGTTCATTTCTTTACCTTCTCTAACTGTGAAGACTTTTATATTGCAGTGGAAGCGTCCTCTTATGACAAACCTAAATATGTTTATGTTTTGTCTTTTCATTTTAGAAACGATGTCCATTACCGCAGCTGTCTGTTTTAATTGTACACGATGTCTATTACAGCAGTTGTCTGCTTTAAATGTACACGATGTCTGTTACAGCAGCTGTCTGCTTTAATTGCACACGATGTCTATTACTGCAGCTGCTGTCTGCTTTAATTGTACACGATGTCTATTACCGCAGCTGTATTGCTGTATTTAAATGTGTACACGATGTCTGTCTTACTGCAGCTGTCTGCATATCTAATACCGCGGCTGTTTAATTGTACACGATGTCTGTTACTGCAGCTGTCTGCTTTAATTGTACACGATGTCTATTACAGCAGCTGTCTGCTTTAAATGTACACGATGTCTATTACAGCAGCTGTCTGCTTTAAATGTACACGATGTCTATTACCGCAGCTGTCTGCTTTAAATGTACACGATGTCTATTACCGCAGCTGTCTGCTTTAATTGTACACGATGTCTATTACAGCAGCTGTCTGCTTTAAATGTACACGATGTCTATTACCGCAGCTGTCTGCTTTAATTGTAAACGATTTCTAATACTGCAGCTGTCTGCTTTAATTGTACACGTTTGTGTACTTATCCCCAGTTGGACATCGGTAATTTTTTACAACGCTAAATTCCATGGTTCGATTCTCCACGAAGAACACAGTTAATCAATGTGGCTGTGTTTTAACACAAGCAATTTTAAGGCCAGACATAATCTGGTAGCTAGAACGTTTGACACCCAAGCTGTGGGTTGTGGGATCGAATATCCGTCACCGAAAATGCTCGCCCTTTCGATATGATAGCGGTATAAAGTTACGAACAATCCCACTATTGATTTGTGAAAGAGTAGTCCAAATATTAGCAGTGGATTGAGTTGATTAAATATAATGTGTCACTGTTAAATTAGGGATGGTCAGTGCAGATAGCCCTCGTGTAGCTTTACGAGAAATTCAAACAAACATTTCTTTACTCTTTACACGCAAACATCGCGATGTTTGTCTGTTGTTTTTTGTAGGAAAGTTGATAAGGCAATCTGTCACCGTCCTAACTTTTAATTTGCAGCCAGAGATGAGATAATTGGGCAGTAGCAACCACCGTCAACTCTTACGGTTCTGTCTGTTTCATAACAGCTAGTGTGATTGGTCTTCGAATTATAACGTTTCCATATCTGAAACTATGAGCGTCTTCGGCGTGGAATCGAACTTCTGCGATAGAAGTTTATAAATAGAACGTCCTAAACACTAGGCCATGCCAGGTATATTTATCGCAGTGAAAAAAAAAATTATATTATGATAAATCTAAGTAAGACGTTTTATTTATTTTTATGAGCAACTTCCAATGTGTTTTTTCTTTAATTTTCCAATTTTAGAGTTATTGTTTGTCGAGTATAGTGATGACGTGGTTGCTCAGTGAGACCATAACATTCTACTCTTAACAACGAGGTTAAAGATTGGCTTTTAGATTTCGTGTTCCACGTGAGAAATTAAAAATGTTGTTCAAGTTGTAAACAAACACGCGTGAAACTAAGGGAGCAATCAGTACAACGTAGACAACCAGCGTTTGTTCATACTTGGCTCAAAATTAATTTGAAAAGGTGTCCGCATGTCCATTGTTATCAACGGACACGGGCCGTTTTTGCCAGAACAATGAGGAATAATTTGTTACATATTTCCACCGAGTTTTATTAGCATTTACTCATGTTTGAATGAGTTATAGAGCACAGATAGTGTGAAAAATTGGCTTGGTTTGTTTTGAATTTCGCGCCAAGCTGCTCGAGGGCTATCTGCGCTAGCCGTCCCTAATTTAGCAGTGTAAAATTAGAGGGAAGGCAGCTAGTTGTCACCACCCACCGTTAATTCTTGGTCTACTCTTATACCAACGAATAGTGGGATTGACCTTCACATTATAATGCCCCCACGGACGAAAGAGCGATCATGTTTGGTGTGACGGGTATTCGAACCCGCGATCCTCAGATTACGAGTCGAGTGCCTTAACCACCTGGCTTTGTGAAAAATTAGTCCCCATGTTAACAACTAGGAATGTGTTGGTTATCCGTGACCTTGCTGTGGCCGTAACCTTTAGCCTCGATCCTCCAAAAGCTAATAGTTTTTAAATTGGGTAATAGTCTAAATCTTTACTAGCCCCCCGCTGGTACAGCGGTACGTTTACGGATATATAACACTAAGATCAGGAGTTCGATTCCTCTCGGTGGACTAAGCAGATAGCCCGATGTGGATTTGCTATAAGAAAACAAGCAAATACCAACTTTTCTTCCAAATCCATGTAACCATTTCTGAGAAATGGGAAAATATAACTTCCCTCCACAGTCAGTAACAAAGGTAATTAACCAAAAACACTGAAACTAAACGTTCCAACATATCAATTGAAAACTTTTTAAAATTATTTTTTAGCGCGATGGATTCTCAAGCAGCAATTATCGTTACAAAATCTTTTATTCACGTTCTTATTGGCCGTTAGACATCAGCTGACCTATGACGTTAAAGTAGTTGCAATCCAGAGACCAAAAAAAGGAAAACCCGAAGGAGGTGTTCGGAAGAGGGCGACATAAACGTAATTAATGGTTTTTTTTTTTTTTTTTCAATTTTGTGTACGTTTTCAGAAGAAAAATAAACACATTTATCAAAGTAATCCATTCGGTTAGCTGTATTAGGAATCTTTAGAAGCTACAAGGTGTAAGAACTACAAGAAAATATGATTTTTGGAGTCATTATTTTATATTTAAAAACGTTATCTCGTTCGCTTCTCGTGCAATCGTGTATCAAATATCTGATACAACAAACTTTTAACCAACTGCATCGGAGAATGCCGTTTTTCAGCGCATGCGTGACCTTGATAATGAGGAAAAGACTCGAGTGAGACATAATTAATTTTATTGAAGTATATTATCATTTCTTCCAGAAATAAATTAAAAAAAACATCGGTTTTTGTCAGAGTTTCAGAAACACCACAGCTATTCCCTGGTTTCACAGTTTTTTATTGTGTTTATATGAATTAATATAATTGATGCTTACACAACAAGGTAAAAAATGATGCAAGGATTTTCAGCTGTGATTTCAAACTTGAGATAGTTTAAAACGAACATGATTTGTGAAAGCAATATTTAAAAAAAAAAACATTTCATGTACACATTTCAAACAGCACACAGACATGAGAAAATGTCGACCTAGATCTCAAATGACCTTTAATGTTAAAGACACGGTCATTTTGTGAAGCAATGTTTTGTGAGTTGTTTTTGAATTTCGCGCAAAGTTACACGAGGACAATATCAGCTGACTGTTCCTAATTTAGCAGTGTATGTTTGTTTGTTTGTTTTTCGCACAAAGCTACTCGAGGGCTATCTGCACTAGCCGTCCATAATTTAGCAGTGTAAGACTAGAGGAAGCCAGCTAGTCATCACCACCCACCGCCAGCTCTTGGGCTACTCTTTTGCTAACGATTAGGCCTAGCGCGTAAGGCGTGCGACTCGTAATCCGAGGGTCGCGGGTTCGCGCCCGCGTCGCGCTAAACATGCTCGCCCTCCCAGCCGTGGGGGCGTATAATGTGACGGTCAATCCCACTATTCATTGGTAAAAGAGTAGCCCAAGAGTTGGCGGTGGGTGGTGATGACTAGCTGCCTTCCCTCTAGTCTTACACTGCTAAATTAGGGACGGCTAGCACAGATAGCCCTCGAGTAGCTTTGTGCGAAATTCCCAAAACAAACAAACAAACAAGCTAACGATTAGTGGGATTAACAGTGACATTATAACGCCCCCACGACTGAAAAGGCGAGTACATGTAGTACAACAAAGATCCGAACCCGAATACAATAATAATAATTAATTAATAATACTATAATAATATTATCACGGCTATATCCAACCTAATAAAAGTGTTTTCGAAATATTGTGTTTATTACAGTAAGACAAAGGGATTAAACAAGCTATAACTTGTCAACTTAAATGTTATAGCATAAAAATGGTTAATTTTGAAAACAAATCACCGGGAAAAGCTTTATAATAGCTACTTTTTGTTTCTAGGTGGTTTCGGGGAACTATATGAATCAGCATTTCACAGCGAAGGATATGATGTTCTGTAGGACGAGGTAAGTTTCCTTTAATCTGTTTTACGTAGATTCCAAAACACAAGGAAATAAAACAAACATTACTAATGTAACGTAATCAACAGCCCAGCAGCAACAACTAAGCTGATATTGGATTATTTGTTAGGCTTGTATAATATCTCCAAACGAGTTCTTCTCAATCGGCTTATTGCTGCTGCCACCTACTGAGCGTAATTATAACTCTAAAATTCAAAAGCTTTGAAGACTTTAATTTGAAGATAAAACTAGGAATATTTACGAAAATAAAACTCATTTGATTATCAGCGCCTAGAAATTCTAGGTAGAAAATATGAGAGGTCTACTGGTGGGGGAAAAACACTATGTATAATGAACGCCTATGTCCTGGGTAAATTATCTGTAGCATTACGCTCAAAGTCGCTCAAGGTTTTATGGTCACTAATTTAGCAGTGAAAAGACCAGAGGTATCTGACAACTATCTGATGAGCTAATATTCTACCGACGAAATGTATGATGGCTGTTCTCGGGGTCGAAAGGGTTAGCATGTCAGTTAATGGAATTCGAACCTATGACTCGCAAAAATTGCCTTGTCAGACCTCTCAGGCTTATCTCATCACAGGCGTAATATTACAATCTTTTCAGATCGATGACTCAACTAGATCAATGGACAGACAGATAATTCTGAGTCACTTGAGTGTTTATCATAAGAGTTTTCACAGGCACGTTTTGAGAGTTCTTGTAGAGAAGGATGGCACACGCCATCTATCGAAAATTATACGTAGAAAAATAAAAAAATAAGTGAAACAAGTGGTGAACAATTTTCATTACTCCGAGTAAGATGCCTATATATTTATGTAATAAAATATAAATCCACTAGTTACTAAGTGTTTTTGATAGAAATATTAAATATACGTTATCATTGACTCATTTGTTTGTTTGGAATTAAGTACAAGTACAAAACAATCTGTTCTCACATCTGGTATCGAAACCTGGTTTCTAGCGTCCACAAACATGCTGCTGTGCCACTAGAGGGCGATTACTGAGCGAATAGTAGAATTAGTTACTCAAAGGGTTTGTTTTTTTGTTTTGTTTTTGAATTTCGCGCAAAGCTACTCGAGGGCTATCTGCGCTAGCTGTCCCCAATTTTGCAGTGTAAGACTAGAGGAAAGGTAGCTAGTCATCACCACCCACCGCCAACTGTTGGGGTACTCTTTAATCAACAAATAGTGAGATTGATCGTCACATTATAACGCCCACATGGCTGAAATGGAGAACATGTTTGGTCTGACGAGAATTCGAACCCGCGACCCTCGGATTACGAGTCGCGCGTCTTAACCAGCTAGCCATGCCGGACCGTTTCGCACTGACAGACTAGACTGAAGGCAGCTAGTTATCACCACTCACCGCCAACTGTTGGACTACTCTTTTAACAACGAATAATAGGATTGACCGTCACATTATAACGCCCCCTCAGCTTAAATGGCGAGCATGTTTGGTGTGACCGGGATTCGAACTCTCGACCCTCAGATTACGAGTCGAGTGCCTTAACCACCTGGCCATGTCGGGGCCTCTAGATTGTTATAATGATGTGTTGAGAAAATACTTCGTACACTAAAATCCATACGAAACGTTCTTTTCTAGTGTTGCGAGATGCTTGAACGTGTTAATAAATCTCAGTTTAAAATGTTTGCATAGTCAGTTGGTAACAGTTTTGATGATATGTTCGAATCCATATATAATAGCGTTTTTTTAAATTACATTTTTAGCACTTTGTACTTCGCGATGTTAGATTTTCCGGATAACCGAAATTTATTGCTCTTTTCATAATTAGTTTCGAAACTACAAATTTGAATCTTTTAGTGGTCCCATAAATCAACAACGATTTACCATACTCATCCAACCTTAATGCTTTATCCCCCTAGTTTTATATATTTTACAAACCAAAACGGAACAGGAATTATCCAACCTTAAAAGTTTCCTCATAAATCAATGTTTTAATTAGATAGAAATATACGTTACTTTTGTGGCCAATGACGTCAGAGATTTCTTCGCTCCAAGTGATATCGAGAACACTTTTAAATGATGTCTTAATTGAATAAGTAGCGATAATCCACTTGGAATTATTCTATATTCCTTGCTATACTTGGATCTTTAGAGATCTTCTAAAACTTAGAACTATGTTTCCTATCCTATCATGCTTAGCAAGAGTCAGTTCCTGCGGAAATCAAACAGAAAGGCAAGACGTGTGACAAATATATCACATGTACGTACCGTTTCGTAACGTAGTATAGTTTAAATGTATTCTAAAGACCAGGTGGTTAAGGCACTCGACTCGTAATCCGAGGGTTGCGGATTCGAATCCCAGTCACACCAAACGTGATCGCTCTTTCAGCCGTAACGGCGTTATAACATGACGATCAATCCCACTATTCTTTGGTAAAAGAGTGGTCCAAGAGTTGGCGGTGGGCGGTGACGACTAGCTGCTTTCCTTCTAGTCTTACACTGCTAAATTAGGGGCGGCTAGTGCAGATAGCCCTCGAAGTAGCTTTGGGCGAAATTCAAACCAAACAAAACTTGTTTGTTTGTTTGTTTGGAATTAAGCACATTGCTGCACAACGTCCCCAAGACATGTGCATAAAAGGGTACGACATTATAAGGGGGCGCTGCAGTTAGATGCTAAGCATAGTTTATCACTAAGTTACAGTTATATATTTCAAGATTGTCTCTAATTCTTTCAAAACGAAGGGAACTAAGATTTATTGTGAATACCGTGAGTTTAACAGCTTCACATATTTAATAAAATATCATACACAATATGCCATGCGATTGTTGTTAAAATAAACCTGGCACTAAAAGTGATAAATATGTAATTTTTTTGTTTAACTATGAAAAGATAGATTTTGAAACACTGTTAGTTTATGAATATCGTAACTACAGTTTGTTACTGATACGACAATTTTATCATTGGTATTTAAAATATTAAAGTAGATAATAGTTTATTAGTTTGTTTGTGTTTGAATTTCGCGCAAAGCTACACGAGGGCTATCTGCTCTAGCCGTTCCTAGTTTAGCAGTCTAAGACTAGATGGAAGGCAGCTAGTTATCACCACCCACCGCCAACTCTTGGGCTACTCCTTTACCAAAGAATAGTGGAATTGACCGTCACATTATAACGCCCCCACGGCTGAAAGGGAGAGCACGTACGATGCGACGGAGATTCGAACCCGCGACCTTCAGATTACGAGTCAAATGCCTTAACCCACCTGACCATGCCGGGCCAGAAGGCAACAGTAATCAAATATGCAGTATTCTCAGTCTGCTTTGCGAACTTCCCGCCTGATAACACGTCATTATATCTATCAGGTTCTCTATAAATCCATTTCTTCTGTATTCCATATACTTGAAACGCATGCAATCATGCATGAATGTGCTGGCCATCTGTAACACTGTACGATAGGCCAGGTCGGTGACTTAATGTAATCTACATCACTTAGTCTCTCATTACCTAGAGTTTGTGTGACCCTGCACGTGAAGAGTTCGCGGCGTTACACAAAGGCCTTTTTATAAAATATAAAGGGCCATATGTTAGAGCTGTCATCATCTATTATTCAGGCAATACGTTATTAGTAATGGTTAGATTCGTTGAGATCTTGACTTGAGAAAGACAAACATAAAGAACGAAACAACAGTTGTTGTCCTAACGAAACAGGTTTTTAGTTCCATTACTAACTAGGAGCTACTGTAGGGATCAAACATGTGATGTTTTGTATTGGGTTTTTATTCAGCATTTTTATTTAATCGGGGATTATTTGAAATTGTAATATTAAGAAATCTTCCCAAAGAAGACGTGAACTACATCTACACAGTTATACGCTACCTTTAGGCTTAAGTTTTTATCAACATTTTCAGACAGACTTCGTTATCTGTTTATGCACAGTTACAAATTTTGTAATTCAGAGCGTTTGAGTCGACCGATGAGTCGAAGATTGCGGGGTGGGTAGTGTTAACTAACAAAGGGCTCTCAGTTTACTGGACAATGAACTACAACATTTGACCCTGGCCAGCAACCAGTTTCTACCTGTCGTCATTTTGTAGAAATAAGAAGACGTAAGAAATGAAGAGGTTTGTTTGTTTGTGTTTGAATTTCACGCAAAGCTGCACGAGAGCCATCTGTGCTAGCCGTCCCTAATTTAGCAGTGTAAGACTAGAGGGAAGGTAAGTAGTCATAACCACCCATCGCTAACTCCTGGGCTACTCTTTTACTAACGAATAGTGGGATTGACCGTCACATTATAACGCCCCCACGGCTGAAAGGGTGAGCATGTTTGGTGTGATGGGGATTCGAACCCGCGACCCTCCGATTACGAGTCGAACGCCTTAACCCACCTGGCCATGCTGGGCCTAAATGAGAAGAGGTTCAAACTTCTTTTAGCTGTAACAACGATACATTTAATTTATGTGAACCTGCAGCGAAGGAGAAACAAAAAACGTTTGTGGTAGAAGGTAACTGAAGTGGTTCTGCTAACGTCTTATACGCGCGCGTGTTTTTCTTATAGCAAAACCACATCGGGCTATCGGCTAAGACCGGCGAGGGAAATTGAACCCCTGATTTTAGCATTGTAAATCCGTAGCCTTACCACTGTGCCATTGGGGGATCGTCTTATACGCACTGTTTGAAAACAATGTAATTGGTCTTCGAGTGGTTAAAAATCTTGTTAAGAGAAATGAAAGAAAAATTCGTATAGACAGCTAGGATAGACAGATTAATCGATCAATAAGAAAAGTAAAGCTAAAGGACTTTGTTTTGAATTTAATAACACAATGTTTCAGATTATTCTGTAGAATACATTGGGTGATTGAATTTTTACATCTGACTGGTTAGATCTATCAGTCAGGGTTTCGTGTTCGAAGAACAGTTTTACGTTTATGTTGGTGTGTAAGAGATATCGGTTATAAGGTCATACAGCTTGGAAAAAATTCAATATCTAATCCTAAGATTCGACAAATTTTCAATTTTCCAGTTTTTGTTTTGAATATTTAAGAGCGGAGAAGGATATTACCAAGAAAATAAGTTTAGATTTTCCGTTTAATGACATGGAAACGTAGACGTTCCGGTTTCGGCTGTTTTACTACTTGTACTGTTATAAATTTAAATTACGAAACTGCTCAACAAGTATGTCATTGATTCTGACATCACTTGCAGACTGAAATTGAAAGCAGTTATAATTTAACGGGTTTCATTTTATGTTTTGAAAAATAAATCGTTTCATGTCCAAGCCTTCAAAGAAGCCATTGTTATGTAAATCTGATCCACTTGAAAAAGGACATTGTCATATACGTAGGACCAACTTGAAAGTGGTCATTTTTATTTATATCTGATTAATTTAAAAGGGTTATTGTTACCTATGTTTGATTAGTTTAAACATTTTTATCTATGGCAGCTGCCCCCCGATAGTACAGCAGTATGTCTCCGGATTTACAACGCTAAAATCAGGGGTTCGATTCCCCTCGGTGGGCTGCGCAGATAGCCCTTTGTGGCTTTGCTATACGAAAAAAACACACACACACACTCTATGGCAGCTAGTCAACACCATCTACCGTCAAATATTGAGTTACATTAATGAAATAAACCACCACTCCGTAACGCACCCACCGCCCCAATTTGAATGGTCTTTTTTTTTTTTCGAAAACCAGTCGCGATTGGTGAATCCTCGAATTCACAGCACAAACACGTCAAACACCGGGTCACGTTCTGTTCCCACAACTTTTTATTTTTAAAAAAAGATATTGTGTGCGTTTTCTAAAAGTGAATAAGTAATATACATATAATTGATTTTGATGAAAATAGCAAACATACGTATTAAAATCCCAGTTTCTTAAATCAAATATTATAAATCACTGTTTCGGCTACCGAGTTACATACTGATTTATTTGTTAGATTTTTAAACGTTCCGTACATGAGTGGTGGTGTTATGAAACTTTGTTAGGCTTAAGAAATAATTCGGTAAACATCGCCCTTGTGTTCTTGGATCGCGTGTTTCTCCTGTGAACGAGAATACAGGATGCAGCGGTTAAGATAGTGTGTGTGACAGGTCGCGTCTCAACGCCACTATGTATTTCGCGCCACAATACACAATCATGCAAAGGTGACGGTAGCGCCCTGAACTGTTCACAATCAAACAAATAGAGGGGTTTTCACAGAAGTAACCAAATGTCTCGTTTTCACGCTTCGAACGCGAAGAAATTATTTTTTTTCCAGTGATCGAGTAAGACAAAAAAACATGCCATTGTTCGTGTTTCCATATCATGACTATTAGTAGAACTTATTTTACGTAATAACAACAGTCCTCATTTCCACGTAAATTTTAGTCGTTCTTTTTATCACACAAATGTTAATAGTTCTTATTTCTCATAAATGTAATAATATTTTCACGTAAGTGTCAGTAGTTCTTATTTCACGTACATTTTAATAGTCCTTATTTTGACACAAATTTTTGTGGTCCATATTTTGACACAAATGTTAATAGTCCTTATTTTGATACAAATGTTAATAGTCCTTATTTTGACACAAATTTTTGTGGTCCATATTTTGACACAAATTTTAATAGTCCTTATTTTGATATAAATGTTAATAGTCCTTATTTTGACACAAATTTTTGTGGTCCATATTTTGACACAAATGTTAGTAGTCCTTATTTTGCACAAATGTTAATAGTCCTTATTTTGACACAAATGTTAGTAGTCCTTATTTTCACGTAAGTGTTAACAGTCCTTATTTTGTGTAAATGCTAGTAGTCTTCATTTCTCGTAACCATACGAATGTCCCACGGAAGAACAGCTGTACGTCTATGGACACAGCAGATAACGGAATGTTAAGAAATCATGAGCATATATTTATTTCATGAAGAAATCATTACGTCAGTGTTTCAAGTGTAAAAGACAGTGTGAGTAACAGTAAATAAGTTAGATATAAAAAATAAGGTTATGTGAAGAGTAAGGATTATTTTCGGTTGAGTAAACAATATTTTTTTCTGAATTTATGGTTTCAGTTTTGGTTCTTGCATACAATGGTTGAATTACCTTACTATGAATTACACTTGCCGAGATACGTCGGCCCGGCTTAGCCAGGTGGTTAAGGCACTCGACTCGTAACCTGAGGGTCGCGGGTTCAAATCCCTGTCACACCAAACATGCTCGTCCTTTTAGCAGTGGGGGCGTTATAATGATATGGTCAATCCCACTATTCGTTGGTAAAAGTGGAGCCCAAGAGTTGGCGGTGGGTGGTGATGACTAGCTGCCTTCCCTCTCGTCTTACATTGCTAAATTAGGGACGGCTAGCGCAGATAGTCCTCGTGTAGCTTTGCGCGAAATTTAAAACAAACCAAACAAATCGAAATACGTTACAAACGACTACCATCAACTTGCCAAACTTTGCAAGTATACAACAGTTGTTTCTACTTTCCCTAAGAAAATCGAACACCTTATATAGGGGGTGGTCTGTTTATAATGTCAGTTGGCTTTAATAAAGATGACCGGGATTGGGTAACACTTTCTGCAAATAGAGACGATTCCACCAACGTAAAAACTAATAAATGATTTCATTCACGTGACTCAGAAAAATGAAACGTCACCGTCTACGTGGTTATGACTATCGTACACTATAACGACAACGCCCAACACTGTTAAATAAGGAACAACTTATCTTGTAATGTTTTAATTTATAACCTTAAAACAAGTGTTTAACGCTTTTCATTACCATGGTAAGATAAAAGTATTACCCTAAAGCAATGACATTGTCAGTAAATAATATGTACTTCCATGAAAGTCCGTTTACTTCGAACTTCGTTATTTAGCGATATTTGTTTTTGGCTTTTTCTTTGTAAATATAGAAGCAAGAAACTGACATATGTATTAGAATCAACCTGATGTTATATAAGACTGTACGAGACATATTTATATAACAGGATACTGACAAGAGGAACCATGGCGTCATCTGAAGAGAACAAAGAATACCCCTCCTCTCACATACACATCCACCTGATAAAGAAACAGAGGATATTTAACTTCGTCAGAATTATTAGACGTCTTCCTATACGAAGTCTTCAACGAGAAAGAAACGAGTAAATTGTTTCATTAGTTCTGGTACCCCGCTACAGCAACAAGTCTTCGGATTTATACCGCTAAAATGAGGGGTTCGATTCCCCTCGGTGGACTCGGTAGATAGCCCGATGTGGCTTTGCTATAAGAAAACACACACTTTTTCTTCGGACCTGATGGTTGTCCCCCGCTAGTACAGCGGCAAGTCTGTGGATTTACAACGCTAAAATAAAGGGTTCGATTCCCCTCGGTGGACTCGGCAGATAGCCCGATGTGGCTTTGCTATAAGAAAACACACACTCTTCCTTCTGACCTGAAGCCGTCTTAAAGTGACCAACGTTGTATCTCGTGCTTCTTATGACGTCTCGTGTTACTGACGAGAAACGTCTTGTGTTACTGACGAGAAACATTTTCGCTTTCGAAAAACCCATATACAACAAGGGAAAAAAATTCAACAATATTGAACTGTTTTCCTTCTTCAGATACGACCGACGTCTGTCAGTTGAACAGTAAAGATATTAGAATTCTGAGAGAAGAAAAGTATTCTGATATTAAAGTGATTTACCTTAAAAGCTCCACCAGAAAGTCATTTTTTTACGATGATTTTACGCTATTTGTCAGCCAGATAGCCATTTGTTTACAGTTTCGCCACAAGTTCCTCCTACACAGCAATTTTTTTATTTCTAAAGCGCCACCTTTGGTCCATTTAAAAAGTAATAATAAAATGTTATAGATTGCAAAAGAAGGAATTCTAATCTCTGTAGCATTACAATTAAAATGTGTGAAACATTTTTAATGAGAAAATTTAATGAAATAATAAAAGTAACCGGTTTCTGTTTTGGTGTTTCAAAATGGCCGACATGATGATGTTTGTCTTATTTGATATTCTACAACAGAAATCTCTTTTTTTTTTTTTATTTTGTTTCCCCTCCAAGTACCGTGATTCGGAAATTTTATGAAAATTCGCACCCTCTTGAGGCACAGCTGTATTGTATGTCTGTCGACTCTCATCACTAGAACCTAGGTTTCGATATCCGTGCTGAGCAGAGCACCGATAGCCCAATGTGTAGTCTGTTTTTCAATAGACAGACACACGGAGAAAATCTACACAATGTCTAAGTGCGCCAGATGTCCACTGTTTGGAAATGAGGGAAGACAGCTTGTCTACAATATGCTCTTTTGTTCCCCACAAACTTTAGAGCTACCTTAATCGAATAGTGGTTTTTTACTGTCACTGTTATAACGCACCTATGGTCCTGAAGTGCAGAGCGTGATATTGCAATAACGGGACGTGAGCCACGAACCCTCAAATTCACAGTTCAGCATTATAACCACTTATCACCCCTTCCTCTTAAGCCTCACCTAAATAAAACAACAACATAATCTGCTACAGTTAGGAGTTTCTTTAACAATTTCACGGACCATCAGAAGCCTCCAAATAATTTGGTCACTGACAACTTGTTTGTCTTAAGTCACCACATAAACAGAATTGATTGTAGTTCTATTTTCCATCCACGTTTAATAAACTCTCATTGAAACCTCACAGATTAGGACTACAAAATCATGTCGTGATATTTTTATTAACGATCCAGAAAATTACACGTCTTCAAATCTACAGAAAAATTCGGCGAAGGGAGAGAGACAAGGGTCCAAAACAGCCACTGAAAGCGAAGTGACACCGAACACAGCAACCGTTATTAACCGTTAGAAACTAAGACACCATCGCATTAAGCCCCCTTCTGTTCTGACATATGTCT
Source organism: Tachypleus tridentatus (assembly GCF_004210375.1). Classification (NCBI taxonomy): domain Eukaryota; kingdom Metazoa; phylum Arthropoda; class Merostomata; order Xiphosura; family Limulidae; genus Tachypleus; species Tachypleus tridentatus. Next base: position 16,261,655 of record NC_134828.1, read on the forward strand.
CCCAGCATGAGATATCCTGGTAACCCTGTGTGGTCTCGTTTTCTGTTTCCAGGTTACTGTTGTCAAGGGGTTTGTGTAGCTCGTGTTTATTTTCTTTGAAGTTTTTCAATGTCTCGTTATTTATTTCTATACGCCCTTAGCCCTACGTGGTATTAAGTACTAATGATTGAGGTAACACGTTTTGCACAAAAAAATATAAAAGAAGGAACCTGGACAAACATATGGATTTTAATAATACACTTCGTGGCTTCACACCATTGGATAAAGAGTACATTATCGCCTTTACAAAAATGTTGTAAATAGGTATTGATAATAACGCAGTGGTAAAAATCGATGTTAAAACAGTGGCATGTAATACTTTAAAATGCATGTGACGAAAATCGCTCGTTGAAATAAGTTCGATCCGGAAAGTGAGGTTCGAACCTAAGGGAATGTTAACTCCCAGTTTGGTCCGATATGGCCAGGTGGTTAAGGCACTCGGCTCGTAATCCGAAGGTTACGGGTTCGAATCTCCGTCACACGAAACATGCTCGCCATTTAAGCCGTGGGGGCGTTATAATGTGACGGTCAATTCTGTTATTCGTTGTTAAAAGAGTAGTCCAACGGTTGGCGGTGGGTGGCGATGTCTAGTTGCCTTCACTCTAGTCTTACACTGCTAAATTAGGGACGGCTAGCGCAGATAGCTCTCGAGTAGCTTTGCGCGAAATTCAAAACAAACCAACGAAATTCACTCTCCTCACATCGCATCGCCATAATAAATCTCACTTTTGATTCCAGGAAGACGTATATTTCCATTTTGCGTTGCTGTTTTAGTACGTGCTAACACAGTAACAAACCCTCCGTTCTAACATAACGAAGAATTCGAACTAACCTAGCAACAAAGGTTCCATATTAACACAGCATCAACGGTTTTGTAGAAACCTAGAAATCGACACGCCTTAGAAGAGAAACAAAAATCATCAAAGTTCAAAATGAATGTTGTACTAAACCGGTTTAGTCTTAGCATGTTCTATTAAGTCCACGTATCGTCTGTTCTTGTCCCTCGGTGAGACAACGGTAAGTCTACTGACTTACAACGCTATAATCCTGGTCTAGATTTCCCGTGGTGACACAGCAGATATTTCCAGACAGCTTTGTTCTCACACTAACAAACAAATTGGCTATTTTTATCTACGCGTATGATTTCAAATTCCTTCTTAACGCAGTAAAAAACAGTTGATTTACGTAGTTTTCGTACTCATATCGTTTGTTGGTTTGAATTTCGCGCAAAGCTACACTAGGGCTGCTATCTGCGCTAGCCGTCTCTAACTTAGTAGTGTGAGACTAGAGGGAAGGCAGCTAGTCATCACCACCCACCGCCAACTCTTGGACTACTCTTTTGCCAACGAATAGTGGGATTGACCGTCACATTATAACGCCCCCACGACTGAAAGAGCGAGTATGTTTGGTGTAACAAGGATTCGAACCCGCGACACTCGGCTTACGAGTCGAGTGCCTTAACCACCTGGTCATGCCGAGCTGTCCTGTGTCGACAAGGCCTTTCGTACGACACCAGGACTCATTCGGCAGGCGAGGATATGTTGCACCACCTTACTCACACTGAGTCCCGTACTTACGAAAATACTACAAAAGCACGTTTGATGATTGTTACTGCTTTTTCATATTTTTATTCATAACAAAGAAAATTTTCTATCAAAGTACCCCCCGTTCTGGATAATTATTGAGAAATTGCATTATATATTTTATATTTTCATACAATTTGATACCCCTGGTGGCTACAGCGGAGATAACCCCTGGGGAAGTTTTGTGTTTAATTACACACACATACAAATAAATTTTCTTACAAAATATTTACATTTAATTTACTATTAAACGAACTTCTGAATAGATACAAGCGTGGTATGAGGGTAGGTCTTAGGACTAATGGTCTCACTGTTACGAGTTCGAAACCTGATGCTGCCAAACGTAGTTCACATTTGCAGATATAGATGAGTTATAAGAGAGACAGCCGATTCTGCTATTAAATTAATAACACTCAAATAATATATTAAGAAAAATTTGGCAACTCACAAATCATGGAAATGTCTAACTGGCGAAACCAAGGAATGTCACCAAACAATAGAATAAAAATCTACTAAACATATATGAGACCAATCATAGAGTATATATGTCTAGCGTGGATAAACATGGGACCTAAACACACAAATAAAATACAATCAGTGGTAAATTCAACAAAGTCCCTCGTATCACATTGTCAAAATTCATATGTAAATACACAAACCACAGCCGATAGATGCTTGTATAATTATTTATATTACTTATTTCTTTTAGCATTTCGCGCAAAGCTACTAGAGGGCTCTCTGTGCTAGTCGTCCCTAATTTAGTAGTGTAAGACTAGAGGGAAGGCAGTTAGTCATCACAACCCACCGCCAACTCTTGAGCTAATCATTTACCAACGAATAGTGGGATTGACTGTCAGATTATAACGCCCCCACGGCTGAAAGGGCGAGCATATTTGGTGCAACAGGGACTCGAACCCGCGATCCTCAGAGAACTGGAATGTGACACCAGTTTTAGAAGTAGAAAGGACACAACGGTTTTTTCACGTGCTTCTAAACAACTACAATTTTTGTTTAAGAGCCCAGAAAAACAAACAAACAAACAATTCCTTGGAATTTTGACTAAATTTAATCTGCAGTTATCACGTTTTGTAGTTTTAATATAAAGTAAACCTCTCATATATCACTTACTATTTATTTAATGAATCTTGTTCAGCCATTTTTCAACACATAGTTTGAATACGACAACGCACGAAAATAGGCTTGACATATGTATATTTCACCGCTAGGTTTGAGCGAGGTTTTAATGAACTTCGATCATCAATTGGGAAGAGTGAAGGGTCAAAGTTGAATAAAATAAGATATAAAATAACAATAATAATAAAAATTTCGAAAGTTTTAAGAAATTCTCAGTTCTTTACGTAGTGACCAATTTTTATTACAGAAGCGTAAAATATTGTTAAATGCAGTAGAGTTTCGAAACTAATGGTGGGTTGAGCACAGAAAGCCCTTTATGTGGCTTTAGGCTAAACAAAAATCAACAAACTTACAGCGACAAAAAACAAAAGGCGGACCGGTATAGCTAGATGGTTAAGGCACTCGACTCCTAATCGGAGGGTCGTGGGTTCGAATACCAGTGACTTCAAACATGCTCGCCTTTTCAGCCGTGGGTGCGTTATAATGTGACGGTCAATTCAACTATTCGTTGGTAAAGAGTAGGCCAAGAGTTGGTGACGGGTGGTTGTGACTAGCTGCCTTCCCTCTAGTCTTACACTAATAAATTAGGGACGACTAGCGCAGATATCCCTTGTGTAGATTTGCACGTAATTCAAAATAAATCAAACAAAAATAAATAAAAGAATGCTGTCTAACTAACTGGATACATGATACGCATGAAGAGTATAGTTTAAGTTTCGAAACATTCTGTCTTTACCCTGTTCTATTCTTAAGTTTTAGAATTTTTTTAATGACCAAGTTGTCTTTTGTAACAAGTGTTTTTCAGAAACAGACTGTTGGAGTCTCTGAACTCATTTAAAAAACAAATAAAGAACGTGTTCTCAATAAACTCTTTAAAATCTTCGTGAACTCAAGGTAATGTTTTAAAATATACAATGGTTATAACGCTCGATACGCACTCCGAGAATCATTGGTTCGAATCTCTTCACCGAATATGCTCGTCCTCTCAGCCACAGGGGCGTTTTAACGAAACAATTAATCCCACAGTTCGTTGCCAAAAGGGTATCACAAGCGTTGGCGGTGTGTGGTATTGACCAGCTACTCTCCCTCTAGTTCCTTGTCTGTCACTTTAAAACGAGAGACAGCAATGATAACCCTCGAGTAGCTTTGAGAAGAATTCCGCAAACAAACAAGTTGAGAGACTTAAGCTAAAAATTTGATTTGTTTGTAGACTTTAACAAACCGTTTAGCTGGGATACAGATCAGGTAACTATTCGATCTGTAGACGTTGCTTCTCGTTTTCTTCACTCGTTGACAAATATTTAGTCATTGGTTCCGCTAGCTTCCTTCATTCGGGAGTAAATGTCTCACAGACATTCATTTTGTGTTTCTTTCTTCATGTAACAATTGGTAGACATTTCTTCATTCACAGATCAATCTCGAGACATTACTTCTAATTTTCTTGTTATTTCCAACAAAAAATGTTCAAGTTTTTCGTTCCTTTCTTCTCTCGTTAAATGTCAAAAACTTTTTTTAAATGTGCCTTTTTCTTTTCTATAAGCAAAGGTGCTTTGACGTTGCTTGTGATCAAACAGTTTTATCCAGTCAAGTTTACGATGAAAGAAGACGATATAACGCCTTGAAAGTATGACACCAACCCTTGTCTAACTGTCACATCTCTAAGCAGACAGTTGTTATAAATAGGTTTCGCTTCTAGAAAGAAATCTTTAAATTTCTCAGCAGTTTTAAAGGCCGAACTATTATATATATATGTATTTACTATAATCACAACCTGTGAATCGGTATTTTATAAGCACGCAGCACGTGCATCAGTATGTGCTAAAAGGCACACTGATTGTTAAGTAACGCTATATGTTCGTCCTTTCAGCCGTGGGGGTGTTATAATGTTAAGGTTAATTCCACTGTTCGTTGGTAAGAGAGTAGTTCAAGAGTTGGCGGTGGGTGGTGATGATTAGCTGCTGCATTCCCTCTAGTCTTTTACTGGTAAATTAAGGACATTACAATACAAGCACCCACTTGGGAGAAATAGGTTAAGTTTACACGTGACACTCCAAGATCCATATGGACTTTAATAAATCAGAAACAAGCAGCTAGTGTGTGAACTAACACTACACTACACTACAAGCAGCTACTGTGTGAATTAACACTACATTAAAAGCAACTACTGTGTGAACTAACACTACATTAAAAGCAACTATTGTGTGAACTAACACTACATTAAAAGCAACTAGTGTGTGAATTAACACTACACTAAAACAGCTAGTGTGTGAACTAACACTACACTGAAATCAGCTAGTGTGTGAATTAACACTATGCTAAAAGCAGCTAGTGTGTGAACTAACACTACACTGAAAGCAGCTAGTGTGTGAATTAACACTACACTGAAAGCACCTAGTGTGTGAATTAACACTACACTGAAAGCAGCTAGTGTGTGAATTAACACTACACTAAAGGCAGCTAGTGTGTAAATTAACACTACACTGAAAGCAGCTAGTGTGTGAACTAACACTACACTGAAAGCAGCTAGTGTGTGAACTAACACTACACTGAAAGCAGCTAGTGTGTGAACTAACACTACACTAAGAGCAGCTAGTGTGTGAACTAACACTACACTGAAAGCAGCTAGTGTGTGAACTAACACTAACACTACACACTGAAAGCAGCTAGTGTGTGACTACACTGAAAGCAACACTGAATTAACACTGAAAGCAGCTAGTGTGTGAACTAACACTACACTACACTGAAAGCAACTAGTGTGTGAACTAACACTACACTGAAAGCAGCTAGTGTGTGAACTAACACTACACTGAAAGCAGCTAGTGTGTGAACTAACACTACACTAAAAGCAGCTAGTGTGTGAACTAACACTACACTAAAAGCAGCTAGTGTGTAAACTAACACTACACTAAAAGCAGCTAGTGTGTGAACTAACACTACACTAAAAGCAGCTAGTGTGTGAACTAACACTACACTACAAGCACCTAGTGTGTGTTACAAGTGTATTTTGCGTTACTACATGTACGTGTGTGTATCAATTCTTGTTGAAGTTATCCTGTTACATTGTTTTAACTATAACCTCCCCAAAAAAAACAAACCCAAAAAACAGACATCAATGAAAACCAAGAATAATGAGAAACTCAAAAAAAGAGAACATGAGAAAGTCTACATAACAGTATTGTCTGTTGTGTTTCCATGTAACTACTTCCCAGATGGATTTTCATCAAAATTGATTTGTAGGTTCGTTAGGTCCATGCAGGGTTACACACAAAGTTTCAGTTGTGCATTTTGCGTTGTGCAGTATTTATTTGCTTTTTGTTTGTTTTTATTTTTGCAGTTTTGACAATCACGTACAAAGTAAAGCAACTTTTCATGTCCGAAGGTGACCTTTCGTTCATTACACATGAATTTAGACAACTTCCGTCCAGGGTTTGGCTACTAGCGCCAGTTTAATAGAGAAAGTTATATATAAAAAAGGATAAATTGTGATACAGTTCAAAATACATTCGCTAGAGTTTCGACTGTTTTCTTAAATTATTTTCTACACGAAAGTGAGACTAAGCCGAGCCCCGATTCCGTCTCTTCGAATATTTACTCTCACGAGCTGAACTATTAGGCTTAAAGACAATTACTTTTCTCCAGGGTTTTATTCAGTTAAATTCTCATCATTGTTTACCATTGTGGTTTCAGTGTCTCGGAATATCGAGAAGAATAGAAACAGAAAATTCTATGTTCATAACTCGTATCTAGTCTTCTAACTCACATGTTGAAACTTAAAGAAACTCTTGATTATTTTAAGATAATTTCTTCGGGGACGTTTTCCACTTTCTTGTATATTTTACGACAAACTTAAGGGCTGTAACTTCCAACAGTTATGGGCTAAGATATGAACTTCTGAAATAGTTAATGCACGTTCTAAATGGTGAGCGACTGTACTAAAAGAGGCTTCTAGGATTATCTGAATTTCATTTTCTTAAAGATTCTGAAGTAATGAGTTGATAAAGAGGGCGTTATTGTTTTGAGTCTACTTTTTTCCGTTCAAAGTGAAAACTTTTATCTCTCTTGTACATCTACTCTCTCTCAGTAACGCAGCGGTAAGCCTACGCGAAAAAAAACGGGTTTCGATGTTCGACCATTGTGTTACATTAGGCTTAACTACGAAGAAAAATAACTTTTCAAATAAAGATTAATTTATTTAGACTGTTATCAGCGTTTTACTTTTTTAGAATGTTTAATGAACCTGGTAGCGATAAGAAGATGTATTTAGTTGATATTGGGAAACAGTAATATATCATGTCTAAACAGACACGTGAACAGTTTCTTAAGGCATGACCGCAAATATAAACTGTTTATAATACTTTCTCTGAATAGTTTTACCTCGACTATTACTGTTAACACACGAAAAAAGAAAGAAAGAAAAAGATGTGGAGGCACTGGGCTAAATCTTCGATTTCATTCTGTTAAAGTATCATAAATTTTCAGAGTGACGAAGTAAAGAAGTCAGTTTTATTTGTTTGTTTTTGAATTTCGCACAAAGCTACTCGAGGGCTATCTGTGCTAGCCGTCCCTAATTTCGTAGTGTAAGACTAGAGGGAAGGCAGCTAGTCATCACCATCCGCCGCCAACTCTTGGGCTACTCTTTTACCAATAAATAGTGGGATTGACCGTCACATTATAACGCCCCCCACTGCTGAAAGGACGAGCATGTTTGGTGTGACAGGGATTCGAACTCGCGACCCTCGGATGACGTACGAGTGGAACGCCTTAACACGCTTGGCCATGCCGGGCCCATGTTATTTATCTTTAAGAATTATCAACAACACATTCGTATCTATAAATATAGAAAGTTAACTGATATGTGTAATTCCTTAACAATATACGTATTGCGTGTTTGGGTTCTATGATCCTAGAGTCTCATCTTTATCTTATTAATATGTGTCCCGGGAGGAGAGGACAACGGTAGGTTTATGGACTTACAGCTCTAAAACCCGAAGTTCGATTCCTTGTGCTAGACACCACGTGTAACTCATTGCTGCTTTGCTCTAAAATAAATACACAAAACATACATGTATTGAGTGTATGAAGTCCGTAGTCCTTGATACAGGTAGTGAGTGGTGTATTAATGTATACACGGACATTTTAAAGCCATTTGTTCTAGACCCAAATGTTTTATTATATGTATTAGTACATGTATGAGGTCTTTGGAATCCCAGGTCCTGAGCACAGACATATTTTTTTTTTTATTTTTAGTTATTAACACACACATATAATGTTTTAAATATTAATATATGTACTGGATATTTAGGATCCCTGGTTCGAGAGACGCGTAGCTTTTCGATTAGCTACTTTCTCACTAGATTTGTTTTGTGAATCATAGGCCTATTCCAATGTAATAATCATGTAGCTTGCAAACTACATTATTATGTACGCGGAAAGACTTCGCACATTTTTGTTTCTGGTTACCCTGTCTTTATATTTCTAGACTTAATGCAACATAAACATGTGTTTTTCTACTATTGTGACGTTATTTTTCTTCGTCTGCAGACTCTAAAGACTAGCGCGTAATGCGACTCGTAACATAAACACGCTGGCCCTCCCAGCCGTGGGGTGTATTGTGACGGTCAATCCCACTATTCGTTGGTGAAGAGTAGCCCAAGAGTTGGCGGTGGATGGTGATGACTAGCTGCCTTCCCTCTAGTCTTACACTGCTAAATTAGGGACGGCTAGCAAAGATAGCCCTCGAGTAGCTTTGCGCGAAATTCCCAAACAAACAAACAAAGACTCTTAAAATTTATGATGAAAATAACTGATAATCCTAGGGCCGGCATGGCCAGATGGGTTAAGGTGTTCGACTTGTAATCTGAGGGTCGCGGGTTTGAATCCCCGTCGCACCAAACATGCTCGCCCTTTCAGGCGTGGGGGCATTATAAAGTGACGGTCAATCCCACTATTCGTTGATAAAAGAGTAGCCCAATAGTTGGTGGTGATGACTAGCTGCCTTCCCTCTAGTCTTACACTGCTAGATTAGGGACAGCTAGTGCAGATAGCCCTTGAGTAGCTTTGCGCGAAATTCATAAAACAAACAAACACACAGGCCTGTCCACGTGACCAATAACAAAATATTAGTTCAGTTTTTCTTTAAATTTTTCAGAAGCTACCTTCACTCTACGCGGTTGTAGGCCACGTTACTTGTAAAAAAAACGTAATTCGGTCGGTATAATAGTTAACACAGGTTCAAGTACTTGATGAGAAACGAAGACCTCTAACTGGCTAGAAACTTTCTTTCAACCATGTGAGTCAATATTTTTGAAATTCCTTCAAATATACTAGAAATCCTGACGTTAAATCGTTTTTGTTTGTTTTTGAATTTCGCGCAAAGCTACACCAGGTTTATCAGCGCTAGCCGTCCCTAATTTAGCAGTGTGAGACTAGAGGGAAGGCAGCTAGTCATCACCACCCACCACCAACTCTTGGGCTACTCTTTTACCAACGAAAAGTGAGATTGACCGTAACAGTATAACGTCCCCACGGCTGAAAGGGCGAGCATGTTTGGTGTGACAGGGATTCGAACCCCCGACCCTCGGATTACGAGTCGGGTGCCTTAACCACCTGGCCATGCCAGGCCTACGTCAAATCGTTAGAACTTTCTTGGCCTAATTAAACATGTTAATTAAAAAAACCTTGCAGCTTCTTCTAGCTAACAATTAAATTAGAACGTTAAAAACAACAGCTTATAATAAATAGTACATGAATGTATCTGCGTTGTTTTCTTTATGTTTTATGTCCTTTGTTTACGCTGTCTTTTGTGTATTTCTTAAGTAGTACAGTGTATTTTATGATCCACTCTAAGCGATGAACATCGCATATCTTGCTGACATAGCTCGAGCACTGTGGCTCCAACTTGACCATCTTGTGGTCAGAGTCTTCATCTGACCATACAGTAAAAAAAACAACAAAAACTTCTCCTCGCGTCTAAACAACGTTTCGGAGCCACTTTAGCCCCATAATTTGAAATAATAAAAAGAATGAAAGTCTATCGTCTGACGTGTTCGTGAGAAAGTGTTTGCGGAGAATAATACGTTAACATCTCATAAAACAATGTTTCTTTTGTGTAGTGAGATTGGATGAATTGTGGTTGGGTTGCCCTCTATTGATAAAAAACCCATGAAGGTCATTATGCGGTTCACACGCACAGGTTCTCAAACCCTCTGTACCGACCATTTTCAAATTGCAGCAATAGTAAACACGCTATCCTCATGCGGATTAAACAAAGCCAACACGCGGTACAAAACGGCCTTTCAGTTACTAACGGTGTACTGAATAAGCCAGCAGCGTTGGTTAGTGAGAATATACCAGGAAACTTCCATTATAAATAATCCCTAAAATGTATTTCCACGTGTATATTTCTTGTTTTATTATGGGTTATCTGAACTCTGTACACTACGGAATCTAACCCTGGGTTTTAGTGTTGTATCACTGATCCACCAGGAGACACGTCTATAAAACAAAGTGAATGGTGAAAACAAACTCCTAATGTGCCCCGTTATATTGTAATATGTATTGCTTACACAACGGAAATGTTCGAACAAGTTATATTATTATATGTATTACTTGGACAACGATAAGGTTCAAACCCGCTATACTATTATATGTATTACTTGGACAACGATAAGGTTCAATCCCACTATACTATTATATATATTACTTGGACAACGATAAGGTTCAATCCCACTATATTATTATATGTATTACTTGGACAACGATAAGGTCCGACAAATGAAAATAAAAAACAACAACAAGCAAACATTCAACAACAGAAATATTAGATAAGCAGAAAGTTACAGAATGGATTATCTGTACTTTAGTAACCACGAGTATCAAAGCCCAGTTAATAGTGTTATAAGCCTTCAGTCATACCTTTGTATCATTGGGACACAGAAATATGTTTGTTTGCTCTTAAGCATAAAGGTACACGATGGGCTATCGGTGCTCTTCCCACTTCAGGTATCGAAACTTAATTTTTGGTAATTCTCATTTTTAAAATTTAATATCAAACGTCTTCTTCCTGCAAAGTAAAACTGCTAGGACTAAAACACTACACTAGCACCAGTTACAGCCTTTATGACTACAGTCTCTACAGCTACAGTATTTATAGCTACAGTATTTATGAATACAGTCTCTACAGTTACAGTATTTATGAATACAGTCTCTACAGTTACAGTATTTATGAATACAGTCTCTACAGTTACAGTATTTATGACTACAGTCTCTACAGTTACAGTATTTATGAATACAGTCTCTACAGTTACAGTATTTATGACTACAGTCTCTACAGTTACAGTATTTATGAATACAGTCTCTACAGTTACAGTATTTATGACTACAGTCTCTACAGTTACAGTATTTATGAATACAATCTCTACAGTTACAGTATTTATGAATACAGTCTCTACAGTTACAGTATTTATGACTACAGTCTCTACAGTTACAGTATTTATGACTACAATCTCTACAGTTACAGTATTTATGACTACAGTCTCTACAGCTACAGTATTTATGACTACAGTCTCTACAGTTACAGTATTTATGACTACAGTCTCTACAGCTACAGTATTTATGACTACAGTCTCTACAGTTACAGTATTTATGACTACAGTCTCTACAGCTACAGTATTTATGAATACAATCTCTACAGTTACAGTATTTATGACTACAGTCTCTACAGTTACAGTATTTATGAATACAATCTCTACAGTTACAGTATTTATGAATACAATCTCTACAGTTACAGTATTTATGAATACAATCTCTACAGTTACAGTATTTATGACTACAGTCTCTACAGTTACAGTATTTATGAATACAATCTCTACAGTTACAGTATTTATGACTACAGTCTCTACAGTTACAGTATTTATGACTACGGTCTCTACAGTTACAGTATTTATGACTACGGTCTCTACAGCTACAGTATTTATGAATACAGTCTCTACAGCTACAGTATTTATGACTACGGTCTCTACAGCTACAGTATTTATGAATACAGTCTCTACAGTTACAGTATTTATGACTACTACAGTATTTATGACTACAGTCTCTACAGTTACAGTATTTATGAATACAGTCTCTACAGTTACAGTATTTATGACTACAATCTCTACAGTTACAGTATTTATGAAGTTACAGTATTTATGTCTCTACAGTTACAGTATTTATGAATACAGTCTCTACAGTTACAGTATTTATGAATACAATCTCTACAGTTACAGTATTTATGAATACAGTCTCTACAGTTACAGTATTTATGAATACAGTCTCTACAGTTACAGTATTTATGACTACGGTCTCTACAGCTACAGTATTTATGAATACAGTCTCTACAGCTACAGTATTTATGACTACAGTCTCTACAGCTACAGTATTTATGAATACAGTCTCTACAGTTACAGTATTTATGACTACAGTCTCTACAGTTACAGTATTTATGAACACAATCTCTACAGTTACAGTATTTATAACTACAGTCTCTACAGTTACAGTATTTATGAATACAATCTCTACAGTTACAGTATTTATGAATACAGTCTCTACAGTTACAGTATTTATGAATACAGTCTCTACAGTTACAGTATTTATGACTACGGTCTCTACAGCTACAGTATTTATGAATACAGTCTCTACAGCTACAGTATTTATGACTACGGTCTCTACAGCTACAGTATTTATGAATACAGTCTCTACAGTTACAGTATTTATGAATACAGTCTCTACAGTTACAGTATTTATGACTACAGTCTCTACAGCTACAGTATTTATGACTACAGTCTCTACAGTTACAGTATTTATGACTACAGTCTCTACAGCTACAGTATTTATGACTATGGTCTCTACAGCTACAGTATTTATGAATACAGTCTCTACAGTTACAGTATTTATGACTACAGTCTCTACAGCTACAGTATTTATGACTACAGTCTCTACAGCTACAGTTTTTCAACTCCAGTCAGCCCCATTACATCAACTATAACAACTACAACAGAGAAGTAATTCAACTCTAGTCAGACCCATTATATCAACTATAACAACTACAACAGAGAAGTAATTCAACTCTAGTCAGACCCATTACATTAACTATAACAACTCAACAGAGAGTAGTAATTCAACTCCAGTCAGACCAATTACATCAACTATAACAACTACGACAGAGAAGTAATTCAACTCTAGTCAGACCCATTACATCAACTATAACAACTACAACAGAGAAGTAATTCAACTCTAGTCAGACCCATTACATCAACTATAACAACTGCAACAGAGAAGTAATTCAACTCCAGTCAGACCAATTACATCAACTATAACAACTACAACAGAGAAGTAATTCAACTCTAGTCAGACCCATTACATTAACTATAACAACTCAACAGAGAGTAGTAATTCAACTCCAGTCAGACCAATTACATCAACTATAACAACTACAACAGAGAAGTAATTCAACTCTAGTCAGACCAATTACATCAACTATAACAACTACAACAGAGAAGTAATTCAACTCTAGTCAGACCCATTACATTAACTATAACAACTCAACAGAGAGTAGTAATTCAACTCTAGTCAGACCAATTACATCAACTATAACAACTACAACAGAGAAGTAATTCAACTCTAGTCAGACCCATTACATTAACTATAACAACTCAACAGAGAGTAGTAATTCAACTCCAGTCAGCCCCATTACATCAACTATAACAACTACAACAGAGAGTAGTAATTCAACTCCAGTCAGACCAATTACATCAACTATAACAACTACAACAGAGAAGTAATTCAACTCTAGTCAGACCCATTACATTAACTATAACAACTCAACAGAGAGTAGTAATTCAACTCCAGTCAGACCAATTACATCAACTATAACAACTACAACAGAGAAGTAATTCAAATTTTGTCAGCCCCATTACATAAACAATGACAACTACAACAGAGAGTATAGTTCAACTGTAGTCAGACCAATCAGATCAACTATAACAGCTACAACAAAAATTATTAGTCTGGTTGTTCAACCGGAATCTGACAGAACCTTAATCCTTTCTGAAATAAATCACATGACTTGCTCTGTTGGGCATCTTTAACTTTGGATTACATGTCAGTCTCTGTTGGGCATCTTTAACTTTGGATTACATGTCAGTCTCTCTCCTCATCAGTGTTGCTATTTAGAAATTGTTGTCTTCATGAGTTCCTTCCTACTAGTAGGATGTTTAATCAAAACCCAACATCTGAAGTCAACCTCAAGCAGGATCTAACACTCAATTTGAACCACGATCCCAAAGCCAAATTCCATACATCTACTCAATTTCGAGCAGAATTACCAACTCAGCTTCAAGTAGGATCTGTAAGACAAATTCCAGATCTCTACTCAACTTCAAGTAGGATCTCCAAGCCAAATTCCAGATCTCTGCTCAACTTCAAGTAGGATCTCCAAGCCAAATTCCAGATCTCTGCTCAACTTCAAGTAGGATCTGTAAGCCAAATTTCAGATCTCTGCTCAACTTCAAGTAGGATCTGTAAACCAAATTAAAGATCTCTACTCAACTTCAAATAGAATCTCCAAGCCAAATTCCAAACCTTCGCTCAACTTTAAGTAGGATTACCAACTTAACTTCGAGCTGAATCCTAAATCCAAACTCCACATCTTAAAACAACTTCTTTCTAACCGATTGCCTTTCAGAACATAACGAAATTCAGTCTAACAGGACCAGTAGGGAAGACTAATTTTCATCTTTTCAACAAATGATTTCCATGGAAACTATTGAAATAAACAACTATTTACATGCGCCAATATACTGAGACATGGTTTCACGTTTGGTAATCCTGGAAACATTGATACTTCCAAATTCCTTTTACATCTCGTTAGTACGATGAATCTTTCCAGCAAGTTTACTACAGAAAAGGAAAACAATGGACGTACTTTATTTTTGGTGACGAGTGTAAAGAAAGAATCCATTTGATTACCCGTATTCGTCATCCAATCACCTCGGTAATCTGTTCATCCTCTGGAATTATGTTCGTTTGAAAAAGCACAAATAAAAGACCCGTATCCCAGGAAACACGAAACAACCTTAAAAAGCTTCTCTGTAACATCCATAGGTTGTGCACCTCCTGTTATATTAACAAAAGTGTTCATATTAAACAATCACATTATGGAGATCAGCAGATATTTATTAAATAACAAAAGGAATGTGACGATTTCTTAACACAGTCATACCGAGAACAACAAAAGAATTTACTACGTAGGACATTTAATTGGCTTTGCTTTCTCAGCAACATGTTTTAGTATTATTCGGTTTTTATTCATTATTTCTCTTTCTGTTCTTTGTATCAGACACAACAAGCCATAAAGCTTTTTTTTTTTTTTTAATTTCGCGCAGAGCTACAAGTGTAAGACTAGAGGGAAGGCAGCTAGTCATCAACACCAACTGCCAACTCTTGGGCTACTCTTTTACCAACGAATAGTGGGATTGATCGTTACATTATAACGCCCCCACGGCTGAAAGGGCGAGCATGTTTGGTGCGACGGATATTCGAACCCGCGGCTCTCAGATTATGCGCCTTAACCACCTGGCCATGCCGGGGCTCACGTTGGACATAACTCTTTGCGTTTTATTCCACTACTCCATTGCATTACAAAACTTGACTAATATGTGGAGAGAAACTAACAATGTGTCGCTTCCAACCCCACCAGGCCCCCCGCTAGTAGAGTGGTATTTCTACGGATTTACAACGCTAAAATAAGGGGTTCGATTCCCCTCGGTGGGCTCAGAAGATAGCCCGATGTGGCTTTGCTATAAGAAAACACACATACACCCAACCCCACCAGAACCAATATTTTATTTAAAAATTACCCCAAGCAGAGTTATCCAACTGATTTCACTTAAGAAAATCGTAAATTCGTATTTCGTTTGTTAGTTTTCAGTGCAATGCCAAAAATAGACTATCTGCACTCCGTCCGCCATGGATAATCGAACCTTGGATTTTAGAGTTGTAACTCATTGACCGTACCGTTATCCTACCAAGGAACTGTCAAATAAATGAAATCAATTTCAACTGTTCAAACTTGCAGACCGTTATCTCGATCCTGCGTTAAAAAGTACATTATATAGTAAAAAAGCTACTTAAATAAACATTCAGACGCACTATTTTATCTGTTTCTAAGTTGCTTTTAGTTGTTTCCTTATATATATATCGATTTATTAAAATAACCAAGTAACTCCATCACTTTAATAACAGTATGTGGCCGTTTTACAACCTCTCTTTCCTTACGACATCAGAAATTGACCATTGTCACCGTTCAACACCCTCTTAAACTTAACTGAATAATTCACCGGTGATTGTTGACGTATTTAGAAAAAAAAAATCTACTTCTGTACTTTACGGTGTTCTTTATTCGAATATGCCAGATTAACACATTGGCTAAACGTCACACATCAACTTTGTATTTCACCAACAGTGTTTGTCGTTAAGATTATTTGGCTCGCGTTGAGTTAGTAATTATGGAAGAACTCTTTGTTGCATAAAGATTTCAAGAGTCATCAACGCCTGATTCGCCAAATTTGTTTTTAACCTTCAGCGCCTTTTCGAGTCCTAATGAACACGTATACACCCAAAGAACCTCCGCCTTCCTCATGGTCATGAGGCGTAATGAAGGTCGTGAGGAGGAGCTAAAATAGAGCAAGTGACGTAACTAGACGTGGCCATTGACTAGCGGCCTTACTAATAAAGACACGCCCCTTTTTCTAAAGGGCACTCACACTTTTGTGTGTCTCTGTGTGTTTAGGCTTAGTCAGTCTGAAGAGTGTGAATGGATAGACCAGGTCCTTAAAGTGAAAGCTTTCTCAAAGATATTTATTTTGAATAATCTGAAACAGTTCCTGTAAACATAATAATGAAAATAATAATCACTGAAAGATTTTAGGTGTATAAGTTAATAAATGAATTACGTTTGTTTGTTTTGAATTTCGCGCAAAGCTCACGAGGGCTATCTGAGCTAGCCGTCCCTAATTTAGCAGTGTAAGACTAGAGAGAAGGCAATTAGTCATCACCACCCATCGCCAACTCTTGGGCTACTTTTTACCAACGAATAATGGGATTGACCGTAATATTATAACGTCCCCACCGCTGAAAGGGCGAGCATGTTTGGTGTGACAGGGATTCGAACCCGTGACCCTCAGATTACGAGTCGAACACCTTATCCCACCTGGTCCGAGCTAGACGTTCTTAATTTAGCAGTGTAACATTAGAGAGAAGGCAGCTAGTCATCACCACCCACCGCCAACTACTCATAGTTGGGATACTCTTTTACCAACGAATAGTGGGATTGACCGTAACATTATATCGCTCCCGCGGCTGAAAGGGCGAGCACGTTTGATGTGACAGGGATTCGAATCCGCTCGTTATTATTTGGAATTAAGCACCAAGCCACACAATTGGCTGTCTGTGGTCTGCCCACCACAGGTATCTAAACTCGGTGTGAATTCGCAGACATATTGCTGTGAATTACTAAAAAAGGACTATACTATTTACAAGCTTGCTTGCTTGTATATTTTCGCCTCTAATTTTACAAATCATTTGTGGTTTATAACTAAGGCTCGTATTATGTGTTGAATTGTTTTTCATATTGTAAGTTTTGGTTACTTTTTATTCTAAATATTGTTTTTTATGCATCAACGCGATTAGGTGTTATACCGACTGCGGACATACTTTTGCCAGCTGCCACAACAAGATAAAAACTTTATTTATATCTTTGGAACAGCTAGAGATCACAAGCAGCGTCTCGTACTTTAGGTGGTCAGTTTTGTCACAAAGAACTATTGTCCATTCTTGTGTTGATGTTCACCAGTCTCGTCACAAACAATTCCTGTTCATTTTGTTGTTTAAGTTCACCAGCCTCGTCACAAACAACTCTAGTCAATTTTCGTGTTGAAGTTCACCAGCCTCGTCACAAACAACTCTAGTCAATTTTCGTGTTGAAGTTCACCAGCCTCGTCACAAACAACTCTAGTCAATTTTCGTGTTGAAGTTCACCAGTCTCGTCATAAACAACTCTAGTCAATTTTCGTGTTGAAGTTCACCAGTCTCGTCACAAACAACTCTAGTCAATTTTCGTGTTGAAGTTCACCAGTCTCGTCATAAACAACTCTAGTCAATTTTCGTGTTGAAGTTCACCAGTCTCGTCATAAACAACTCTTGTCCATTTTCTCGTTAAAAAGATCGTATAGGAATATTTGAAACGCCACTCAAAATGAAAACATTTTACCACGTGACATATTATAAACTACTCGTCACACTTTCGCGAATAATATTGAAAACAAATTGTTTTATCTGGAAATAAACAGATGCAATTGGTCTTGCATCCTTCTCAACATTTGCTCCTGAAGACATAGACGATAAGGTTAACCTTCGTACTATCCAAATTATTCCTGATATATTTTATTACACTTTTCACTCCGAAACGCTCGTTACTTACTCACTACACCTTTTGGTTTTCTTCATCCATACGTTGCTAGTATCATACCGCCCGCTTACTAACTGAATAAATTATACCGGTAGAGGGCTCTTTCTGACATTGTAGGTGACAGGAAGGATATACATGGCGTCGTATTTTATACCACCATAATTAGTGAGACTCTCAGAAAGCATCCATCATTGATCAATGCGGTGGTTAGTAGGCCTATATTGTCTCTGGTTATAAAACAAACTGTATTTAAAGCATTTCGTTATCTTTCTATGGTGTGGTCGTATTGTTAAACCAGCAGCTTTGGTGATAAACTGTTCGAATGCAAAAGAAGGTTTTTTTTTATGCGTTGTATTTAAAGGATCACTCTATCCACTTTGCTACAAGTATTTTTGAATACCTTTCTTTACAAAAAAAATTAGGTTGTATAACGTCTAAGATGTATCGCCTTTAGGGCTAGAATTGTTAGAGTCTAGACTTGACTAACGAGTGATTTCTGAAACGATTTGTCTCTAGATGGTTAGATAAATTTCTTGGAACCTGCTAAAGTTATTGTTTATATTATGATAACCAAACAGGAATTTCTTGTTGTCACTTGAAAATATTAAACTATCTCACTGCTGGAAATAGAAATGGTTGATAAGTCGAATAAATGACATTTCTAGCGTTTCAATTTTAACCATAAAACATTATCATTTTAGGCTTAAAACTACAATGTGAAAGTCCTTTAATACAAGTTGGTTCTAAGACTGAAGTATTATGTCAAACCCTGCATACCGAAGCGTTCTATTTCAAATATGAAGTGACCTTTCACACTGTGTTGTAACATTTCAAACCTTGCAAGATCTGTTACAGATGTAGCGGCTACACTACATCCTTCCCGCTCTTCTAAGAACAGATGTAAGCGGAGAAATAGCAAATCTATTACAGATCGAAAAGAAGCAGTATTCCACACGAACGTTTAGAAGCAGGTTCACCGTTATCATCTAGAAACTGGTTGTACCCCCTAGAAGTAATTAGCAGTCTCTGGTACGGGATCCTCTGACAACTGCACGACATGTTTCAGATAGCTTCAGTTGAAAACAGCAGCATTTATCCCACAGTCTAAAAAAAAATCGTTTGTGTACACTTATAAAAGTCCTGACGATTAATATTCAAACATGGCAGAGCACTGCTTAAAGGAGGTCTGGATTATACTGAACTTCACCGAGATTAAACTTGAATAAATACTTGTTTGTACTCGAATGAAAGACGTATTATCACACTTTGTATATTTACTAGTTTTTATTTTCTGCTGGTTAGTAACAACGTGATATATCTTAGCATAAACAAACATCTTTTATTACCCAACCACAAACAAACATCCTTTATTACCTTAGTATAAACAAACATCCTTTATTGCCTTACTATAAACAAATATCCTTTATTACCTTACTATAAACAAACATCCTTTATTACCTCAGTATAAACAAACATTCTTTATTACCTTATTATAAACAAACATCCTTTATTGCCTTACCATAAACAAGCATCCTTTATTACCTTAGTATAAACAAACTTTCTTTATTACCTTAGTATAAACAAGCATCCTTTATTACCTTACTATAAACAAACATTCTTTATTACCTTACTATAAACAAACATCCTTTATTACCTTAGTATAAACAAACATCCTTTATTACCTTACTATAAACAAACTTTCTTTATTACCTTAGTATAAACAAGCATCCTTTATTGCGTTACTATAAACAAACATCCTTTATTACCTTACTATAAACAAACATCCTTTATTACCTTAGTATAAATACACTTTCTTTATTGTCTTTCTATAAACAAACATCCTTTATTACCTTAGTATAAACAAACATCCTTTATTACCTCAGTATAAACAAACATCCTTTATTGCGTTACTATAAACAAACATCCTTTATTACCTTAGTATAAACATCCTTTATTACCTTAGTATAAACAAACATCCTTTATTGCCTTACTATAAACAAACATCCTTTATTACCTTAGTATAAACAAACTTTCTTTATTGTCTTAGTATAAACAAACATCCTTTATTGCCTTACTATAAACAAACATCCTTTATTGCGTTACTATAAACAAACAATTGCGTTACTATAAACAAACATCATTTATTGTCTTAGTATAAACAAACTTTCTTTATTGTCTTAGTATAAACAAACATCCTTTATTACCTTAGTATAAACAAACATCCTTTATTACCTTACTATAAACAAACATCCTTTATTGCGTTACTATAAACAAACATCCTTTATTACCTTAGTATAAACATCCTTTATTACCTTAGTATAAACAAACATCCTTTATTGCCTTACAATAAACAAACATCCTTTATTACCTTAGTATAAACAAACTTTCTTTATTGTCTTAGTATAAACAAACATCCTTTATTGCCTTACTATAAACAAACATCCTTTATTGCGTTACTATAAACAAACATCCTTTATTGCGTTACTATAAACAAACATCATTTATTGTCTTAGTATAAACAAACTTTCTTTATTGTCTTAGTATAAACACACTTTCTTTATTGTCTTTCTATAAACAAACATCCTTTATTACTTTAGTATAAACAAACATCCTTTATTGCCTTACTATAAACAAACATCCTTTATTGCCTTACTATAAACAAACATCCTTTATTACCTTAGTATAAACAAACTTTCTTTATTGTCTTAGTATAAACAAACATCCTTTATTGCCTTACTATAAACAAACATCATTTATTGTCTTAGTATAAACAAACTTTCTTTATTGTCTTAGTATAAACACACTTTCTTTATTGTCTTTCTATAAACAAACATCCTTTATTACCTTAGTATAAACAAACATCCTTTATAGCCTTAGTGTTAACAAACATTCTTTATTACCTTAATATAAACAAACATCCTTTATTACCTTAGTATAAACAAACATTCTTTATTACCCTACTATAGAAAAACATTCTTTATTGCCTTAGTATAAACAAACATTTTTATTTGAGCTTATATTGAATGGACAGTACAAACTTATACGTGTAACGCTGATAGACATTAAGTTTCTGGAATATTTCTTCCAGTCGTAAACTCGCATAAGAGAAATGTTTACACAAGGAAAAATAGTTTTAAAATCTCTGTCAGTAAATCAAAGAATTACAACTGTGTATGGGAAATTGGATTTGATAATCTGATGTGTAACAAGAGTTAGAATATCTATATACGCATTCATATTTGATTAAAACGTGTTTTTCTCTCTTATTTTGACATTACCATTCTAAGGCTTGTCCTCAACTTTTGTGGAAGAAACTGTGTTTCTCTTGTGCCTTAGTCCATGTAGCTTTTAGGACCCTTGTACAGAAATCAATATGATGATGTATATATACACTGTGAGAAACAAATTCATGTATATTTGTTGCGTTATGGTAGTTAACACAGAAAATATAAACAACACAAACTGTTGTTTGTTTCAGAGTAACAGTTAGAAATAAACCTATGTTTTAAATGAAACAGCTGGATAACTGCTTTCACCGTTCCCTGTATTTATTACGTTTATCAATACAATAATTCTTACCCATCAAATGAAATTCTTTTTACATTTCTGCCAAAATTAACCCTTGAACTTCACCCTAAACTGCAAATCCAATGATATTTGTATTTATTATACAGGGTGTCACAAAAAGTACTGTAAGTGACGCTTTGTTTTGTACATGAAACATTAAAGTGACTTAACTGTTTACATCAGAATTGAAGAAAATATCTCACGTGTTCTATCGCAAAATAAACACATTCGTGTTGAGAGAAGTCTGTATTTAACACGACTCGATGTGTAGTTACTTTGTTTGTGTGGGATCGTCACTAATCTAATTAAGCTCCAAGCTAGCTACACAGCGGACTGGGGTATCTGTGCTTTGCTCACCACGGATATCGAAACCCGGTTTCTAGTGTTTTAGACATGCCGCTGTGCCACTTGGGGAAGGCTTAAATATTATTTATTATATAATGGCTTAATTCATCTAATTTCACTGAAACAGATAGGATTTTAAAATACTATTAAGTAAGGAAGGAACTGAATGGGTGAGGCTTAGCTGTTAGCAAGGCGGATTCTAGTTCCGAAAGTCAAGCGTGTTAAGGCGTTCGACTCTTAATCCGAGGATCGCGGGTTCGAATCCCGGTCGCAGCAAACATGCTCGCCCTCCCAGCCGTGGGGGCGTTATAATGTGACGGTCAATCCCACTATTCTTTGGTAAAAAAAGTAGCCCAAGAGTTGGCGGTAGGTGGTGATGACTAGCTGCCTTCCCTCTAGTCTTACACTGCTGAATTAGGGACGGCTAGCGCAGATAGCCCTCGAGTACCTTTGCGCGAAATTCAGAACAAACAAACAAACTATCTTAATTTTATTTTGACAAACTTAAAAAGTGTTGGATAATCAAACTTTATTTCTTGAAGAAGTTGTCAAAAGTATCACTTTTTTTCTTTGTTAACAGATAAATCAGATCTGTGTCATCCATTTAGGAATTTTATGAATCAGGCCGTTAAGTCTTTTAACTCCAGTAAGAGCAACAAGATGTTCAAGAGACGCTCGAACGGTCGATACTTTTGACATCAAGTGGGTGACAGACAAAACAGACTGTGTTGTGTATGTACACAACCTGAATCTTCACTGACGTTTTTATATTCCATACTTACTGAGTATCAAAAATATTTATTTTTTTAAATACCAACTTTAAACCTGTCTCACTCCATAAAGTTCACTACGAGTGGTTTAGTAGTAGGCCTAAGGACGTACAAGCTAAGATCCGGGATTCGATTCCTCATGGTAGACAAAATGCAGGCTGCACATTCTGTAGCTTTGCTCCAATGTTGCTCCAATTAACACCCCCTTTCTAATTATTGTCCGACCCCAGCATCTGTAACGCTTGCCTTGTTATGACACAAGTAGCAATCCAACATATAATCCACTTTTTATCATCGCAAGTTTGATTTGAAAAGAAACATAAAAATAAAAAAAAATGAAGAAACACAAACACACGTATGCACAGAGAAGCACACTTATTAGCACTGAAATCAACAAATTACTTGTGAATCTGGAACTGCATACAAATTATAATAAGCGACCTTTCTTTGCAGTTTACAACGCCCCTGGAGTCATTAATTAGGGGAAATACAGTACATATAATTAAGGTGCTTACCATCTCTAGATTATGTCATTAGCTCTCGAATTACCGACTCGTTTTCCTACCGGTCGGATTGACATAACATTTTGGGTCATATTGGGTAAGAATAAAGAACTGACTGAAACACTGAGTTAAAGGGATAACTGTTGTATCGTGGTATTTTCCTTATAATGTATGTAATTATACATTCTCCAAGCAGTACGTTATGTGGAAATATATGTTGACAACGAAGACAGAACGAATAACCTTTACTCTCCAGAAAATGATAAAATAAAACTATATAATTCTGAAAACATATTTTTTTTTTAACTGTCATTCTCAACCAATACAGTTCTTCAGGCGCCATGGCATAACTGTCAAATTAGAGGTTCGATACCCGCAGCGGAAAGATCACGTTGAAAAGGTATAAACCAAAAACATCTGAACTCTCCCGCTGTTAAACACACGAAGAGATAAATTATTAAAACAGCACTGGGTAAAGAAATATTAAGAACGGTTCATCAAATCGATCATTCAACGCCAAAGTCAACAATATTTATTTTAGTAGCCATCAGGACATAGATGAACATTCGGGTGATCCTTGAGTTTAATTAACAGTTGAAGGAAGTGGTAATGAACAAACTAAGACAGACAGATTGATATTCTTGTAAACAGATCACTATCAGTGAAATATAGTTATGGACAGGAACAGTGGAGAATGAAAGATACACACAGTGGGAAACATTCACAAGCTGTGGGAGTCGTTACATAAAACATGACGTTCTGTACAGCGCCCTCCAGTGGCACAGCGGCAAGTCTGACGCCTTATAATAACGCTAAAAGTCCGGTTTCGATACTTGCGGTAATCACTGCACAAATAACTCATTGTGCAGCCTTGCGCTTGACAACGAACAGTTCCGTACTGGGAAAGATATCGTAAAATATGTCCTCTTCAAGACACGTTTGTTTTGTATATACATGTACAATGTCCAGTCGGACTGTTAAGCCTAATTTATAAATCAGTTATACAACAATATCCCATTTTATTCGCACAGTTGTATTTCAAATTATTAACACCAGTCTCTCATAATTTTTCGCCCAAAATCTCTAGTTTAAATTTCGTTTTAATTTTCTTTTTTAGGTGTGATATTAAATATAACATCTGATGATACTAGATCTGATATCTGAAGATATTAAGCATATGACATCTGAGGACACCAGATAGATGTACCAATATAAACCAGTTAACTACAGCAGTTCACCTTGCATGTTGTTGTCAACTTTCCTATGTTAATCGCGAGGGGAAAACAAAAATCCACAAATAGAATAACATTTGCTACGTCATGTAGGTGTTTCAGATTGCGCAGATTTGAAGAGTAATACTATACGCTACTATGGTGTTCGACTGTGGATTAATACTGACTTGTATTCACGCTTATAAATGTTTAACACATCACTTTATCAACGTTATGAACTATCTTTGTCTGTGTTTAAGTACGTTGTTTACAAAACTATTTGATACAATACAAAGCGTTGCTACAAATGGACTGAACGATTAGGTCAGGTTCCCTCCCTCCATTCCTAATATATAACTCCTAATAAATAATAAGGGGCGCAGTGAGTTAGCATATCCCCTAGAGAAGTAGAGGAGATGATTGTTAGAGGCCCCGGCATGGCCAGGTGGGTTAAGGCGTTTGACTCGTAATCCGAGGGTCGTGAGTTCGAATTCCCGTCTCACCAAACATGTTCGTCCGTTCAGCCGTGGGGGCGTTATAATGTTACGGTCAATCCCCACTATTCGTTGGTAAAAAAGTAGCCCAAGAGTTGGCGGTGGGTGGTGATGACTAGCTGCCTTCCCTCCAGTCTTACGCTGCTAAATTAGTCCTCGTGTAGCTTTGCGCTAAATTCAAAACAAACAACACTGTCAGAGCTATAGCATCCCTTCAGCTGAAACTGCGGAGCGAATGGAGTGGCTCATGTTGGTGGAAATTTCTAACTTTCTGATTTGCAATCCGGAACGCTGTCCATTGGACCATACTCAGCCCAATAATAGTTTACTTTTGTTTTATTCAAGTTAAAATAATTTTATCTCTAATAATCGATAACTTCTAATCAAAACAAGTCACCTATATACACTACAGACAAAATGTTAACCCTTAAAATAATATAGTTAATCAATGTGCCAGTCCTGCTACAAAATCATAAACCATATAAATCAGTAATTTATAATATTTAGAACACACTGATCCATCAGTTGGGTAGAATCAATAATTTATAATAATTAGAACACACTGATTCATCAGTTGGGTAGTATCAATAATTTATAATAATTAGAACACACTGATTCATCAGTTGGGTAGTATCAATGATTTATAATAATTAGAACACACTGATTCATCAGTTGGGTAGTATCAATAATTTATAATAATTAGAACACACTGATTCATCAGTTGGGTAGTATCAATAATTTATAATAATTAGAACACACTGATTCATCAGTTGGGTAGTATCAATAATTTATAATAATTAGAACACACTGATTCATCAGTTGGGTAGTATCAATAATTTATAATAATTAGAACACACTGATTCATCAGTTGGGTAGTATCAATAATTTTAATAATTAGAACACACTGATTCATCAGTTGGGTAGTATCAATAATTTATAATAATTAGAACACACTGATTCATCAGTTGGGTAGTATCAATAATTTATAATAATTAGAACACACTGATTCATCAGTTGGGTAGTATCAATAATTTATAATAATTAGAACACACTGATTCATCAGTTGGGTAGTATCAATAATTTATAATAATTAGAACACACTGATTCATCAGTTGGGTAGTATCAATGATTTATAATAATTAGAACACACTGATTCATCAGTTGGGTAGTATCAATAATTTATAATAATTAGAACACACTGATTCATCAGTTGGGTAGTATCAATGATTTATAATAATTAGAACACACTGATTCATCAGTTGGGTAGTATCAATAATTTATAATAATTAGAACACACTGATTCATCAGTTGGGTAGTATCAATAATTTATAATAATTAGAACACACTGATTCATCAGTTGGGTAGTATCAATAATTTATAATAATTAGAACACACTGATTCATCAGTTGGGTAGTATCAATAATTTATAATAATTAGAACACACTGATTCATCAGTTGGGTAGTATCAATAATTTATAATAATTAGAACACACTGATTCATCAGTTGGGTAGTATCAATAATTTATAATAATTAGAACACACTGATTCATCAGTTGGGTAGTATCAATAATTTATAATAATTAGAACACACTGATTCATCAGTTGGGTAGTATCAATAATTTATAATAATTAGAACACACTGATTCATCAGTTGGGTAGTATAGAACACACTGATTCATCATTTATAATTTATAATAATTAGAACACACTGATTCATCAGTTGGGTAGTATCAATAATTTATAATAATTAGAACACACTGATTCATCAGTTGGGTAGTATCAATAATTTATAATAATTAGAACACACTGATTCATCAGTTGGGTAGTATCAATAATTTATAATAATTAGAACACACTGATTCATCAGTTGGGTAGTATCAATAATTTATAATAATTAGAACACACTGATTCATCAGTTGGGTAGTATCAATAATTTATAATAATTAGAACACACTGATTCATCAGTTGGGTAGTATCAATAATTTATAATAATTAGAACACACTGATTCATCAGTTGGGTAGTATCAATAATTTATAATAATTAGAACACACTGATTCATCAGTTGGGTAGTATCAATAATTTATAATAATTAGAACACACTGATTCATCAGTTGGGTAGTATCAATAATTTATAATAATTAGAACACACTGATTCATCAGTTGGGTAGTATCAATAATTTATAATAATTAGAACACACTGATTCATCAGTTGGGTAGTATCAATAATTTATAATAATTAGAACACACTGATTCATCAGTTGGGTAGTATCAATAATTTATAATAATTAGAACACACTGATTCATCAGTTGGGTAGTATCAATAATTTATAATAATTAGAACACACTGATTCATCAGTTGGGTAGTATCAATAATTTATAATAATTAGAACACACTGATTCATCAGTTGGGTAGTATCAATAATTTATAATAATTAGAACACACTGATTCATCAGTTGGGTAGTATCAATAATTTATAATAATTAGAACACACTGATTCATCAGTTGGGTAGTACAATGATTCTGATTCATCAGTTGGGTAGTATCAATAATTTATAATAATTAGAACACACTGATTCATCAGTTGGGTAGTATCAATAATTTATAATAATTAGAACACACTGATTCATCAGTTGGGTAGTATCAATAATTTATAATAATTAGAACACACTGATTCATCAGTTGGGTAGTATCAATAATTTATAATATTTAGAACACACTGATTCATCAGTTGGGTAGTATCAATAATTTATAATATTTAGAACACACTGATTCATCAGTTGGGTAGTATCAATGATTTATAATAATTAGAACACACTGATTCATCAGTTGGGTAGTATCAATAATTTATAATAATTAGAACACACTGATTCATCAGTTGGGTAGTATCAATAATTTATAATAATTAGAACACACTGATTCATCAGTTGGGTAGAATCAATAATTTATAATAATTAGAACACACTGATTCATCAGTTGGGTAGTATCAATAATTTATAATAATTAGAACACACTGATTCATCAGTTGGGTAGTATCAATAATTTATAATAATTAGAACACACTGATTCATCAGTTGGGTAGTATCAATAATTTATAATAATTAGAACACACTGATTCATCAGTTGGGTAGTATCAATGATTTATAATAATTAGAACACACTGATTCATCAGTTGGGTAGTATCAATGATTTATAATAATTAGAACACACTGATTCATCAGTTGGGTAGTATCAATGATTTATAATAATTAGAACACACTGATTTATCAGTTGGATACAATAATGGTGCTTCGAACACGTTCTTAAACCCATAAAACAGTTAATTCTATTCCTTTTGATTTTAGACTCAAAAATATCTATTTTAATAACCAGCAGAAATATCCGCCCTATTAGGCCTGAGGCCTTTTCTCGAACTGTCTTAGAGTTCTCCAAATATTCACTGATAGAGATATTTAATGATGTACATCATGCACGAGAAGCGATATTTTATTCAAATATTAGTTTTGGAGAATTGTCGTACCCGCTACTGATTGGCCATCTATTTGGAAGGTTATTTTGATTCGTTTGTCCATTATCGGTATTGTACTTTAGATAATATTAAAGGCATAATACGGGTATTAACAATGTTTAGTTGGTTCATATGTTTCATTATTACACTGGCTAATGTACCTTCTGCGGTGTTGCTGGGAAACTATTACTCATTTGTTTTTCCAATGTTCCACAGTACAGGTCATGTAGAATTTAGTTTTCACTTTGTTAAAAAGAATTTTAGACCGTGAGTTAACGGATCGTGAAAAATGACAGTTGGCTGTGGTTCGACTTTTACCTTATAGGAGTTCTCATCACTTTTGTTTGTTTATTTGTTTCTTAATTTCGCGCAAAGCTACACGAGGGCTATCTGCGCTAGCCGTCCCAAATTTAGCAGTGTAAGACTAGAAGGAAGACAATTAGTCATCAACACCCACCGCCACCTCTTGAACTACTCTTTTACCAACGACTGTCACATTATAACGCTCCATTTTTGGTGCAACGGGGATTCGAACCTGCGACCCTTTTCATTTATGAATTCCAAGAATTACATAGCAAGTTGTTTACACAAATGTATGATTACCAAATATGTGTTCATTACCCATCACGATCTGGTTTTAAATGAACTACACGAATGATTTTTAGATCAAAAAGACCCGACATGGCCAAGCGTGTTGATGCGTGCGACTCGTAATCTGAGGGTCGTGGGTTCGCATCCCCGTCACGCCAAACATGCTCGCCCTTTCAGCCGTGGGGGCGTTATAATGTGACGGTCAATCCCATTATTCGTTGGTAAAAGAGTAGCCCAAGAGTTGGCGGTGGGTGGTGATGACTAGCTGTCTTCCCTCTCGTCTTACACTGCTAAACTAGGGATGGCTAGTGCAGATAGCCCTCGAGTAGCGTTGTGCGAAATTAAAAACAAACAAACAATTTTTAGATCAAAAGAGACATTTTGTTCGTCCTAAAATTGTCAAATAGAATAAAGACCTGTACATAGTTGGTAAACTCAATGGAGTTTTCAATCTGACAGAAGAAGGGAAGAGAAATCCTATTGGGAATTGTTAAGAAATAATGTTTGAGACAACTGAACCTCACGGTCAGAAAGGGGGTTAAAATGCATTAGAAACAAGGTCATTCATGGTCATATAACAAACCCCAGCTGCAACCCCTAATCTATCTTCTTGTTAACTGATAATGGTTGCCATACTCCGACTCCCAGCGCTAGGCTAGGAAGAACCTCTAGGCATTGTAAATAGTTCTGGCGTGACGTTGGAGTACACGGTTAGTGATAGGGTGCTCAAGTCGTCGCGTGAAGAGAAATGAGGCTTTTAGCTAAGTAAGCCGTAACTCAAAAAATTAAAAATAAGAAGGTAGTGGGAGGGTGCGTTGAAAACAATAACACTTCCAAAACATAACGTACCAAATGTCTCCAAATTAGAGTATTAATTAGAGTATTTTTGCTGACTTTATTACAGTAAAGAGTCGTTTCTAGTAGCTCGGCAGAAAGTCTAATGCTTATCACGCTAAAAATCGGGTTTGAATACCTGTTGTTGGCAGAACAAAGATAGCCCGTTGTGTTGCTCTATACACGCTAAAAATCGGGTTTGAATACCTGCTGTTGGCAGAGCAAAGATAGCCCGTTGTGTTGCTCTGTACCTCACAATAAACTGACAGACTTTTAGAACAGGGTGAATCGAGCATTTACCAAAGGTAGCCTTCAGTGGAACATTGGTACGTCTGCGGAGTCACACCGCTAGAAACCTGGTTTCAATATCCGTGATGGGCAGAGCACAGATAGCCCATTGTTTAGCTCTGTGCTTAATTTGAAACAAACAAACAAAACCTAAAGAAACAATTATTGTATTCAGATACAACCACAAAGTTCATACAAAGACTTATTATTTTCCAAGCATTGCTTAGCACTATTGGTAGCAAAGCAATAAGTTTAAGGAGGTAGAAGGCTAAAGTTCAGTGTTCGATTCCCTGTAGCAGATAGCCTATTGAGTAGCTTCTTCACGAAGAAACAGTAAACATACAAAAACGCTGTTTTCGAGCGCAGATAATTACACAAATCAAGGTTGTGTTGTTGTTTTTTTAAATTTCGCACAAAGCAATACGAGGGATATCTGCACCAGCCGTCCAAAATTTAGCAGTGAAAAACTAGAACCATTACTAAGTTTTGGGCACCTTAGCAATTGGGTCAAGGGGTTTAATGTTGAGGCTGATATAATAGAGCACTGTTACTGGAACAGAAATAAGGTTAGATTTAGAGGCAATACTTCGTGAAGATATTTAAGAAGAGGTTTTGGTTTATTACTCGTTTAAATAAAAGAAATAAATAGGGCCCTGGCATGGCCTCTCTCTAATAGGGCCTGGCATGGGCTAGCGCGTTAAGGTGTGCGCTTCGTAATCTGAGGGTCGCGGGTTCACGCTCGAATCGCGCCAAACATGCTCGCCCTCCCAGCCGTGGGGGCGTTATAATGTTACGATCAATCCCACTATTCGTTGGTAAAATAGAAGCCCAAGAGTTGGCGGTGGGTGCTGATGACTAGCTGCATTCCATCTAGTCTTACACTACTAAATTAGGTACGGCTAGCACAGATAGCCCTCGAGTAGCTCTGCGCGAAATTTAAAAACAAACAAACAATTTAGTATATATATATATATATAAATCCCTCGCTGAGAGACCGGTAAATTTCCAAATTTATAACGCTAAATTAAGGGGTTCGATTCCCATCGATGGACACAGCAGATAATCTGATATATTTGCTATAAGAAAAACACACACACATATAACTATTTTCTTTGAATGTGGTTTGTTAAGCGTAACCTTAACTCGTCTATTTTGACACGCTATAGCAGACAATATTTGGTGTAGCTAACCCTTGTTCTAAGATTTATTCTATAGTTTCTTACATGGCGTCAAGTTCGCTAAATGAGGTCAGAAAAACCACTAAGGTAATCGTTATGGGACTTATTGGAACTTCGTGAAGAAATAAAAATTCCGAGAAAATGTAAAAGTTGATGCCCAGAACATTTCATCGTGGAGGTCACGAGGGCGGAACAGCTGCGCCAAAACTCTGGACTCTACGATAATTAGACCCGTTGTTAATTCTAGGTTTCCCACCATTTCTTAAGGTGCGCTGAGAGAGCGCGAGGCCCAACCTGTCTTTCACGCCAGGGTTTCGCAGTTCCCCCTCGGCGTTCAGCTCACCTCGCCTGCTGGTGTTTTGATTATACGGTGCCTGGTGTTCTTTAATTGTTTGCTCACACATTTTGAAACGTTCTATTTCGTTGAAACTTATGTTTAGTCTATTAGGCCACCAATAGCCTACTTTTCCAGCCCGAAAATGTCGACGTCAGCTTCTCATTGTCTTCCGTTCTCCAACGCCCCTCCAATTTTTACGGGCTGTGGGTGGCAGCTAGTCGCATATGTTATGTTATTACATCCACAAGTGAAAAGGTCCAACAAATCTTGGACAATAAGAGGTTTCCTCACTTTGTTTGCACTCGTCGCAATCTGTTTGCAATACACTTTGGAACTAGTTATTTAACTTTCAATATTTTGTAACACCTGGTCCGAAGAATCCTTGTCCACTCTAAATCTCCGCACCCTCCCTTCCCCAAAAAAAACACAACAAAAACAAACAAGAATGCTAATATGAATGACGTGCAACTTGCAGTAAATATACGACCATTTTCAAAGCACACTGTTAGTACGTTGCTATCGTACGGTACAACTAGAAATAGACAATAGAAGTGAATTCATCAGTTTGATAACTACAACAGTTTAAAGTAATATCAAATGCTTGCTAAAGGAAATCTCCATTTGTTGTGTGAGACCAATAATGGCGGAATCCGTTGCAGAAGATACGTTCTGATTTACCCATTTTAGTTAAAGTACGGAATTTGAGATACACTAAATAATTATTTAGATGGAATTATTTGATGAATTATCTAATCTATGTAAAAAAATCCCTTGTGTGTCACGCCACTTCATGCCTGATTTCTCGAAATAGGAGGAGCCGTAAAAGCCAAAATGCGTTTATCCAGTTAGAATAGTTCAAACATTGAGTGACGGGCTGTGAAACCTTATAAGTGTAGTGAGTGTTGATACAATACACCTAAAGTAAAGACGTAGTGTGGATCACCTAGCCTAGAGACACGTGCATAATATTTATTTTGAAAGCAAAAATATAGATTCAGTTTTAAACTTAAATCGTTTTTGAATTAAGTTATTTTCTGTTATATCACCAACGTTTTTACTAAAATCGAACCTCTTTAATTAATGGAGATTGTTAGTTAAGAAATTGATAAATATGTTGCCAGTTTTGTTGTAATTCATTCGATCCTTTCAGTATTAGGTTATACAATCACTGTTGGAACGTAGTGTTACGAAAACACGCTAGCTTGTCTGTATATTAACAATTGTTAATCTGATATTTACCAATAATTACTCTATTAATACAACACGAAATCACTTCATGGATTATTTTAATTTTGATTACCTTACAAAGTGTTTTCTTATAGCAAAGTCACATCGGACTATCTCCTGAGCCCACCGCGAGGAATCGAACACCTGATTTTAGGGTTGTAAATCCGAAGACCTACCGTTTCACTACAGGGGGTCTTCCTTACAAAGAAACTTACCGACGTTTGACTGCCTCTATGATGCTGTTCATAGCAAACGCCAATGTTTCAGTGAAGTTTGTGCTTTTATTAAGCTAAACAGTGTCGTAATCT
Organism: Tachypleus tridentatus; assembly: GCF_004210375.1. Classification (NCBI taxonomy): domain Eukaryota; kingdom Metazoa; phylum Arthropoda; class Merostomata; order Xiphosura; family Limulidae; genus Tachypleus; species Tachypleus tridentatus. Next base: position 16,295,076 of record NC_134828.1, read on the forward strand.
CTAAATTTTCTTAATTAATTTCAATTGCATGCTTGTTAACAGACAAAGAAACGAGATAAACTACAATAACCGAGCCTAATCAGTCACGTGCTTACATTATTGTGCCATGGACTGTCAGAATACTCTAATTATTTTTATTATCCCTTCACTTGAGTCAGCCCTCCAGTGGCACAGCACTACGTCTGTGGACATACAACGCAAGGTTTCGATACCCGTGGTGGGTGGAGTACAGATAGCCCTTAGAGTAGCTTTGTGTTTAATTACACCGAAACAAACAAAGCCTTGAGTGACGTGTTGACATTTCCAGGTTATATCCAAACTAACTCTAAATTCACTATTTTTTTTTATGATTTGTGATCCATTGTCTGTTTCTTAGAACTCCCCATCACACTGATGGTCTTCAAAAGCTTGAGATCTTAAACCTTAAAATTCATGGTTCGATACCCACACAGCGCAAATGCCCATTCTTGAATTCTGCGCAACAAAATATTGATTAAAAGCTTTACTGGAAAATATTTCTTGTCCCTAAGACATGTGACTGGTAAAACCCACTGGCAATCTCTCTTTGTTAACCCTAAGATAACCTAAGAAGGTTTTTCTGTATTTTATTTTAATTAATGTTTCAATACCCATACCAGCCATCTTGAAATACATTTTTACTTCAAGTGGGTTTCTCGTCATCACGAATTATAGTTTTAGTGGAAATGTGATCCTGGATATATAGTGGTAGAGTTTATGTTTTGTTTAATAGAAAACTCCAGTTTGCAATAAAAAAAAAAAAACTCATGTGGATTTGAGTAACAACACATTTAGATCCATTTCACGATTTTTTTTACTTCATAAAATTTTCGTGCATATCGCGTAAAATGTTGAACTGATAGACGAGAGGAAAGAAGGAAACAACAGTTTTATTTTATTTTTAGAAGCTGAGTAGGTTTATGTATAACTCATTCATATTTTAACAGCACGTTTTTCATGCCATGGGATTCCACAAGATACAGTTGGAATATGTTTAGAAATGTTAAACATCGGACCATATGTTTTGTCCAACACTTAAAAATTAAAATGTTACACCTGGATCGTGTGTCCATTGGCGCGAAGGGGCCCGGCATGGCCAAGTGTGTTAAGACGTTCGACTCGTAATCCGAGGGTCGCGGGTTCGAATCCCGGTCGCACCAAAAAAACATGCTCGCCCTTTCAGCCCTGGGGACGTTGTAATGTGACGGTCAATCACACTATTCTTTGGTAAAAGAGTAGCCTAAGAGTTGGCGGTGGGTGGTGATGACTAGTTGCCTTCCCTCTAGTCTTACACTGCTAAATTAGGGATGGCTAGTGCAGTTAGTCCTCGTGTAGCTTTGCGCGAAATTAAAAAACAAACAAAATAAAACAAATTTTACCTATGGCCTGAATCTCAGATTCCCCTCGATGGACTCAGCAGATAGCCCATTGTGGCTTTGCTACAAAAAACACACACACACAAACATACACACCTAAACCTCAAACGAAGAGCTTTCTATATTTAAATCTTCAAGGTTTTATCTTTCTGTTTGTCTTCTTCCCCGTATCTTTTCACATGTGATAACGTTTTTATGTCTTCACACTTAACATCAAACAAAGTGATCACCTACAGTCAGTATTAAAACCACCATTATTACTTCACGACCGATGGATGCACTTCAGATTATTACTTCTACCAGCTCATCTTAAAGAACTGAACCAAACGTATCAGCGAAGAAAAGCATATCAAAACAAAACAAAATAATGAATGTTCACAAATTTAACTTGTACCTATTCTGTCTTTGGTACTACCTAGAAAAGACATTACATCTACAATAAAAAAAACGTGTGTTGATGTGACCGCCATGGTTTCAAGATGAAATAACTTCGAGACCTGAAACTTTTCACGCATACTAAGAAGATTCTGGGCAACTGTGAATTATTTTTAGATTATAATAAAAAATATTTTGGTTAATTTTTACCCTATAGTTTTGCCCTAAAGCCTCATAATTTTGTTTCCCGAAGATCCATAGAAGGTTTCATTTTATTGTACTTCTAACTTACAATGAAGAATCTGAGAATTAAAATTAAAAGTTGCATTTAAATAAGTTTAAAGAACTGGAGCATTGGAGCAGCTATAGAGGTAATTAAAATAATGGAAACATTTGACTGATACACTGAGACCTCTTTGAATCACAAGGGAATCTTAGAATCCCGCAGCAGAGCGCGGGTGTTTTATGCTATTATTTTATTATAAGCAAAATGTATATCGTTCTCGGACGTCCGCGTTACTAGTCCAATCCAAAGACGGTGCTCACTTACAATGAATTTATTAGCGTATTGAAAATATTACAGCTTTCATGAATAATCTTTACATGAGAAACAACAACGTTGTTGTTGTTCAGTTTCATTAACATATTTATGTTTGAGTAGAGATAGAGAAAACTAGAAAGTTTGGTTGGAATTTCGCACAAAGCTATACGAGTGCTATTTACGCTAGTCATCCATAATTTAGAAGTGGATGGAAGACAGCTACTTTTCACCACCACTTTTTACCAACTTATAACCCCCTACGGCTGGAAGAATGAGCACAGTTGATGGGATGGGATTCGAACCCGCGACCCTGAGATTACAAGTTAAACGCCTTAACCTCCTGGTCAGAAAAGAAGACAGAGAGAAAAAAATAGATAGATGGAAACTGATAGAGAGAGAGGAAGAAATAGAAATATATAGATATAGAAAGAGAGAGAGACAGAAATAGACAGACACAGACAGAGGTATATATATATATATATATAGAGAGAGAGAAATAGATACACAAGGAAGAGCAGAGAGATAGAAAGATAGAGAGGTAAAGAGCTAGGTAGGACATAACAGCAGATGAAAAGATAGCAAAGTTTTGTTCGATTATCTAATAAGGAACGTTACGGTAATTTGGCGTTTAGCGAAAATAAAAAAACGTATTCACCTGTCGTGAAAAATAGTAAGGAAGAATGGTGAAGGAAACCATTATAAATACCATTAAAAAACTGTGAAAAAATATATACTATAGATTTGAAAGATCAACGCAGGTGACATATAAATGCATTAAACCTTACAATATTAATTGGCTTTACTTTCTCAACAACGTGTTTTAGTGTTACTCTGTTTTTATTTATTATTTGTATCAGACACAGCAACCAACAATAAAGCTTTGTTTTACTTGTTTTTTAATTTCGCGCGGAGCTACACGGGGATTATCTGCTTTATCTGTCCCTAATTTAACAGTGCAAGACTAGAGGGAAGGCAGCTAATCATCACCACCCACCCCCAACTGTTGTGCTACACTTTTACCAATGAATAGTGAGATTGACCATCACATTATAATGTTTCCATATCTGAAAGGGCAAGCATGTTTGGTGTGACGGGGATTCAAACCAGCGACCCTCGAATTGCGAGTCGAATACCCCAACCACCTGATCATGCCGGGCTATAAAGCTTTATATACAACGAAGAGCATTCTCATACGAGTTGCCCCCAGAGGACAGCGGGAGGTTTGGGGGTATATAATGTTAAAATTCGAGTTTAGATACACGTGACAGGCGGCTCATAGATAGCCCGTTTTGTAGCTTTGCGCTTAAAAACAAACTAATGGAATAGATATTGAAGATAGTTGTGAAAAATATAATAGGCCTAATGCCAACACCTGGTGTTATGTATTATCGTGTTTTACACCATAACAATTGAATGTTGGTGATAATTCTGCTCCCAAGTTTCTCAGTATGTCTGTAGACTTACAACGCCAGAAACCGAAGTTTCGATACCAGTGATGGGCAGAGTACAGATAGCCCAATGTGTGGGTTTGTGTTTGACCACAAACAAACAAACTCTGATCTCTTCTGGAAGAATATTTTCGATGTAATTTAACCATAAATATATCACTGATATTATACAATCTCTGGTATCGTACTGGAGATGAAACTAAATTATTGGAAAACAATAAACCAAACTCAAATATTATTTAAAAATAATAGTGTAAATTTTGTTTATCATCTTTAATTTTAAAACGAATTTAAAACTACTAAACAAGGGTTTATTTTATGAATATTTAAAATAAACGTTAGCATAAAGAAATAATATACATACATTTATGATAGAAAATACTTTTTCAATATTGAGAAATAATATCACATAACTTTACGTAAAAAGCAATTCTTTTATCATTAAGAAGTAACATGTTACACCTTCATGAAATAAAGTAATTTTTTAACATCAAGAAATAATATAACATTCCTTTATAATTTTTTTAGCAAAACAATATTTGCGGAACTTTAACATGTAAAAATATTATATGATAACGTTATACGTAAAAGCCGATTTTTTGTTTTTACACGTAAAAGAATATTTTGTTTGTCTATACTTATAGCAGAAGAAACCAGCAGACGACATACCGCTGCGCCACATGGGGGATGGAAATGTAAAATAAATGTTTTTCAAGCTGATTCGACACGGTCTTCACGTAAGAGCTGTGATAACGTTACTGATAAAATAAAGTTCGGTCGTAAGAAATCTATATAAGCTAAACCCAAGATTATCTGTTTTACGACTTCCTTAGATTTCATGTTTTCAGTTTTGATTTTATTTTTAAACAATCCCATTTCTTTTATCAAATCCGCAGAGTGAAGCAAAAACGATTTTACAACTGTTTAAATTAAAACATACTTTTTAATACTAGTGTCTTACTTTGAAGCTAATAACAGTTAGATTGATTTCTACTGTCTTCGAAGTACTGTCTTTAGTACCAGATATACAAATCTTATAACACCAGTAATGAGAACCGTATGGTATCAACGGTACCTTTTTTTTTTCCCCCATACCCTGTATATTTCTAAATGTTCATAATTCTCTTATATAGCGAAGCTTAGGCTTACAAAATTAAGCTGATTCTAAGCCTAATTTTGTATTTAACTTTATCCAAAATAAAACCCGCTAGACTAAACATTTCTTTATTAAACATGTATCTGAAGACAGCTGGCATGTGTATTAATACTGAAGATGATCTAAGAAGGTTTGTTTGTTTGTTTTTTAATTTCGTGCAAAGCTACTTGAAGGCTATCTGTGCTAGCCGTCCCTAATTTAGCAGTGTAAGACTAGAGGGAAGGCAGCTAGTCATCACCACCCACCGCCAACTCTTGGGCTACTCTTTTACCAACGAATAGTAGGATTGACCGTCACATTATAACGCCCCCACGGCTGAAAGGACGAGCATGTTTGGAGTGAGGGGGAATTAAAACTCGCCACCCTCGGATTACGAGTCGAGTGCCTTAAACCACTTGGCCATACCCGGGGCTTTCTACTGGCTTTTAGAAGACAACTTTCCCTAATCTTTGGCCCGGCATGGCCTAGCGCGTAAGGCGTGCGACTCGTAATCCGAGGGTCGCGGGTTCGCGCCCGCGTCGCGCTAAACATGCTCGCCCTTTCAGCCGTGGGGGTGTATAATGTGACGGTCAATCCCACTATTCGTTGGTAAAGAGTAGCCCAAGAGTTGGCGGTGGGTGGTGATGACTAGCTGCCTTCCCTCTAGTCTTACACTGCTAAATTAGGGACGGCTAGAACAGATAGCCCTCGAGTAGCTTTGTGCGAAATTTCCAAACAAACAAATCCCTAATCTTTATTTGTTTATTTTTAAGAACGAACTGCTACATACTGGGCTCTACTCACCACAGGTATCTAACCTTGAATTTTAGCGTTATAAATCCTCAAGTTTACTGCTGATTCCGAGAATGGGACGGGTAGCAATTTTAAACAGGGTTGGCGACAGTGATTAATTCAATGCATATATCTACGTAAAATAACAACGATATATTATACCATACAACAGTTCATAGTACAGAAAATAATTCCGCACTTCACTAAAATGCATGTCATAAAAAAAACACACTTTTATACTTGACATTACAGAAGTTACTTCAACACTTCAAACCTGACCCGGCACGGCCAGGTGGTTAAGGCATTGAACTCGTAATCCGAGGGTCGTGAGTTCGAATCACCGTCACACCGAACATGCTCGCACTTTTAACCGCGGGTGACGTTATCAATCCAATTATTCGTTGGCAAAAGATTAACCCAAGAGTTGGCGGTGGGTGGTGATGACTAGGTGCTCCCCCTTTAGTCTTTCACCGCTAAATTAGGGACGGCTAGCGGAGATAGCCCTCGTATAACTTTGTGGGATATTCAAACCGGACAAACCACTTCACACCAATGCATATAATATAAACTACTTTTACACATTACAAAAGCACTCTGAGAATTTCCCATATAAAACATCTGGAAAACATAAAGACAGCCTAAGATATAATGTAGTTTCGAACTCCGACCTAGAGCTAAGCTTTTAAACATCTGTTTAAGTGAACTGAACCTATACCCCGCTCGTGGGTCTTTCTTGAAGGTGTTGAAAACGTACCTTATCGACCGAAACCAACTGTTTGCCCGAATTTCTACTCTGAATTACTTCAGAGATTGAACGTTCCTGTTAAACTAATCTATTAAAACATTTTACTGATCTCACAAGTGAGTATGAAAATTCCATAGTGAGTTGAAAGTAACACGTAAAAACAATATTAGTTAATATCGTGTAACACATTACAAACGTCACTAGTTATTATGGTGTAACATCTTAACATGCTAAAAATCTCACCATTTACTGCTGTGTATCATGTTAAAAATACCACTAGTTAGTTTCTGTGGTATAGCAGACTAAAAGTTACCATTTACTGCAGTGTAGCATCTCAGAGACATCTCAAGTTACATCGGTATAGCTTGCTAAAACTTACACGAGTTACTACGGTTTATTAACAAAGTTAAGACTTCCAATCCAATTCCGGTCCACGGTTAATGGATTTAAAGACATTTGTTATTTAACTTACAAGATGAGTCTTCCAGTGAAAGGGGGTAAGTTTACGGACTTAAAAAAAGCTAAAATTTTGGGTTCGATTCCCCACGGTGAACACAACATTTAATCCATTGTAGCTTTGCTCTAAAACCAACAGACAAATAACGGAAAATTTATATTTGCATAGAAAAGCCACCATGGATAGTCTAGTAAAATTAGAATTATTTAAGGTAGAGATGAGTTTAAAAAAAATGTTTTTTTTTGTCTACGTCATAGATTTTGAAGAAATTAAGGGACGACGAAGATAATATAAAATATTATATAATATAATATAGTAGAAAAGTCACGACACCAGTAAATATAAACAGACAGATAAATAGATATACAGATAAAGCTTCTCACAAATGGCAAAATAAGATAACCCATGAAAAATGGTTATAAGTTAACATAGTAACTTAATATATCCATACAAGCTGAAATATTTTTGTTTATGAGTAAAACGAAACTTTATTCAGTATTTAGGGATTCTGTTTACATATAAAAACCAAGTCTTAATTGGAATTTAGGTATCAAAACCCCTTGTACACATTTATCAATGCGAATTACATTTTCCATCGTCACGTAGCTGTTGGAGCCAAAGCGGTTATTCTGACGTACTTAAGCCTCACATTTAGATAGGATAAGAAGCCCTCTTGTAGGCCACTTATTACTGGATCAGCCACTGGCGAAGAAGTTATCACACACTTCTTTGTCTTAATGGTTTTAAGTAGCAATTGTGATAGGAAAAACGACTGATTGTCTTTAAATAATAACTTCTAAAAAAGGAAGACGATGGAACGTTGATATTTGCCCGTTGAAAGCTTTACGCCCGAGTCAAAGATATAGGAGATTTCCAACAAAACCTCGAATATATAGATATCGGCATACATACACGCCGTCAGCACGCAAACACACGGAGATGACGAAATAGCACTTGGCCAGGCGACTTCAAGAAACAACTAAAAACAAGCGAAGGTCATGATAAATTACTTTGACACAGATAGGCGTTTCTCAAGGTCAGTATTTATCAATATACACAACACTCAACAGTTTATAAGGACATGTCTTTGAAAACGTTCACATTCAAACGTTATATGCATGATAATTCCGGAAGATGTATACAGTTTCCTACGAAAGACATTCACAAATATGTCCAAAAATTTAATGTGGAAGAAACAGAATGGTATCTTGTAGTCACACGAAGAAATACAAAATTTTACAGAAAAATAAAAACGATTAAAAATTATCCCGTGTTCTGAAATATATCTGGAAAAGGATTGATAAAAATATATTTGTAACATGTTTCTCATCATAAATTAGTTATCGTTGGAGACAGGCAATGAGGAATTATAATAGATAACTTTGTGTTATTTTTGTTTTAATAATGAATAAATGATTGATTATACAAGCATATCCCTTGACAGTGATATCTGATATAAAATAACGGTTGCTACGGAATGTATCACAACTACATTTTCTACGGCATTTTGTGAGTGGTGCCATGAAATTGAAAACTAATTGTTTTTGGGAACGAAGTGCAGTATACCATTCCGAAGCAAAATATTGATACATTCAAATCATAAAGACCTGTTCATATATGTGATTTAAAATTTCTAAGAAAATGAATATGAATCAGTTTGGGACACCAGAACCATCCATAAAGGGACTTACAATAAGTCGTAATGTGGTTAGAAAAGTATGGTAGGAATCCATGAACACAAAGTTCAGTGGCAAAAGCTGTTCATGTGTTCAGGACAACAGTAATATGTTGACTAAGATATTATGAGTATTCTGTTGATATGGAATTTGATGATATTTTGTTTACACAGAATGTGATGATGATGTATTTTGTCCCTATGGACTTTGTTGTCATCTTGTTTATATAGAGTTTAAGGGCATTTTGTTCATATGGGATTTGTGTGTTTTGATGATATGGAACTAACCAGTATTCTATTGATACAAGGTTTGTCAGTATTTTGTTGAAATTACGTTTGTTGGTATTTTTTGATAGACAATTTGCTAGTATTTTATTGATACGATGTGTGTCAGGGTTTTATTATGGTATTGGCCAGGCATGGCCAAATGTGTTAAGGCGTTCGACTCGTAATCCGAGAGTCGCGGGTTCGAATCCCGATCGCACCAAACATGCTCGCCCTTTCAGCCGTGGGGGCGTTATTATGTGACGGTCAATTTCACTATTCGTTGGTAAAAGAGTAGCCCAAGATTTGGCGGTGGGTGGTAATGACTAGCTGCCTTCCCTCTAGTCTTACACTGCTAAATTAGGGACGGCTAGCACAGATAGCCCTAGAGTAGTTTTGTGCGAAATTCAAAACAAACAAACAATTATGGTATCTCTGTGGATAGATCGCTGTATGAGTCTATTTCTAACAGAAACTACTAAAGCCGAACCTAGTAAAGAGCTGATGGTTTTCATATGTTAAACATTGTTAGGTCCCCTGTATTTGTAAAAAACATCGTTGTGCTGGTAATGAAACATACATGAAAATCTAAGTTTATCCAATGTCTATTTTTTTTATATTAAAAATACTTAAACCACTGACAGATTTCCCAGACATTAAAATCTCATGTTTAACGTATAATTTCACTTTGTTTGTTGAGCACAACGCTACATAATGGACTGACCATCTGTGCTCTATCCATTTCAGGTATCAAAACCCGATTGTTGTGTTATAAGTCATCAAACTTGCCACTGAGCTACTAGGGATCATTCCATTAAGTGTTAGGCCTTATACAATTTTCTACTAGATTTACTTGAGCAATTTCCCCCTTAAAGTTTTTTTGCCTTTATATTTAAAAAAAAAAACATTTTACGCTCAGTATTTTGGGAAAACGGTTTGGCCCGATAAGAGTTCAATTCAGTATTTGCATGAACATAAAACTTTTATGACGCTCGCAAAATCATCCTAAGCATGTCTGAGTCTGGGAACCAGTCATGTTCGCAAACACGTGGATAAGTCTTTGTATTGAAGTTTTCTTTCTACGATTTTCAACCTGTTTGGGGTCATAAATGACCAGAAACTTCATGTCAGCACAACAGCTGTACTGAATAAGTCTTTCCACTAGCAGTGTATAGATTATTGAACCGATAATATCTCATTAATTCATTATTACTTTACCGGTTTTAGCAATCCTTGTCATAGTCTTAATAAAGAAAAGCAGTATTTCAGCTTCACAAGAACTGATAGATTGAAGCAGTGATGTCAGAAACTCACGCAAGGGCTTTGTCCAGATTCGTGGCATTTTTTAAAAGCCGGACACTCGTTATTACTTCGTCACTGCCGAACAAGGTCAGGTTGTGCTCCTTTGTATTTGTAATTTCTCTTGGTAAGTTGACTTTTTTGAATAAATTATTTCGTAAAAGTGCTTCATTTTCGTTCTCGTATTATTTATCAATATGTTAGCCTTATTCTTTGGCAAATGTGGAAGATTGCATTTCATCCACTTAAATCCATTACTCTGGCGTAGAGATTTCACATACAAATCGCACCACCTTTCCATGTTTGCGTTCCATAAGTCATCTAGTGTACGAGGACAACGGTGACTCGATGCTCGTTTTGATTGTCCGACCGTGAAGGCATCTATAGTCACTTAGTCGCATGGAAAACCATGATTTTTTTTTTTTTTGTTCCTTTAGTTGCTTGAAGTATGCGACTCTTGAACGGAAGGCACAGCTGGAATCCTTTTCTTGGTGAATCGATACACCGTAAGTCTCGTTTACAGATTGAAACTACTGTCGATTAGTTTCCATATTGTTGTCTCTGACACATGGACAGCTTTTGCCACTTACTTTTGCCTTCGTGGTTCTCACCTATTACAAGACATTGCTATTTGCTTACAATGTTTGGCATAGTACTTGTTGCGAGTCTCTTTATGGATGGTGCTGGTGGTTCGGGATGATACGTATTTCTTTGTTTTACCAATGTCATCAGGTACAAGGAACATCCCCGTCTTGAAAATCCTAAACCACCAGTCCAAACACATTTTGATAATCTAAACGCATGAATATTTTGCGCCGGAGAAAAGCTATTGAATTTCCTTCTCAAAACCGATCAAATTTTGATGATATCATGATGGTTACCAAAAGTTAAACAGCTAGACTGTCGTTCTTATGCATTACGTTCCACCTGGTCTTAATATCAGCTAGGATGTCACGTGATTTGCATATTCAAAATTGTTTCATTGTGAAATACTCAAAGCTACATTTTTTGCACTTTTAGAAACCGTACCAAATCTGTTAATCTAAGCCTTTTTTTCAGTGTTGACAGATTTGTAAAAGTTTCGGTTTTTAATATTTTTTATCTAATCTATGAAGCCTTTGTTTTGAACTTGTTTTTTTTCTTTTTGTGTCTATGCCTTCTTATAAGTAACTCTGCCAAAAAGTAAAACCATTACCTTAACGTAGCTGAAGTATCTATTATCTGTTATACTGTGTGTCGCGGGTTCGCGCCCGCGTCGCGCTAAACATGCTCGCCCTCCCAGCCGTGGGGGTGTATAATGTGACGGTCAATCCCACTATTCGTTGGTAAAAGAGTAGCCCAAGAGTTGGCGGTGGGTGGTGATGACTAGCTGCCTTCCCTCTAGTCTTACACTGCTAAATTAGGGACGGCTAGCACAGATAGCCCTCGAGTAGCTTTGTGCGAAATTCCCAAACAAACAAACAAACAAACAAAAACGTTATACTGTGATGTAACGAATTAAAACATTCATGTTAAAAATACAGGCCAAGCAACGTAAAATACATGTTATTGTGTATTTTACAGATAAAATTTCGTGGTATCATTTAATACAATTTTTTTTTTTTTACAAAATAATTAAAGATGGATGACATTATGCTTTGATGAAAATTTATTTTGTTCAGAAATTTCACGTGCAGTTACATAAAAGTTACCTCCGCATAGCCACGCTTAATTTTTAATATACCGAAAGATTTGTTTGTTTGTTTTTGAGCGCTAGGCTACACAATGGCTATCAGTCTTCTGCCCACTACGGGGATCGAAACCAGATTTCTAGCGTTGTTTTTAACATCAGTTGTGCTTCCAGATGTAAAAACGATGTTGTTATATCACATTATAAAGGTTTTCCAGACACAATCGTACAAATGTATTCACCATAGCTCACCTTCAGTTTGTTTGTAATTAAATTAAACATAAGGCTACTAAATGGGCTATCTGTGCTCTGCCCACCACAGATATCGAAATCAAGTTTCTAGCGTTGTAAGTGCGCAGACACACTGCTGTGCCACTGGGGTGGAGGGGGCTATACTAGAGGAAAGCCAGCCAGTCAACGGCACTAAATGCCAAGCTATCGGCTTACCCTTATTTGAGTAAATGAAGTTATTTGACTGTCACGCTTATAACGCATTCATGGCCTAAAAACATTTCTGAACGAGGATGAAAATATTTATCTTGTTCCTTGTTGTCCAAATGTATTAATGTCCTTTATCAGCAGTCTTTATTGTAAAAGTTTTACATATCCACATATCAAAACCTCATATTAAATATATTTAATCATTTTGTTAAAGTGTCATGGATTTTAATCTTGTTTGCACGATTTATTCGTTAAATGAAATCATTATCGGTTCTGATAACATGTTTTTTTGTTCACGTTTCTTTTTGATAGCACATTTCTTGTTGTTTTTTTTCTCATAACACGATTCTTGTTTTTGATCACGATTAAACAATATTTTGCAACTACATAGAAGTAGGGGGTTCGACTCCAACCAAATCAATAGTGTGATTATAACAAAGGCGTCCACAGAAATAGACACTTCGAGGGAGAAAAAAAGATTTTCCATCAGCAGATTAAAACGTCGTTGAAAATGTTCGACGCTAGATGTCGCATATTAAAGATACTAATTTTTTTTTTTTTTTTTTTAAATTGCCATCAGATAAAAATCATTTACCATATCTCAAAATCTTTGTCGGAAAGTATTTCACGGTAGAATGAAGCCCGTAAACATAATATAGAGGTTTTAGTGGCTTTTTTTTTCTTATTTCTTTTTTTATTGCCATAAACTGCAAGTTTAGTGGCATTAAATAATACATATAACGTTGTAGTAAGTCATATTATTTACCAGCGTTTGACATAGATAATGGTCAACTTTGGGGTCGACTGGTGCTAAGTTTCCCCTCCTTACTCCATGGATCATGAAAAATTAAAATTAGCCCATTGGTGTTTGTAATGAACTGTGAAGATGTATGTTGGGCCACGTTATAACATACAGTAAACAGAAGTTCTAACATGACTTGTGATGTTATAGTTTACGTTAATATTATCAAGTTTCCCATATTTCGTCCTTTATTAGTGATCTATTGTGCATTATATGTCGTTCATCAACAGAATTTTAAGAAACGCCACGTGTTAGTATATTCATTAATATATTATTGTTATAATAGCACATGGATATACGTATATGTTTACGCGTTGTTACTTGTGCCAAGGCCAAGCTTGTTAAAGCGCTCGATTCGCAATCTGAGGGTCGCGGGTTCGAATCCTCATCGTACCAAATATGCTCCCCCCTTTCAGTTATGAGGATGTTATAATGTGACGGTCAATCCCACTATTCGTTGGTAAAAGAGTAGCCCAAGAGTTGGCGGTAGGTGGTGATGGCTAGCTGCCATCCCTTTAGTCTTACAGTGCTAAATTAGGGACGGCTAGCGCAGATAGCTCTCGTGTAGCTTTGGGCGAAATTAAGAAAAAACAAATACACTTATGCATTTTTTTACTTATGTATTAATAAATTTATAACTGACAATAAAGACAAGTTACGAAATTGAATGAATACACGTAGAAGTGAATATAATAATAATAAGATAAATTCAGAGAATAAAGGAAGGTAATTCAAGCGTGGATCAAAACACAAAGAAACTGATGGATAAGTCTACACTGATAGACGAACTATTAGATCCTTAGATAAAAACAAAGAACACACATGAAAGAGATAAAGACGGTTAAATGCGTTGTTAATCTTTGTCCTGATAGCACGTTTGATGTAAAAAATCTAAGAATGTGATTCATATAAAAGCAGACCTAGTGTTAGTAAATATAATTATTGGAATAATTTTATTAACTAAATAACTAAAATAAGTTTAGTTTCTCGTTGAATCTCACGCAAAACTACGCGAGAGCTATCTGCGTTAACCCTGTCTAATATAATAATGAAAGACTAGAGGGTTTGTTTTGTTTTTGAATTTCGCGCAAAGCTACACGAGGGCTATCTGCGCTAGCCGTCCCTAATTTAGTCGTGTAAGACTAGAGGGAAGGCAGCTAGCTAGTCATCACCACTCACCACCAACTCTTGGGCTACTCTTTTACCAACGAATAGTGGGATTGACCGTCACATTATAACGCCCCCACACGGCGGAAAGGGTGAGCATGTTTGGTGCGACGGAGATTCGAACCCGCGACCCTCAGACTACGAGTCGAACGCCTTAACCCATGTAGCCATGCCGGGCCAGACTGGAGGGAAGACAGCTGGACATGAACTCCCACTGTCGAACCTTAGGTTACCCTTTGGTCAACGAATGGAGGAATTGAGCGTCACATTATAACGCCCCAACGGCTGAAAGAGCTAGCATGTTTGATGCGGGCCTGCGATCCGCAGATTGCGAGTCAAGCGCCCTAACCACCTGGCCATTGCCAGGCCCTACTGGAAAGAGAACAGACAGTTACTGCTCTATAGATACATCTTTTGGTGAAAGAGACCCACGATCTTTGCAAATGGTAACTCGCGTGTATTGAGATACGGAGAAATGCTAAGCTTCCCAGAGTAAACAGACGATACGATGGATGAACGTATTATCTGATTATGACAGTCACTCTTTTCCTTCTTCTGACATCTTGTGCTCCATTTCTCTTATTCAGTGAAATAAGTTTTTGTTGCTTTGTTTATCGCGCAAGGATACACAATGAGCTGTCTGCGTTGTGCTAGCTGCGGGTATCGAAACCTTATTTTTTAGCCTCATACGTCCTCAGACTCATCGCTGAGCCATCGGGACCCGAAGAATGAGTAATAAAAGATTCAAGTATTGATGGTTGAACACTTAAAATGTTGTATATTTAGGCTTATGTTTTAATAGTTTCAACACGTGTTTATTGTAAAACTCACATTGGCTTAGCACACATTACATTCTTGTATATTCTGTCTGTCCTCCTGATCGTTTAATTGTATTTTTGAACATCCTATAAGTTTAGTATAATATGACGTTTTCTATTGGTTTCTAGACTGATCCTAAGAATGTTCAGAAAACTGTTTTTTGGAATGTTATAGGTGATCGAAAGTTTACATGTATTGGTTTTCATAACGTCTTGATATCACTGCAGAGATTCAGAGAGAAATACGAAAGTGGTTAAACCATTACTATTAGCAAATATTCTGTGTTAAGATAACTCGTTGGTGTTTAGACAATGCCTGTGATTCAAATATCCCCTCCGTTTCCCCTTATGAAAAAACAAAGAGAGATTGGATGCAAGATCTCAGTGTTGGAACATTGGGTAAATAATGGGCCATTACAATCTTCCACTTGTTTTGTAAGATCGGTGTGGAGACTACAACTTTGATAAAACAAACGTGAGGCACCATATGCTGCACGTGACGTTATGACACTGTCTTTTTCACTAGTTTTTCTCAAGTTGTTAACATACTTTCTCATCAGATCCAAACGTTCCCTTTTCACGGAACTACCTCTGAATGTTATCAAACAACGAGAACGAATCAGCTGTACGTATCTAGCACAAGCATTTTTATTTATCTTAATAGAGTTTTAAAACACAAAACGTATCCTCAAACTGCACTATATAAAGCTACGAAACAGATAAGTCACACAATAAATGTGAAATGGAACAGTAATTACGCGCGGGAATGTGTTACAATCACACCGAAACTTCTGGAATACAAACAATGTATGCGAAAGAAGAAAAAAACCTATATGATCTTTGATTAAAAGCTATATTTTCCAAGTGGAGATCCTTTTCCAGTTCTTGGACTTACCTGCTTTGTTCACAAATGGCCCGGCATGGTCAAGCGTGTTAAGGCGTGCGACTTGTAATCTGAGAGTTGCGGGTTCGTATCCCCGTCGCGCCAAACATGTTCGCCTTTTCAGCCGTGGGGGCATTATAAAGTTACGGTCAATCCCACTATTCGTTGGTAAAAGAATAGCCCAAGAGTTGGCGGTGGGTGGCGATGACTAGCTGCCTTTCCCTCTAGTCTTACACTGCTAAATTAGGGACGGCTAGCGCAGATAGCCCTCGAGTAGCTTTGTGCGAAATGCAAAAAACAAACAAAGAAACATTGTTCACAAATAAATCATTTACAGATGGCGCCTCGGTAAACATGAAGGTAATTCTAAAATATCGTGTACTTTTGAAACATCTGAGTTATGGGAAAAATGCATTCGAAATTTAAGATAAGTGCAACAGTCAGTCTGTTGCCAGACCACAAAAAGATAGAAACAATTGCTAAAAATTTCGAATAATAAACAACAGAGTTGCTTAACCACAAGAATAAATAACGTGTTTCTATACACATATGACACAGGATGTCAAGTTGCGATTCCGACAAAAATCTGACAACGCAAAATTCACCTATATACACGCAATATAAAACTATGCATTCTATATAAAATACGGTTGCATATCTTTTTAATGTCGTACATGACTATCTAGTGTTATTTTAAAGAAGCTAAAATACGAACAACATGCGATAATCACCGAAGAGGTCAAATAATTAAAGGTCAAAGGGTCAGAATTCGTTTTTCTATACGTTCACAAAATTCTGCATAGTTTTGGACAAATACATATCAACTGGTTATATAACTGAACTTGTTGTGCTATCATCTAAGGTTTCACAAAATATAAACTTTGTCTTTGTATTTTACAATATAATATCTAGTTTTCCCTGTTGCAATGGTCTGGCCAGGTGGTTAAGGTGCTCGACTCATAATTTGAAGGTGGCGAGTTCGAATCCCTGTTGCACCAACATCCTCGCCCTTTCAACCGTCTTTGGTCAATATAACTGATTAGGGCCCGGCATGGCCAGGTGGTTATAGCACTCGACTTGTAATCTGAGGGTCGCAGGTTCGAATCTCCGTCACACTAACCATGCTCGCCCTTTCAGTCATGGGGGCGTTATAATGTAACAATCAATCCTAGAGCTGGACAGTGTATATAGGGTGTATTGGTTTATATTCAAGTTTCAAGATGACACCCGTTAGCGTGTAAAGCTGATTGTGACATCCTGTTTAGTTTTCTTGATAGGAAGTGAAATCTCGTGTGAATATATTTAACTGATGTATACGTGGCATTTGGAGGACTAGACAGTGGATGTTCCTAGTACGCACTCTATGTAATGGAGAAAAATGATTTAGTTAGGAGAATACAGAATGTTACTGACAGAAGAAAATTGGAGAAAATGGACCGAGAGAACAAGTAACTCAGAATCATGAGACATTGCAGAAACGTTTTCTGCCATTGGTTAAGATATTGAAAAAGGCCTAATCTATCTTATCAAGGATTGCGACCTTTCTGGAACAGATGTTTAGTAATCTACAGTGGGCAGTCTTGTTACAGACATACGTAAAAAAAGAATTATTAAAGATAAACTGGATTATATCCTTATAGCAAAAAGATGCTCAGCCCACCGAAACTGGATTATATTTTAGTACTAGCGGGTGCACATACGATTGTTTTAACTGATACAATGTCTTGTTTGGGGGTGCAGTTCTCTATTTCATTGAATGTCGTCGGTGTTTGGGTAATAAAAGTTCATACCCTGGAGGGTCAGGTTCTCTATGACCTCTTCCTCCATCTATTTCATTGCTTGCTGGTTTTGTTTGTTTTTGAATTTCGCGCAAAGCTACACGAGGGCTTTCTGCGATAACCGTCCCTAATTTAGCAGTGTAACACTAGAGGGAAGGCAGCTAATCATAACTACCCGCTGCCAACTTTTGGGCTACTCTTTTACCAACGAATAATGCCCACACGACTGGAGAGGCGAGCATGTTTGGTGTGGTAAGGATTCGAACCCACGAACCTCAGATTACGTGTCAAGAGCCCTAACCACCCGACGATGCCGGGCCGTTGTATTTTAAGGGATACATTATTCTGTTTTAACAGGTACAGTATTTTGTTTTAACTGGTACAGTATTTTGTTTTAACAGGTTCAGTATTTTGTTTTAACAGGTTCAGTATTTTGTTTTAACAGGTTCAGTATTACTTTTTAACTGGTACAATATTTTGTTTTAAGAGGCTCAGTATATTATTTTAACTGGTACAGTATTTTGTTTTAACAGGTTCAGTATTACATTTTAACTGGTACAGTATTTTGTCTTAGGCTCATACATTATTTTAACTGGTACAGTATTTTGTTTTAAGAGGCTCAGTAATATATTTTAACTGGTACAGTATTTTGTTTTAACAGGCTCAGTATTATATTTTAACTGGTACAGTATTTTGTTTTAAGAGGCTCAGTATATTATTTTAGCTGGTACAGCATTTTGTTTTAACAGGCTCAGTATTATATTTTAACTGGTACAGTATTTTGTTTTAACAGGTTCAGTATTATATTTTAACTGGTACAGTATTTTGTCTTAATTTCTCAAATTTTCGAACAAGATATTTAGAGACGTACAATATGTCAGTGTTTTATAAGCGTATATTAGTTGCTTATAAAACAAAACCTGGCTATTTCATCAATTGCAAAATACACAGCAATAGGTGATTAGTCTTCACGTGATATAATTATTCCAACTAATTAAATTAATCATACCAAGGGGAAAATACCCATAATTCAGTTTACTCATCTAGAGAGAAAACAGATCTTGTCGGAAATCAATATAAAATGTTACGCAGTATTTTATTACACAAACCTTAACAAGAGTGGATATGAATATTTCGGCAGTATTTTATTACACAAACCTTAACAAGAGTGGATATGAATATTTCGGCAGTATTTTATTACACAAACCTCAACAAGAGTGGATATGAATATTTCGGCAGTATTTTATTACACAAACCTCAACAAGAGTGGATATGAATATTTCGGCAGTATTTTATTACACAAACCTCAACAAGAGTGGATATGAATATTTCGGCAGTATTTTATTACACAAACCTCAACAAGAGTGGATATGAATATTTCGGCAGTATTTTATTACACAAACCTTAACAAGAGTGGATATGAATATTTCGGCAGTATTTTATTACACAAACCTTAACAAGAGTGGATATGAATATTTCGGCAGTATTTTATTACACAAACCTCAACAAGAGTGGATATGAATATTTCGGCAGTATTTTATTACACAAACCTCAACAAGAGTGGATATGAATATTTCGGCAGTATTTTATTACACAAACCTCAACAAGAGTGGATATGAATATTTCGGCAGTATTTTATTACACAAACCTTAACAAGAGTGGATATGAATATTTCGGCAGTATTTTATTACACAAACCTTAACAAGAGATATGAATATTTCGGCAGTATTTTATTACACAAACCTCAACAAGAGTGGATATGAATATTTCGGCAGTATTTTATTACACAAACCTCAACAAGAGTGGATATGAATATTTCGGCAGTATTTTATTACACAAACCTCAACAAGAGTGGATATGAATATTTCGAATGTTCTTATATAATAAAGACAGAAGAAAAGTTAGGAAACACTGAACATGCTTCGTGTTCTCTGATTTTGGGGATTAGACGTTTTGTAATAAAGTTGAATTCAACATATTTCAAACCAACTGACCAATTATTGAACAAGTAAATAAATAGAAAGATAGGTATAGAACATCAGTATATGGAATTTGTTCTGTTTTTTTTTTTTATTTTGCGCAAAGCTACTCAAGGGCTATCTACGACAGCTGTCCCTAATTTAGCAGTGTAGGACTAGAAAAAAGGCAGTTAGTCATCACCACCCACCGCCATCTATTGGGCTACTCTTTTACCAACGAATAGTGGGATTGACCGTCACATTATAACGCCCCCACGGCTGAAAGGGCAAGCACGTTTGGTACGACGTGGATTCAAACCCGCCACCCTTAGATTACGAGTCGAACGACTGTTCAGTCCATACATGGAGAGAACTCAGACTGACATGTGCTTTGATAAATAATAATATATATATTTTAATAACGTTATTATTTATCAAGGAGGGAGAAAAGAAAGAAAGAAAGATAAAGAGTTAAGAAATAACTGTAAGGTCTGTATAGTTCTAAGATTCCTTAAAAGCTGACTCACGTCTTTGTCTAAGAAATGGACTGTAGCCGTCAGCTCTGTTGTGAGAATGTAATTCACAAATCCTTTTTATGACACAGATTCTGGTTCACGTACACAACTGTCTGCTAATCATATTAAAAGCTAAAACGTCCATCGCTACTAAAGACCTCCGGCTAAGTGGTCGTTCGGCCATTCTAACGATCACGAGCCGTTCAGTGAGGAATTAAACCGCTGAAGTACAGACTCTTAGGGGCCAAAGTGCTAATAGCTTCAGGTCAGTCAGATCATTCAGAGACCAATCATTCTGCCAAAGGCTGGACAGAGTTTTTCTGTTTTACACGAAAAAAATATATATCACCTGGTTACCAAACGAGCTGTAATGTCCCTAAAAGCAAATGCGATGGGAAATTACATATTAAGTGATTTGATTCACACACGCGCATTAGTTTAAACAGCGCATATCAGTACCTGTTTATCATCTATATAAACAGCAACAGATTCGGCTGGATTATCATGGTAGTCCAACTCGACTGGTACTATAATATACTGGGAACAGTTGTTATTCGTGGATTTAATATTTATATGTTAAAATTCTCGTTAATGCGTAAGTAAAACGACAAACCAACAAAAAAAATAAGTCACGCGCTCAGGACTAGATTTTTATATCAATAGATATAAAAATATCTATATGGCGCTTCTGTTATTTTAATAAATCTCTCTTTATGGCATACGACATGGAATATTTTCTCGGATGATGTAACAGTTGTTAATAAAGTTCGAAATCTGACAGCAAGTTGTGTGAATCCAAGAACTGAGTTGTTATTAGCTAACGTGCAACTTAGTTAATGTTGCGAAAGCGAACACTTAATCTTTAATTAATATATCTTTTATTATATGTATCAGTTGGGGGTACCCGTTAAGGACAATATAAAATAATCTTCCATTTCATTACTTCTTTGGTTATTACATTTCTAAAGGCATCTACAGATGATTATTGCGTATCCTGTTTGTAAAATGAAAAAACTAACTCATTTAAGTACTTATGTTTTTGAAAAAATAATTTTATTTGTTCGTTTTTGAATTTCGCACAAAGCTACTCGAGGGCTATCTGCGCTAGTCGTCCCTAATTTAGCAGTGTAAGACTAGAGGGAAGGTGGCTAGTCATCACCACCCACCGCCAACTCTTGGGCTACTCTTTAACCAACGAATAGTGGGATTGACCGTCACATTATAAAGGGCGAGCATGTTTTGGCGCGACGGGGATTCGAACCCGCGACCCTCAGATTACGATTCGCACGCCTTAAGACGCTTGGCCATGCCGAGCCTTTTTAAAAGTTTATGAAAAAGTAGAGATTTGCACTCTTTCATGGCGTTTTTAACATCCTAGTAAAACAAAAACCTTTAAATAAACTAGCTTTCAGTCATGATAAAAATAGCCGATCAACTAAGGGTTGATGGATGCTAACATACACACATAACACACCACACATTATGATAGACAAAAGTTATAAAACAAAATAGTCCAGGTACATCACATGTCAGTTTCCACGCTCCAAAACCGAGACAACAAATTGGGATTGGTGGATGCAAACATACACACATAACACACCACACATTATGATAGGCAAAAGTTATAAAACAAAATAGTCCAGGTGCATTGCAGGTCAGTTTCCAGGCGCCAAAACCGAGACAACAAACTGGGATTGGTGGATGCAAACATACACACATAACACACCACACATTATGGATGTGCTGGACAGTAAGATATGGTGTACATGGACTTTATGATTATAATGCCGACTATACAAGTATACGTGAAAATATTTCATCCATGAAGTATATTTATTGATGGATTATTTAATTATTTCAAACTATGTAGCGCGCGCGAGTCACGACACTGAAGTGACAGACTATAATAATAGCGTAATATTAGCATAGTAAACATTTTTAAACTTGAAGTTAATAGTACGCAAAAAATGAAGCGAACAGTAGTATACAATATACGTATATGTCAGTGTACAACAATGATGAAATTGCGAGCTGGAAATTCTTCGAGAAAAGAACCAGAGAATTTG
Organism: Tachypleus tridentatus; assembly: GCF_004210375.1. Lineage (NCBI taxonomy): Eukaryota > Metazoa > Arthropoda > Merostomata > Xiphosura > Limulidae > Tachypleus > Tachypleus tridentatus. Next base: position 16,317,298 of record NC_134828.1, read on the forward strand.
CATTAGAATTCCAAAAATAGCCTCAGTTATGATTATATTTTGATTTAAAAAATAATTTTGAGGTCATGCTAAAGCTATGTTATAAAATAAATATTTATAAACGTATACGCTTTATGTAAGTACAGTTGATATCTGTTAATTAAAAATATATAAGCATGCGATTTAAAGACAAGCTATTTATGGATATCCCATTTATTGTTTTTAATTGCAGCTGGATATATGATAATGAACCCGCTGTTTAGAATTTATAAACTTGATAAACAAAGTTTTAACTGAAACATTGCAAGCATTAATTTATTTACAGAGCAAACTTTTAGCCCTCTAGCTGTAGCCTTCCGATGGACAACTCCTTACAGATCAGTACTGACTGATATAAGACAATAACAATAATAAAAATATCATAATAATAACGTTATTTATTCTCCAGATGGCTGGTATGGGTATTAAAATTACAATTAAAATAAAGTCAAGAACAACGTTAACAAGAGGACCTAAGAAGGTCGAAACGTTGTTCTGTACTTTAGTTTAATAGAAATTTCAATACCCATACCAGCCATCTTGAGATAACAGTTTTACTTCAAGTGGGTTTCTCGTCATCACAAGTAATAATGTTAATAAATCTAGTGTTCATGCCTTTGATGTGTCGATTCTTTGTTCGCTTGTTACACAAAGGGGCTGTCTGTGTTTTGTCTACATCAAGGATCTGAAACTGGTAATAAGGAAAACAAAAGGTGGAAGACGTCGAAGCGCACGATACAGTAACTACATACGTCTGAGGACTAGGATGGTATGTACAGATCTGCAGTTTAAAGTTCCGATAGGAGGCGTTTGTTTTGCAAATACTTTTTGATAAGTCGTCTTTGAAACTGTTCCACCAAAGAGAGAATAATTACCACTGAATGCTCGTCGAATGTTCCAGCTAGAAACTTTATGAAAACAAACATCTGTAAATCAATGATAACAAAAGAAAAACCTAAGATCTTCCTATCTTTGTATATCTGTAAACATGTTTCACTGGGAAACGAAAACGAGAAACACTGACCTCTGTCGAGAAAATAAATAAAGAAAAGTTAGTAACGTATTTTACGCCATATTCATATTTTTACTTCGACAAAGAAGGAAAATCATAAAATTATGAAGTTGAATAAACGAGTTAATTGTAACGATCAAATTGTTCTACAAAGGTTCCAGAACGTTTTCTTTGGAGAACCCAAGAACAAACAAGATGTTTCTCAGAGATGTTGAAACATGAAGAAAAATGTCAGTCATGACTAGAAACATGTCTACTGTTAATCAGCGATAGCAGGGGAAAAAAATACAATTCGTTTTCTGAGTTATGATAGGTAAAATGGTGCAATAATCTACGTGAAAATCGTAAGTTACTGAAACGATGTATTTAACCATCAATATTTTGTATTAAGAACCAAATTTTATTTTATATGTAGCAACGAATTTAGCGAGATAATTACTACAGATGTCGACACTTCGGTTAGGTGTTCACTGACAACACTCTAGCTATGTGTTCCCTGACGACACTCCAGCTAGGTATCCTTTCACGACGCTCCAGCTAGGTGTCCACTGTCGACTCTCTGTCCTACCGTTTTTTTCATGATCTGTGTTTTACTGGTTTTGTAATTAATTTTAATGAGCGTTTTTACTGCACGCTTACATCGGTATTAGAACTAATTCATATATGGGATATATAGATCCACCAATAAACAGACCTCAATCAACTTCCCACAGACAAGGTCTTTGAGAGTAAAGATTCTTCTTCCAAATCTTTCATGAAGTGTAGCTTACTGTAAACGTTGTTCATTTTTTATGTCCTCCTTTTGACATCTTGGGGACATTTTGGGAAAACTCAAAGTATTTCAAGTGGAGATTTTTTGGAAAATTTTCTGCTTAAGTTCTCTTGTATTATTTCATTTTGTTGAACAACCTTAGTCAATTGTCACTTGGACATCAAGAAACACGCGCTTTCAAAACTAGCTGCGAGGTTCACTGAATTTCAAACAAAAATATGGAGAGAACTCAAACTTATTGAGAACCGGCACTCTTGGTGTTTATTAACACTCCTACGAAAAGTGGGGCCTAATAGGCCCCAGAGCAACTTGAAAGGTTATTAATATTAGGCTAATAATTTTGTATTTAAATGAAATTGCCATTTAAATCCATTAATGAATGGATTAACGAGATTCCCACTGTCCCTATCTACTATCTAGCGAAACCACAGCCAGGGGAACGAACGGGCTTGGAGAAATCAGGACTAGAAACGTCTTTTCGTAGGAGTGTTAACTTGATACACGCTGGAACTTATGAAGAACCGACATTTTTGGTATACGTTAAGAACGAAAGACAAAGAGACATTCTACATGTCCAATTAAAGAATATTTAATTATAAATTAACCACTAAATTAGTTCGTTTCAATAAAACAATGTTTCACCTCTCAACACTTGCCCAGTTTTAACAAAATTCAAGAATCTCAGGTAAAAAAGTCCCGAGTGACTCAGATAATCTAGATTTTGGACCCTGTTTACCAAACTTAACACCAGTAAACATAGAAGACTTACATGGGATTCGATGAATTCCAGTAAACGTCGAAGAGTTTTCTGCCGTCGACCACGTTAGGAACCGAGAAAGTACATATCAAGGCGACATATACGGCTCCGTATATACAGATCAGAGCCGAGCGCGACATAGCTGTCCCAGTGACGATTCCCATTCGACGGTCCGATTGAAGAACAAGAAGGAAACGCCTCGTACTCCAAATTGTGGTGAAATCTACTTCCTCCTAAACGTCACAAATAAGTCAAACTTTTCGATAAATTTCCATGAAGCTGGAATTAGTACTCTTTGAAACGTAACAAAAATAAAAAGTTAGCTTATTTTCACTTCAACATAGCCGCTCGTGCGCCAGCTTACTATACAAACATACGAACACCAGCGCGCACACACTTGTGCCGAACACCCATGCTGAAAACCGGTTGAGTCAATGTAAGCGCCATCTAACGGTAACTATAGGAAATGGCTGATATTTCAGCTACGGTTCATTACCAGTGATGACAGCGCGGAAGTTCGTTATTAGTGTTAGAAATATGACCTCGCACACACAGACAGTGTAGTGAAACAAAACAAAAACCAACAAAAACGCCTAGAAATATCTGTAAAACAAAACAGAACTAAAAACAATAATATACCACAGGACGGCTGGTATGGGTATTAACACTTTTACTGATAAAGCAGAGAACAACGTTTCGGTAAAAGTGTTAATACACATACCAGCCGTTCTGAGATATATTTTACTTCAAGCGGATTTCATCATTACAAAAGTAATAATATGTTACAATATAAATAGATTTCTTTACTGTACAGCGTTGCTCCTGTTTGGTGTAAGATAAAATCACGTTTTACACACGTTGAAATTATCTTAGTTTGGTTTGTTTAGAATTTCGCGTAAAGCTACATAAGGGTTATCTGCGCTAGCCGTCCCTAATGTAGCAGTGTAAAATTAGAGAGAAGGCAGCTAGTCATCACCAACCACCGCTAACTTTTTTACTAACAAATAGTAGGATTATATATGCAAGAACGGCTCGTTTGGGTTGAGAAAATATATTTTACGTAGAAGAGCGAACAACGTTTCGACCTTCTTCGGTCATCGTCAGGTTCACAAAGAAAGAAAGAGGTAACTGAGCGGAAGCTGACCACATGTTTGGAGGGGTTGTGTAACTGAGTGTCGGAATGTAGAGGGCAGTGTTAGATGTTTGAATATGTAATTTTATTTTATTATATTTAATGTAGGTATAAAGGCGTTCCTTTATATTGGTTTATTTTGGGTTTAAGTTGTTGTATAAGTAAGGCTTCTTTAATTGTGCGTTTGTTTATGTTTGTTTCTTTATTTAGTATTTGAGTGTTTTCTATGGTTATGTTGCGTTTATTTGACTTGCAGTGTCCGAAAACGTGTGAAGGTGACTTTTTATGTTCTTTGAATCTGGTTTCCATTTTTCTACTTGTTTCTCCAATATAGAAGTAGTGGCAGTTATCACATTGTATTTTATAAATAATGTTGGTGTGGTGTTTGTCAGTGTAGTTTTACATAGTATAGACCTAAGTTTTGTGCCTGTTTTTGAATAAATTTGGTACTAACTGGAATGTCATAATTTGTTACTAGTTTTGCCAAATGTTGGTTATTTGTCTGCTGATGTCGGGAGTATATGGTAAGCAGCAGTATATGGTTTCGTGATTTTTTGAATCTTTAGATATATTTACTTTTGTTAGTTGATTTTGCTTTCTGTCTAACGAGCCGTTTTTGCATATATATTTCTCTACAAGTGGGTTTTCTCGACATCACAAATAGTAGGATTAACCGAAACATTATAACGCCTCCACGGCTGAGAGGGCGAGCATGTTTGGTGTGACGGGGGTTCGAACCCGCGACCCTCGGATTACGAGTCTAGTGCCGGTCTTCTCTTCAAAAGTTAAATGAATTAATTATGGAATTCACAGAGCAGTGAACAGTCTAATTTCTATATAAATATAGATTATTTATCGAGAACTTAGAAGAAAGTTACCCATAACTCTCAAAATATAAATAAAACATCAAAGCCAAACAATGCAAATTTATTTTACCAAATAGATAATGAATATCTCCATCTCTGGCTTCAAGATGATGACATTCAAGAAAGTTTTCATCATCTTTATGAATCTGACAGAAGTATGACAGTACACTTATTACACTTGAAAGAAAATACCTGGAAATTAGTCTTACAAAGAAAACAGACAGAAAAAACATAAACATTGTAGAAGTCCACCATCACCATGCACCAGGTCTCGTACAAACTGTAGACTTTCACTGTACATCCAAGATAAGTAAATGGTGAACATGGTGGAAGCTCACCATAACCATGCACCAGGTCTCGTACAAACTGTGGACTTTCAATGTAAATCCAAGATAAATAATTGGTGAACATGGTGGAAACTCACCATAACCAAGCACCAGGTCTCGTACAAACTGTGGACTTTCACTGTACATCCAAGATAAGTAAATGGTGAACATGGTGGAAGCTCACCATAACCAAGCACCAGGTCTCGTACAAACTGTGGACTTTCAATGTAAATCCAAGATAAGTAAATGGTGAACATGGTGGAAACTCACCATAACCAAGCACCAGGTCTCGTACAAACTGTGAACTTTCACTGTACATCCAAGATAAGTAAATGGTGAACATGGTGGAAACTCACCATAACCAAGCACCAGGTCTCGTACAAACTGTGGACTTTCACTGTACATCCAAGATAAGTAAATGGTGAACATGGTGGAAACTCACCATAACCAAGCACCAGGTCTCGTACCAACTGTGGACTTTCACTGTACATCCAAGATAAGTAAATGGTGAACATGGTGGGAGCTCACCATAACCAAGCACCAGGTCTCGTACAAACTGTGAACTTTCACTGTACATCCAAGATAAGTAAATGGTGAACATGGTGGAAACTCACCATAACCAAGCACCAGGTCTCGTACAAACTGTGGAATTTCACTGTACATCCAAGATAAGTAAATGGTGAACATGGTGGGAGCCCACCATAGCCAAGCACCAAATCTCGTGCAACTTTTAGCTTTTTACAGTAAATCCAAGTTTATTAGCTGGTGTCAAAAAACATAGTATGTTTAGTTATTTGTTTCAATTTCAACTCTTTTTTTTTTTCTTCTTCTTCCGGGGCTTCAATAAATGCTTTATCTTTTTTTTTTCTTTCCTATTCGAACAATCTTCAAGATATTCTGCTGTAGCAACAGGAAAGTTTACAAGCTTTAATTTTCTCAACGAACTTTCGAGATATTTCCCTCACCCGCCGATAGGTTTGTTTGTTTGTTTGTTTTTGAACTTCGCACAAAGCTACTCGAGGGCTATCTGTGCTAGCCGTCCCTAATTTAGCAGTGTAAGACTAGAGGGAAGGCAGCTAGTCATCACCCACCGCCAACTCTTGGGCTACTCTTTTACCAACGAATAGTGGGATTGACCGACACATTATAACGCCCCCACGGTTGGGAGGGCGAGCATGTTTAGCGCGACGCGGGCGCGAACCCGCGACCCTCAGATTACGAAGCGCACGCCTTAACACGCTAGGCCATGCCAGGCCACGCCGATAGGGCTTGAGGTTGAAGAAACGAGGAGTAGAAATGTCGGCACCTCGATGAGTTTCGTCGAAGCTCGCTTCTTCACGGAAATACTTATCAGTCAATATCCACAAAGCTGTTGTGACTCTGAAAAGAAGACATGTTCTAAATATTTACCAATAACGTTCCTTTCCTTTTTTTTTTATAACATATAAATATTTATTTTACTGAATCATAGAAGACACAAATGAATGAGTTCATAATTTAGAATGTAAGCACACAGCTGAGAGAATCCAGAAGAGCTGTTTTACAATATATACTCAGCTTATCAATCAGTATACTCACTCCAAAATCATCTTTCATCAAGATGTTGGTTACGTCACGAAGACCCATCATTCCCAAGTGTGGCTTTTCAAGGTCCCTTTTGTTTAGTTTTATAATGAACAGACAGTAAGAAAATAAATGAATATAAAACATGGATGTGAGAACAGTTTACAACAGGATATGTAAATCAAATATACTGTGTAAATATTTTTCTTTGGAGTAAACTGTATACAAGTCAGTATGGAAAGAATACACAGAGGGAGTCATTGTTCGTTTCTCAACAGATGGATCTGGCGTAGCCTAAAGTTTAGCGCATTAAGCCATGGATCAAAGGGTCCAGGGTTCGAGACGTAATGCTGCTGAAAACACCCACTTTCTCAGCTGTGGTAGCATTATAAAAATGAGAGTCAATCCTGCTATTCATTTCAAAGAACTGGTCCAATCTCCTGAGAAGGGTGCTGCTGCTGTCCTTCTAACTGGCAGTTCAGAATGAGGCATGGTATATTAAATCTTAGGGGTCTCTCTTCGACTTAGCCATTTAGTTTACGTGCGCATTAAATGCTGTTCCAACTGACATTTTCATTTCCTATACAGTTCTATCTGTTGTTCTCGATTAACAAAGTTATCTCAGTAATACAGTGCACCTTAAGTGTGGTTATTTCAAGACAAAAGCGTATAGAATCAGCAAGTGTCCATAAAAAAATTTACAAGGAACTTGTCTTCTTAGATTTTTCTAGGGAGGGGAAAATAGGTACTCCTCTTTTATTGATAAGGAGAGAACAACGTTTCGACCTTCCTAGGTCATCTTCAAATTAAGAAAGATGACCTAGGAAGGTCGAAACGTTGTTTTATCCTAATCAATAAAAGCGTTAATACCCATACCAGCTGTTCTGAGATAATTTTTATTTCAAGTGGGTTTCTCGTCATCAAGAAAGCATTCCTCTGTGACATAACATCCATAGAAATTATAGAGTTGTTATTGGCCATCAGTAAACTATCAATTCGCTTCAGTAAGTGTATTTATTACCAGTTTATAACATATTTAAAGCTCATTACAAAGCCACGTACTTTTATTTCCTTCCAAAGTAAGCCTACGCTTGAAGGCCTGTACTAAAAATGTCCCTTCTGTGCATTTAATTTTGTATAACCGTTGATTTTAATTATGGTTATGACTTTGTCATCTTCAATAAATCTTGAATGCTAAGCACGTGACCAGCAAACATTCAACTGTGTTGTCATAAATCAAAGTATTAAAAAATGACGTATTCGTAAGTCATTAGTGTTTTTTATATTTACAGCACATAGTCGCACGTTATATTGATACGAAACGGATACCGTTAATATTTGAAACACCAAATATCTAAATTGTTGTTTTAATATGTTCAAAGATACACATATATGCATATTCGTTTGAAAAGCGGTACCACGAATTACTTTAAAAACATGTGTAAAGTTGTTTATATTTGGTCAGACTTTCACTGAACGTATTCTGTTGCCCTTTCAGCCGTGGAGGTGTTATAATGTCACGGCCAATCCCACTATTCGTCGGTAAAAGAGTAGCCCAAGAGTTGGCGGTTGGTGCTCTTGAGTAGCTACATTCTCTCAAGACCATCAGTTCAACATTAGGGACGACCATACGTAGACAGTCTTAGTGCAGCTACAAGCTTAAATTATGACACAAATCATAGAATTATCTCAAGCAGTATTGTTTGAGAAATTTGTTTTCTTGTAAAACTCCCCCCCCCCACTCACCTCCCGGCGACTATCAAGTGAAATACATTATATAGACCCAGTTGGTTCATAAAGGACCGGACGGAGGTCAGAAGATAGACAAAACGAAACAAAAAAAAATATTGTATTTTTCTCCGAATATTTTACTTTGATTAGAAAACCAAAAACAATCGTATTGTTGGATGGTGTCTCTTCCATGACCAGAGGTGGGAATGGTGAATAAAAAAATATGGTTCTGTTTACTCGTGGCTATTTGACATGCGTGAACCTTCTTCCCTTGGATAACTAATACATCTGCAAACCTTCTTCCCTCGGATAACTAATACATCTGCAAACCTTCTTCCCTTGAATAACTAATACATCTGCAAACCTTCTTCCCTTGGATAACTAATACATCTGCAAACCTTCTTCCCTTGGATAACTAATACATCTGCAAACCTTCTTTCATTGGATAACTAATACATCTGCAAACCTTCTTCCCTTGGATAACTAATACATCTGCAAACCTTCTTCCCTTGGATAACTAATGCATCTGCAAACCTTCTTTTCTTGGATAACTAATACATCTGCAAACCTTCTTCCCTTGGATAATTGATACATCTGCAAACCTTCCTCCCCTGAATAGCTTTGTTTGTATTCCTTACGAATAACCCTAAATAATAAGACATACAATTTATGATTGAGATGGACAGTTGTATAGAGTTGCTATATATAAAAAAACATCATAAAAGAAAATTATGGGCGTGAAACATAAGTTTCATAACATATGATAGAAATAGGTTAGATGTATGGAGTTGCTAAATACATGAACAACATCAGACAAGAAAATTATGGGTACCAATCATAAGACGTACAACATATGAGGCCCGGCATGGCCAAGCGTGTTAAGGCGTGCGACTCGTAATCTGAGGGTCGCGGGTTTGTATCCCCATCGCGCCAAACATGCTCGCCCTTTCAGCCATGGGGGCGTTATAATGTGACGATTAATCACACTATTCGTTGGTAAAAGAGTAGCCCAAGAGTTGGTGGTAGGTGGTGATGACTAGCTGCCTTCCCTCCAGTCTTACACTACTAAATTAGGGACGGCTAGCACAGATAGCCCTCGAATAGCTTTGTGCGAAATTCAAACAAACAAACAACATATGATTGAAATGGGACAATTGTATGGAGTCGCTAAATACAAAAACAACAGCAGAAAAGAAAATTATGGGTGCGAATCATAAGATGTACAACAATATGGGTGTGAATATACTTTTTAAGATTAAAATATTTTTAGTACTGTTGCTGCTTAGATCATCCTACAAGTTCAGCTTATTGGATAGAAGACCAATCCTGATGAGGACATTATTCCCAAAGGACAAACTCGACGTTTAATTTTGTTTAAAACATCTTCTCGAATATTTTATTCCATTTCCCTAAAACTACTACTTACCTTTTTTTTTTTCTTCTTCTTCAAATAATCAACTTTTAGGTCTACGTTGGGCAGCACCAGTGATTTATCATTCCAACTTTGGACTTATCTACCGCCTTCCAAGATGGAAGATGTTCATCTCATCGTATATACATGAAAAAATAAAAAAAAAGAGTCGTTTGATGATCATTAAAATAAGACGTAATATGACAGATAATGGAGTTAGGCATAAACTCATTAAGTACTGGTTAACCCAATCAGACCTGCTCTAAGCCTAGGTCGACTTGGCAGAATATATTGCATTTGCTACTTTCTTTTCACGGACGTAAAACCTGTTCTCCAGGTTTCCACTTTTTCAAGTTCTATAAAATTCTGGACCCATTTATATTCACACACATGGAGACATATTTATTATTTTAGCCCTAAACTTTTAGTTAATGTTTTGACCCCGCAGTAATTATATAAATCAAGCCAAACTTTCAAAGCTCACAGGTGACACATCATAACTAAGAACTAAAACACCATATTTGCATCTTTAATAGCTCTAAACCTTTGTTATTTACGCATTAAAGAACGGTTTCAAAACGTCATAATCTATTAGGTCATCCCATAAGTAATGTCCGAAAATTTAATACAAAAAGTGCATCATCATTTCTGTCTTTCCTGCAGGCTTTAATGACTAAAATATGTGGTAGAACGCGTAATAAAATGTTCAGACAAATAACAGAAGCTAATCCAACTCCACTTTATCAGATCATTAATGAAATAAGCCCTTATGAAGATGGATGTGTCTGAGGACCACATTAGGCATGTAATATTTTATGAGTTTTATAGAAAAAAAAAAGTAATAGTGCAGCAGAAACTACACGAAACATTCAAGGTGTTTATGGTGCGAAGTCTCTCAATGAAAGAAAATGTTGAAGGTGGTTTCAGAAGTTCAGATCAGGTGACTACAGCTTAAGTGATGCATCACATTCAGGTCATCCTGTTGAGTTTAATGATGACTTGCTGCTGGCTGCACTTGATGAAAATTTGCTGTAACAGTTGAAGAACTAGCACAGATGTTAAATTTAATCCATTCAACAGTTCACCGTCATCTGCAACAGCTTGGAAAAGTGTTAAAACTTGGAAAATGGATCCCCCCACGATTTGACAGAAGCCAACCTCTGAGCAAGAGTGGACATATGCACTTCTCTGCACTCTCGTAAACGTAACCCACCCTTTTTGAACAGGTTAGTAACTGGATATGAAAAATGGATATATTATAAAACTGCTAAGCGTCGCAGACAAAGGCTCAGTGCAGGTAAACTGGCTAAAGCACAGCCCAAAGTTTTGTTAAGCATTTGGTGGGATTTTGTTGGTGTGATCCACTTTGAGTTGCTGCCACTCAATGTAACAATTACATCAGACTTCTATTGTCAACAGTTAGAGCACTTGAATGTTGCACTGAAAGAAAAGAGGCCTGCTTTGATCAATCATAAAGGTGTTGTGTTACACCAGGATAATGTACAGCCCCATACAGCAAGGATCACATCTGTAAAGATTGAAGAGCTAGATTTGGAAAAACTTCCATATCCTCCTTATTCTCCAGACCTTGCCCCATCTTATTATCATCTATTTTAAAGTTTGCAGAAATGTCTTGATGGAAAAGCGTTTGGAACACATGAAGATGTCAAAACTACCCTCTCTACTTTCTTTTCCTCCATTTCTCTTTTTTCTGAACCTAAAATCGGACATTACTTAAGGGATGACCTGATAGAAACAGAAGCGAAAAAATGAAATAGCAGCAGTTATATTATTAGTGATGTTTGTTTGATTTGAATTTCACGCAAAGTTACACGAGGGCTATTTGTGCTAGCCGTCCATAATGTAGCAGTGTAAGACTAGAGGGAAGGCAGCTAGTCATCACCACCCACCGCCAACTCTTGGGCTACTCTTTTACCAACGAATAGTGGGGTTGACCGTTACATTATAACGCCCCCACGGCTGAAAGAACGAGCACGTTTGGTGTGACGGGTATTCGAATCCGCAACCCTCGGATTACGAGACGAGTGCCTTAACCATAACCACCTGGCCATCCCAGCCGTTATTAATGATGTAAAGGCATTTCGGTGATTGTAGACAGTGGTCTGCTAATGCCTTGCCTTTGTCGTTACATACTTTTAGAAGTCATGTTTTACATCTATGTTTTCATCAGAAATAAGAAATATATGAATTATAAAATGAGAGATATGCATCATTTATGGATTCGAACCCGTGATGGTTTATCATGCACGTGAGCTACAACTAGTAAATAATTCTCGATGTATTTGTATATAACACGCACGTGTCACACCAAGCATGAAAATAAATGTGATTTATGTCGCACGTTTATAAAGCATATAAATAACAAAATTTACAATATTTAGATAAAGAGGTGTAATTCACATCAAGACAGAAATTCGTGGTGCTATAACTTGCGCGTGCGTAAAATATACCAATATAAGAACATTTTATACATTAACATGGGTACTATGTTTTCGTTATTTTCACTAGGTATTTTCTCTCCAGGGTTTTAATCCAATACCTGTCACGTGCTAGACGAGCATTGGTCCCTCAGCTCGTTAGTAAAACATTTTTAGCTACCCAAACAATAATATGTGAGTAAACTATATCAACACCTGAATCCTTCGGTCACGTATGTAAAGTACCTCACGATTAGAATCTATAACACCTGAACCTGCATAAATAACACCAGGACTAGCATAAGGTGTTCATGTTCCAGAGACCATCCCTGAAGTGCACTACAGCCGGTCTCCAACTTACTAGTGTGTTACAATACAATATTACAAACGACACAAGCTTAATACCAAGTTATGGGTCTCCAACCACATACTATTTTGAATTATAAAAAACGACACTAGTTTAAAACCCACTTATGAATCTCCAACCACATACTGTTTTACAATACAATATAACAAATAACACCAGTTTAATACTAACTTATGGGTCTCTAACTTATTAGTGTTACAATACAATATTACAAACAACACCAGCTTAATACCAACTTGAGTCTCTCCCTGTCCAGTATAAGTTTTTCTTTCTTCGTTAGCAGATTTTGCATACAAGTCATTATAACATAGACATACTGTAAAACTTAAAACTAGTTTCTCATTGATTTTGTTTCTCAAAAACGTCTACGTAGTTTCTTGTCTATGTAGCTGTCGGGAGTGACAATCATCCCCATGTGCAAGCGAGTTTTTTAAAGTAATAGTCCTTAAAGTAGGCCTATATGTATATATATATATATATACCATCATTTACTGGTTGCTGTTCTGTAAGAAAAAACGAAAATTTGTGAAGATTCCTGTTCGGTACGCCCAACAATCACCTTCTTCAGATATGACCTTTTGTAGAACCTGCAGGGAAGCTTGTAGGTCCTGTGTTCAACAGACAGGATATTACCAACAACTACCATTCTTTCTATTCAAACGTGAATAATTACCGCAACCCAACAAGAGTATGATTAATAGTCCAACGTCAGGCCTAACTGAACAGACTTGGCGTTGTCTCTATTCGACGCTTACGCCATCGCTCGGAGAAATTCAAATATTTGAAGTTTCTAAAATATCAAGGTATTTTTTTTTAGACCTAATTACCTGGAAAATTCCATTGTTTGATTTTGTGTTTGAAAGATAAGTAGATTTATGGATAGGCAAATAAATCAAGCAGAAACACAGACAGAGTCTGTCTGTGGATGGACGTGGATGGACGTCAGAAAGACCGAGAGATGCACAGACTGTAAAATCTTATGAACATAATAACTAACGAAAATTAATAAAACATTTATTTGACTAGAGGAGGATATGCAAAACAAAACAAAATAAAAACAGTAGTAATGTGGTTGAAACTATTAACACTAGAACAGGTATGATAGCAGAGCAAAAAAAACTTGCAAATTCAGTGTATAGATTTATGTTAAAGCTACACAAGCAGGCCTTGTGTTTATAGTAGCATTTTCTTACGTGGATCAAATAATTATCATATTATAAAATAAATTTATTTAATATAAATATATCGACAAATTTCATAAATATTAACAAATAAATTATAATAACTTTCTTTACAAAGTCCAGAAAGTTTCAGCCTGTTTCTTTATGAACATTTTCTGTTTCTCCATTAAGTTTCAAGATTCGGTATTTTGAACCCAAAAAAAGAATTTTATGAATAATTTCTAAAAACAGACATTAAAATTCGGATTCAAGTTCTGCGATGCCCACTATGTAGCTCTGACCATCATGGATGAACATTCTAAATTAATGAGCCTGACTATGTGGATTATCACACATATTAAATATAGCATGACTATGTGGATTATCACACATATTAAATATAGCATGACTATGTGGATTATCACACATATTAACTATAGCCTGACTATGTGGATTATCACACATATTAACTATAGCCTGACTATGTGGATTATCACATATATTAAATATAGTCTGACTATGTGGATTATCACATATATTAACTATAGCCTGACTATGTGGATTATCACACATATTAACTATAGCCTGACTATGTGGATTATCACATATTAATTATAGCCTGACTATGTGGATTATCACACATATTAACTATAGCCTGACTATGTGGATTATCACATATATTAAATATAGCCTGACTATGTGGATTATCACACATATTAACTTTAGCCTGACTATGAGGATTATCACATATATTAAATATAGCCTGACTATGTGGATTATCACATATATTAACTATAGCCTGACTATGTGGATTATCACACACGTTAACTATAGCCTGACTATGTGGATTATCACACATATTAACTATAGCCTGACTATGAGGATTATCACATATATTAAATATAACCTGACTATGTGGATTATCACATATATTAACTATAGCCTGACTATGTGGATTAGAACACATATTAACTATAGCCTGACTATGTGGATTAGAACACATATTAACTATAGCCTGACTATGTGGATTATCACACATATTAAATATAGCCTGACTATGTAGATTATCACACATATTAAATATAGCCTGACTATGTGGATTATCACACATATTAACTATAGCCTGACTATGTGGATTATCACACATATTAACTATAGCCTTACTATGTGGATTATCACACATATTAACTATAGCCTGACTATGTGGATTATCACATATATTAAATATAGCCTGACTATGTGGATTATCACACATATTAACTTTAGCCTGACTATGAGGATTATCACATATATTAACTGTAGGCTGACTATATGGATTATCACACACGTTAACTATAGCCTGACTATGTGGATTATCACACATATTAACTATAGCCTGACTATGAGGATTATCACATATATTAAATATAACCCAACTATGTGGATTATCACATATATTAACTATAGCCTGATTATGTGGATTAGAACACATATTAACTATAGCCTGACTATGTGGATTAGAACACATATTAACTATAGCCTGACTATGTGGATTATCACACATATTAAATATAGCCTGACTATGTGGATTATCACACATATTAACTAGAGCCTGAGTATGTGGATTATCACACATATTAACTATAGCCTGACTATGTGTATTAGAACACATATTAACTATAGCCTGACTATGTGGATTATCACACATATCAACTATAGCCTGACTATGTGGATTATCACACATATTAACTATAGCCTGAGTATGTGGATTATCACATATATTAACTATAGCCTGACTATGTGGATTATCACACATATTAACTATAGCCTGACTATGTGGATTTTCACACATATTAACTAGAGCCTGAGTATGTGGATTATCACACATATTAACTATAGCCTGACTATGTGGATTATCACACATATTAACTATAGCCTGAATATGTGGATTATCACACATATTAACTATAGCCTGAGTATGTGGATTATCACACATATTAACTATAGCCTGAATATGTGGATTATCACACATATCAACTATAGCCTGACTATGTGGATTATCACACATATTAATTATAGCCTGACTATGTGGATTATCACACATATTAACTAGAGCCTGAGTATGTGGATTATCACACATATTAACTATAGCCTGACTATGTGGATTATCACACATATTAACTATAGCCTGAATATGTGGATTATCACACATATACAACTATAGCCTGAGTATGTGGATTATCACACATATACAACTATAGGCTGACTATGTGGATTATCACACATATTAACTATAGTCTGACTATGTGGATTAGAACACATATTAACTATAGTCTGACTATGTGGATTATCACACATATTAACTATAGTCTGACTATGTGGATTATCACACATATTAACTATAGCCTGACTATGTGGATTATCACACATATTAACTAGAGCCTGAGTATGTGGATTATCACACATATTAACTATAGCCTGACTATGTGGATTATCACACATATTAACTATAGCCTGACTATGTGGATTATCACACATATTAACTATAGCCTGAGTATGCGGATTATCACACACGTTAACTATAGCCTGAGTGTATGGATTATCACACATGTTAACGTGTTTTAATCGAATTGGGATGAACTTGAAAGTGTTGGCTTAAATAAACAAAATCTCACTTGTTCACTTTTTCCCCTCGAGCGCACAAATGGTGAAAACAATAAGAGGATTTAGCCGAAGACCATATGACATTAGCAAAATCTTTTTTTAAAATCTGTATTTGTATTTGAATAAGATAAAAAAATGGAGCCCTAAAACTTGTTTGCTTAGACTGAAGGGCATATAACAACAGTGGTAAAACCAATTACCCATCCCTTTGTGGTAAGGCATATCTTCAGCCTGACTTTAGCGAAACGAGATAAAAGAGTTGATGTCAGATGAGACGTGAAGGTGTCACCACAACTCTTCTATCATACACACCAAATCACAAAACTGACGATAAATCAGTATGCTTAAAATTTCTATCCTATCGAAAAAATAAATAAATACCCGTCGCCCACTCATTCATCTGAGAACCTGTCCTCGTCAACAACAGTTAGAATGACTTTGATATGTGGGTATTTAGTAATGTGCAACAAATGTTATACAACATTAATAGAATTTATTTAAATGTACTCTCTTTCTGGTTACCACACATTTTAAAATTTTAAATTTTGAATTGATAAAACTTTAATTTAATATTTTAGGGCTCCGGCATGGCCATGTGGTTAAGAAACTTTAATTCGCAGTATTAGAGTCGCAGATTTGAAGCCCCATCACACCAAACATTCTTGTTCTTTCAGCTGAGAGGACGTTATATCAAACGGTGAATCCCACTATTCGTTGGTAAAAGAGTAGTCCAAGAGTTGGCGGTGGGCTATGATGTCTAATTGTCTTCCCTCTAGTTTCTCACTGCTAAATTAGGGACGGCTAGCGCAAATAACTCTCGTGTAGCTTTGTGCTAAATTAAAACACAAAACAAATCATCGTATTAGGTTTAAGACCAATGTTTCTCATCGTCGTCAATTATATATAGCTATCAGCCAAAACGAAAGGCCAGTTTTAGTAGGTAGAATTAAAATCAGTTTGTAATATATGCATCTCTTATATCTTAGTATACGAACTAATCTGAGGTGCTAATTATGGAAGGTGTGGCGTTTGCTTCACCGACTAACAATCAATTATGGTATGTTATAACGACCTTACTGTCTGTGAGGACTGCGTTGGAACTTTAAGTGTACAATTTTGTGAACTTTTTAACACGTTAATACAAAACATACTCCACGTGATTTGACTTCTCTCTTGTTCTGGAACGTTGTAGAACGTAGTCGGAACATATTTTCTCAAAATACGTTTGTTTTATATAAGTAAAAAATAATAAAATCATGTGTTAATCTGGTGATCCTGACATCTGTTTTAACGTACAACGCAAACTATATACAGCTTCCTTGTAGATTAACAGCAATTCACAGAGCTTATAACTCTAAAAATTGGGTTTCGATACACGAAGAAGGCAAAGTGCAGATAACCCATTATTACGTTTCTTTAAGCTAAAGAACAACAAATAAACTGTTTCGTTAGTACAAGTTTTGTTTCGTGTTATAATGTAACAATGTCATCTAGGTAACGTATTTCTTTTCAAGGTTACTGTTCGGTGACCAGTACCATCGAGAGAAATGAGTTGATATTTGTTTTAACGCACAGAGTAGATCAGTTGATTGAAGATAAAACTGGCTCATTTCCAAAGAACTAGACCTAATGTTGATATAGTTTACAACTTCCAAAGTTACTTTCTTTATTGTCCTGTTCCACGCTGTTCTTGGAGTTACTTCCTTTATTGTCCTGTCCACGCTGTTCTTGGGGTTACTTCCTTTATTGTCCTGTTCCACGCTGTTCTTGAGTTGCTTCCTTTATTGTCCTGCTCCACGCTGTTCTTGATGTTACTTCATTTATTGCCCTGTTCCACGCTGTTCTTGGAGTTACTTCCTTTATTGCCCTGTTCCACGCTGTTCTTGGAGTTACTTCCTTTATTGTCCTGTTCCACGCTGTTCTTGATGTTACTTCCTTTATTGCCCTGTTCCATGCTGTTCTTGGAGTTACTTCATTTATTGCCCTGTTCCACGCTGTTCTTGGAGTTACTTCCTTTATTGTCCTGTTCCACGCTGTTCTTGATGTTACTTCCTTTATTGCCCTGTTCCATGCTGTTCTTGAAGTTACTTCATTTATTGCCCTGTTCCACGCTGTTCTTGGAGTTACTTCCTTTATTATCCTGTTCCATGCTGTTCTTGAAGCTACTTCATTTATTGCCCTGTTCCACGCTGTTCTTGGAGTTACTTCCTTTATTGTCCTGTTCCACGCTGTTCTTGATGTTACTTCCTTTATTGCCCTGTTCCATGCTGTTCTTGGAGTTACTTTCTTTATTGTCGTGTTCCACGCTGTTCTTGGAGTTACTTCCTTTATTATCCTGTTCCATGCTGTTCTTGAAGTTACTTCATTTATTGCCCTGTTCCACGCTGTTCTTGGAGTTACTTCCTTTATTGCCCTGTTTCATGCTGTTCTTGAAGTTGCTTCCTTTATTGCCCTGTTTCATGCTGTTCTTGGAGTTACTTTCTTTATTGTCCTGTTCTACGCTGTTCTTGGAGTTACTTTCTTTATTGTCCTGTTCCACGCTGTTCTTGGAGTTACTTTCTTTATTGTTCTGTTCCACTCTGTTCTTGGAGTTACTTCCTTTATTGCCCTGTTTCATGCTGTTCTTGAAGTTACTTCATTTATTGCCCTGTTCCATGCTGTTCTTAAAGTTACTTCCTTTATTGCCCTGTTTCATGCTGTTCTTGGAGTTACTTCCTTTATTGCCCTGTTTCATGCTGTTCTTGGAGTTACTTTCTTTATTGTCCTGTTTCATGCTGTTCTTGGAGTTACTTCCTTTATTGCCCTGCTTCATGCTGTTCTTGGAGTTACTTTCTTTATTGCCCTGCTCCACGCTGTTCTTGGAGTTACTTTCTTTATTGTCCTGTTCCACGCTGTTCTTGGAGTTACTTCCTTTATTGCCCTGTTTCATGCTGTTCTTGAAGTTACTTCCTTTATTGCCCTGTTTCATGCTGTTCTTGGAGTTACTTTCTTTATTGCCCTGTTCTACGCTGTTCTTGGAGTTACTTTCTTTATTGTCCTGTTCCACGCTGTTCTTGGAGTTACTTTCTTTATTGTCCTGTTCCACTCTGTTCTTGGAGTTACTTCCTTTATTGCCCTGTTCCACGCTGTTCTTGGAGTTACTTCCTTTATTGCCCTGTTCCACGCTGTTCTTGGAGTTACTTCCTTTATTGTCCTGTTCCACGCTGTTCTTGGAGTTACTTCCTTTATTAACTGCAGTATAAACGAATTACAAGGAGATTTACAAATATCTATATTTGAGTTACATATACAGATATTTTGTTTGTTCGATTGTTTGAAGTTAAGCACAAAGATACATAGCAGAGTACTCGTATTGTGCTTATCACAGGCATCGAAATCGGATTTTAGCGTTATAAGCCTCTAGATCAGTGGTTCTTAACCTGGTTTTATCGAACCCCAGGGTTCGGTTCGGTGAGTCAGTTTCAGGATTCCGGCAGAGGTCGAGACACACACACTGTGTTTGTATCCGCTCCGTTCACCCCACTCGTATGATTCGTGACGTCAAGCTCCACTTGGCCGTCATTGGCTGCGGCTGATCACGTCACATCACTTGACCTTAATATCTGTGCTGCAGGAAACTTCGTGCGCTTAGCAGTCGACTTGTGACTGTAGTAATCGTGCATCATTTGTGATTTTTTTCTAATCTTTCAATTCCTTCATACTATGTCGAGCAAAAACAAAAAGTGGTCGGACAAATACATACATATGTCAATGATGAATACCTCGACGAAATCATTGAACTTCAGCAGAGCCAGGTTCAACAGCAACTTTTCATAACAACAACGTTCTCAACGTTTTGGTGTCACCAAATCGTAGCTACCCTCTTATTGCTAAGAAAGCTCTTGAGATACTCATACCATTTGTTACAATGTATCTCTGCGAGCAATCCTTTTCGAGGATGGTAGACATAAAAACTAAGAAAAGGAACAGACTTTGTTGCGAAAATGATATGAGAGTGGCACTTGCCAAGGTGAAGCCGCGCATTTCTGAACTTGTCTCTGAAAGGCAACACCAAAAGTCACATTGATTTGCAGTAAATATTCATTGAGTTATGTTTTTGTTTTTGTGTGAAATTCATGTTTTGTTGGTTTTGTTGGTTTTGTTCTTTGAACACAGTGATATTGTGTGCAACTAATGCATGGTTCATTTTGTGCACTAATAAAATATATACTTATATTCTGAATTTGAAAAAAATCATATTTTATTTTTCCAATTACGAAGGGTTCAGTGAATGCAAGTACGAAACTTCTGGGGTTCAGTATCTCCAACAAGGTTAAGAACAACTGGTCTGGTACAGTACTTCCAACAAGGTTAAGAACCACTGGTCTGGTTCAGTACCTCCAACAAGGTTAAGAACTACTGGTCTGGTACAGTACTTCCAACAAGGTTAAGAACCACTGGTCTAATACAGTACCTCCAACAAGGTTAAGAACTACTGGTCTGGTACAGTACTTCCAACAAGGTTAAGAACTACTGGTCTGGTACAGTACTTCCAACAAGGTTAAGAACTACTGGTCTGGTATACTACTTCCAACAAGGTTAAGAACCACTGGTCTGGTACAGTACCTCCAACAAGGTTAAGAACCACTGGTCTGGTACAGTACCTCCAACAAGGTTAAGAACCACTGGTCTGGTACAGTACCTCCAACAAGGTTAAGAACTACTGGTCTGGTACAGTACTTCCAACAAGGGTAAGAACCACTGGTCTGGTACAGTACCTCCAACAAGGTTAAGAACCACTGGTCTGGTACAGTACCTCCAACAAGGTTAAGAACTACTGGTCTGGTACAGTACTTCCAACAAGGTTAAGAACCACTGGTCTGGTACAGTACCTCTAACAAGGTTAAGAACCACTGGTCTGGTACAGTACCTCCAACAAGGTTAAGAACTACTGGTCTGGTACAGTACTTCCAACAAGGTTAATAACCACTGGTCTGGTACAGTACCTCCAACAAGGTTAAGAACCACTGGTCTGGTACAGTACCTCCAACAAGGTTAAGAACCACTGGTCTGGTACAGTACTTCCAACAAGGTTAAGAACCACTGGTCTGGTACAGTACCTCCAACAAGGTTAAGAACCACTGGTCTGGTACAGTACCTCCAACAAGGTTAAGAACTACTGGTCTGGTACAGTACTTCCAACAAGGTTAATAACCACTGGTCTGGTACAGTACCTCCAACAAGGTTAAGAACCACTGGTCTGGTACAGTACCTCCAACAAGGTTAAGAACCACTGGTCTGGTACAGTACCTCCAACAAGGTTAAGAACTACTGGTCTGGTACACTACTTCCAACAAGGTTAAGAACCACTAATCTGGTACAGTACCTCCAACAAGGTTAAGAACCACTGGTCTGGTACAGTACCTCCAACAAGGTTAAGAACTACTGGTCTGGTACAGTACTTCCAACAAGGGTAAGAACCACTGGTCTGGTACAGTACCTCCAACAAGGTTAAGAACCACTGGTCTGGTACAGTACCTCCAACAAGGTTAAGAACCACTGGTCTGGTACAGTACTTCCAACAAGGTTAAGAACCACTGGTCTGGTACAGTACCTCCAACAAGGTTAAGAACCACTGGTCTGGTACAGTACCTCCAACAATGTTAAGAACCACTGGTCTGGTACAGTACCTCCAACAAGGTTAAAAACCACTGGTCTGGTACAGTACCTCCAACAAGGTTAAGAACTACTGGTCTGGTACAGTACTTCCAACAAGGTTAAGAACCACTGGTCTGGTACAGTACCTCCAACAAGGTTAAGAACCACTGGTCTGGTACAGTACCTCCAACAAGGTTAAGAACCACTGGTCTGGTACAGTACCTCCAACAAGGTTAAGAACTACTGGTCTGGTACAGTACTTCCAACAAGGGTAAGAACCACTGGTCTGGTACAGTACCTCCAACAAGGTTAAGAACCACTGGTCTGGTACAGCACCTCCAACAAGGTTAAGAACCACTGGTCTGGTACAGTACTTTCAACAAGGTTAAGAACCACTGGTCTGGTACAGTACCTCCAACAAGGTTAAGAACCACTGGTCTGGTACAGTACCTCCAACAAGGTTAAGAACCACTGGTCTGGTACAGTACTTCCAACAAGGTTAAGAACCACTGGTCTGGTACAGTACCTCCAACAAGGTTAAGAACCACTGGTCTGGTACAGTACCTCCAACAAGGTTAAGAACCACTGGTCTGGTACAGTACCTCCAACAAGGTTAAGAACTACTGGTCTGCTACAGTACTTCCAACAAGGTTAAGAACCACTGGTCTGGTACAGTACCTCCAACAAGGTTAAGAACCACTGGTCTGGTACAGTACCTCCAACAAGGTTAAGAACCGCTGGTCTGGTACAGTACCTCCAACAAGGTTAAGAACCACTGGTCTGGTACACTACTTCCAACAAGGTTAAGAACCACTGGTCTGGTACAGTACCTCCAACAAGGTTAAGAACCACTGGTCTGGTACAGTACCTCCAACAAGGTTAAGAACCGCTGGTCTGGTACAGTACCTCCAACAAGGTTAAGAACCACTGGTCTGGTACACTACTTCCAACAAGGTTAAGAACCACTGGTCTGGTACAGTACCTCCAACAAGGTTAAGCACCACTGGTCTGGTACAGTACCTCCAACAAGGTTAAGAACCACTGGTCTGGTACAGTACCTCCAACAAGGTTAAGAACCACTGGTCTGGTACAGTACCTCCAACAAGGTTAAGAACCACTGGTCTGGTACAGTACCTCCAACAAGGTTAAGAACCACTAATCTGGTACAGTACCTCCAACAAGGTTAAGAACCACTGGTCTGGTACAGTACCTCCAACAAGGTTAAGAACCACTGGTCTGGTACAGTACCTCCAACAAGGTTAAGAACTACTGGTCTGCTACAGTACTTCCAACAAGGTTAAGAACCACTGGTCTGGTACAGTACCTCCAACAAGGTTAAGAACCACTGGTCTGGTACAGTACCTCCAACAAGGTTAAGAACCGCTGGTCTGGTACAGTACCTCCAACAAGGTTAAGAACCACTGGTCTGGTACACTACTTCCAACAAGGTTAAGAACCACTGGTCTGGTACAGTACCTCCAACAAGGTTAAGAACCACTGGTCTGGTACAGTACCTCCAACAAGGTTAAGAACCGCTGGTCTGGTACAGTACCTCCAACAAGGTTAAGAACCACTGGTCTGGTACACTACTTCCAACAAGGTTAAGAACCACTGGTCTGGTACAGTACCTCCAACAAGGTTAAGCACCACTGGTCTGGTACAGTACCTCCAACAAGGTTAAGAACCACTGGTCTGGTACAGTACCTCCAACAAGGTTAAGAACCACTGGTCTGGTACAGTACCTCCAACAAGGTTAAGAACCACTGGTCTGGTACAGTACCTCCAACAAGGTTAAGAACCACTGGTCTGGTACAGTACCTCCAACAAGGTTAAGAACTACTGGTCTGGTACAGTACCTCCAACAAGGTTAAGAACCACTGGTCTGGTACAGTACCTCCAACAAGGTTAAGAACTACTGGTCTGCTACAGTACTTCCAACAAGGTTAAGAACCACTGGTCTGGTACAGTACCTCCAACAAGGTTAAGAACCACTGGTCTGGTACAGTACCTCCAACAAGGTTAAGAACCGCTGGTCTGGTACAGTACCTCCAACAAGGTTAAGAACCACTGGTCTGGTACACTACTTCCAACAAGGTTAAGAACCACTGGTCTGGTACAGTACCTCCAACAAGGTTAAGAACCACTGGTCTGGTACAGTACCTCCAACAAGGTTAAGAACTACTGGTCTGGTACAGTACTTCCAACAAGGTTAAGAACCACTGGTCTGGTACAGTACCTCCAACAAGGTTAAGAACCACTGGTCTGGTACAGTACCTCCAACAAGGTTAAGAACCACTGGTCTGGTACAGTACCTCCAACAAGGTTAAGAACCACTGGTCTGGTACAGTACCTCCAACAAGGTTAAGAACCACTGGTCTGGTACAGTACCTCCAACAAGGTTAAGAACCATTGCTCTAGATGTACCACTGAGCTATAGGGATTAGTTATTCTTTTGCAATTTTCCCATTTGAGCTTATCTCATGATATACCTTTTTAACTACTATATATGTATATATATTTTGCCTTGATAGATTTAAAAATCTGTCAAATTGAAAATAAATTAAAATCATCCAATAAACAAGAAATAATATAAAAAAATCAACCTATCGTGAACGATGCGAAACTTCGATAAGCGTTTCACATATCTGCCAATAATTCAATAGTGGAGTTACATTAGCGTTATTTGAGGGACAGAGGTCTAATACAGAATTAATAATCAATGTTCGAAAGTTAAACTAGATTATTAAAGCCATATAGACACGTTAAAGACTTCACTTAGCACGTGATTATAATTTTCCTAATAATTTATCTCGTGTTTTTTAGTACTACTAATACGTCCAATATAGATAAACATTCGTTAATGACTGAAAAAACATTATTCAAATGATTCAAGATAGAATGCACGCTCATCAGTCCTGAATATCTATGCCTTAGTTCTGTCAAAGTTAGCTTGGATCTTTTAAAAGTCGAGTTTTCCATTTTAAACGTATATAACTCGACTACGGCACGTTTGGCTGATTTTGAAATCTGGACTTCGATTGTCAGCAGTGGACACAGTAAATATAATAGTTACTGAGTGACGCCTCCATTTAAATAGAGTCTGATTATTCAGTGTATATCTACACAGGTAGCACACAAAAAAGTTTAGCTATGGACGCACAGGTGGTAGAATTATCTTAATATCTACATCTGCGCACTGTTGATCAAAACAACAGGTGGCGCTACAAGGTGATTTGAAGCTTACAATGTGACGTCATGAGGATGTTAAATTAAAAATGTAAGTTTATTTTTGTTGCCGGATCTTATTCAGACTTTAATCAGTTATTAGATTTGTTATAACTACCCAGTGTTAACACTGAACAAAAACTTGTATTTAACACTATGAGGGCGCCCGACTCTTAATCTGAGGGTCGCGGGTTCGAATCCCCGTTACATCAAACATGATCGCCCTTTCAACCGTGGAGTTTTATAATGCAACAGTCAATTCCACTATTCATTGGTAAAAGAGGAGCCCAAGAGTTGGCGGTGGGTGGTGATGACTAGCTGCCTTCTCTGTTTGTTTGTTTTAGAATTTCCCACAAAACTACTCGAGGGCTATCTGTGCTAGCCGTCCCTAATTTAGCAGTGTAAGACTAGAGGGAAAGCAGCTAGTCATCACTACCCACCGCCAACTGTTGGGCTACTCTTTACCAACGAATAGTGGAATTGAACGTCCCATTATAACGCCCCCACGGCTGAAAGGGCGAGCATGTTTGGCGCGACGGGGATGGAACCCGAGACCCTCAGATTACGAGACGCACGCCTTAACACGCTTGGCCATGCCGGGCCTACCCTTCTGTCTAGTCTTACACTGCTAAATTAGGGACGGCTAGCGTAGATAGCCCTCATATAGCTTTGCACGAAAATCAAAACAAACAAATCTGCGCGATTTGTCTATGTCTCGAGTTACTGATGAGGACCCAAATCCCGCGAAAATAATGTAACTCTGTGAAGTCTTGTAAATGGAACACCAGATTGGGTTTCACGGTTATTCTCGTTATTTTAAAAAGCTTGTCAGTTGAACATTTCAGAACAACAGAATGTTCAACATCCGCGACACTTGAAATCGTTTTATGCAGTATTAGAGTATATTAATCTACAAGACTTTTATTAATTTATTTATGAATCAGTTGGTGTTTTTTTAAGCCAGCAATGCCAAACGTGAAGAATGCGTATACACGATTCGATTTTCTTTCTCATCAGGATTTCTTCCAGCCTACCCTCAAATTGAAATTCTTTCAGGCAGAATTAGGTAAATTAATCTATGAAAACTTTGGGCATGGTCAAATGCATTAATCGAAAGAGTTCGGCCTCTCGAGTCCAAAAGTGTAATTATATCTCAAGTTGGTCAATATATGACGGAGGCCTGGCATGGCCAGGTGGGTTAAGGCACTCGACTCGTAATCCGAGGGTTGCGGATTCGAATACCCGTCACACCAAACGTGCTCGTTCTTTCAGCCGTGGGGGCGTTATAATTTCACGGTTAATCCGACTATTCATTGGTAAAAGAGTAGCCCAAGAATTGGCGGTAGGTGGTGATGGCTAGCTGCCTTCTCTGTAGTCTTACAGTGCTAAATTATGGACGGCTAGCGCAGATAGCCCTCGTGCATCTTTGGGTGAAATTTAAAAACAAAGAAACAAAACAACTATATGACGGAGCTATGGGCT
Organism: Tachypleus tridentatus; assembly: GCF_004210375.1. Taxonomy (NCBI): domain Eukaryota; kingdom Metazoa; phylum Arthropoda; class Merostomata; order Xiphosura; family Limulidae; genus Tachypleus; species Tachypleus tridentatus. Next base: position 16,343,838 of record NC_134828.1, read on the forward strand.
GAAGTTGTGTACTTGTATGTAACACTCAATCATACCATGAGCCGCTGTGTCGCAACAAAATGTGTCGAAGCATAAATACTGCATACTATTTACATTCTCTTTATACAACGTAGTGACTTAAAGAAAACTAAAACATCATACATATAATAAAAGAGCTGATAAAAGAAACATCGAGTATTTTTGGTTTGTTTTGAATTTTGCGCAAAGCTACTGAGGGCTATCTGCGTTAGCCGTTCCTAATTTTAGCAGTGTAAGACTAGAGGGAAAACAGCTAGTCATCACCACCCACCGCCAACTCTTGGACTACTCTTTTACCAACGGAAAGTGGGATTAAACGTCACATTATAACGCCCCACGACTGAAAGGGCGAGCATGTTTGGTGTGACAGTGTTTCGAACCCGCGACCCTGAGATTACGAGTCGAGTTCCTTAGCCACCTGGCCATGGCGGACCAAAACATCGAATAACCTGTTTTACCCTCATTTAAATATACATGGAATATTAACCCAAAATTAAATTAAACTTTTAGGCAAAACATGAACGAGGTTCTAAAATTAGGATTTCTAAAGACAAAATACATTCAACACACGACACTAACTAACACACAAAAAGTATATCATTCAGATTGTTACAGTCAGTGTTATTCTGGTTCTCTCATCTTGTGTCAGTTTCATGTGCAAAACAGAACACCAAAATCAGTGTTATCCTGGCTCTCTCATCTAGTGTCAATTTCATGTGTGAAACACAACACCAAAATCTGTGTTATCCTGGCTCTCTCATATTATCAGTGTTATCCTGGCTCTCTCATCTAGTGTCAGTTTCATGTGTGGAACACAACACCAAAACCAACGTCATCTTCAGTCTCTCGAGACTAGTGTCCGTTTCGGGTGTAAAACATAACACCAACGAATACTTGACTGTTATTTCAGTAGCGATAAATTATATCAACTGTAACGGTTTTACGGTTGAAGAACCTCACTTTAAAGAACCAGTAATGGACACTTTCTTCAAACATAAACAGATCACCGATGTTCTAATAAAGTCGTTTGGAAAGATATTGGCTCGTAAGTGACCCCTGCGTTTCAAACTACTTTCTATTCCTAAATAGGATGTACGATAGGGTGTCATTTATTCAGTTTTATTGGAGATAGTGTAATGATTAATCAACTAATTAATATATTGATCAATTAATCTATATATATTGGTAGAATAAAAAAAACATTTTAAAAGTAATTAGATTTATTGCTTGTTTCTAAATATTTTATCTTTAAAATTATAACGATGGATTTATATGGAATCGAACTTAATGACGACAGAGAATTGGAACAAATTTGTGTCATTACGATAATTTGTGGTTCACTGGAATTCATCCATCGAAGAGAAACATTTGTTGTTCTTTATACGTTGCAATACAAGTATCTTGTAGTTTATTGTATTCAACTATAGATTTTTGTTTGTTTGTTTGTTTGTTTTGGAATTTCGCACAAAGCTGCGGAAGGGCTACCTGCGCTAGCCGTCCCTAATTTAACAGTGTAAGACTAGAGGGAAGGCAGCTAGTCATCACCACACACCGCCAACTTTTGGGCTACTCTTTTACCAACAAATAGTGGGATTGACCGTCACATTATAACGCCCCCACGGCTGAAAAGGCGAGCATGTTTGGCACGACCGGGATGCGAACCCGTGACCCTCAGATTACGAGTCGCACGCCTTAACACGCTTGGCCATGCCGGGCCGTACTATAGGATTTCAGTCCACATAGTTAAATGTATGTATATACTGCTATCTTTTTCTATTTCTTTGACATGGAGGATTTTTTTTTTTTTTGTTTACATCCATGGAATAAACTTTCGGAATTTATTCATTTCCTATTGAGGTACATTTAAATAAATACTTAGATCCATGATAACCTCATTCAAGGCTGAAACAAAGCACAGTTTTTGATACACTGAACAATGGAGAAGTTGGACAAACCTGTAGAAAATATGATCTCCACTTAACTTATACATTCACATTACCATTACTAAATGTTCATTGTCATCTTCCAAAACAAAATTACAACTTTATAAGATTAAAGAACTGGCAGTAAAACTGCATACAAATTTAGTGTGTGTTGAAATGGATATTTAAAAACACAATAATTTAAAGAAAAATTGACCCTCAGTGGAATAGTATCTATTTCTGTAAACTTATACAGCTAAAAAACGGGTTTCGATACCCGTGGTGGGCAGAGTACAGCAAGCACTTTGTGTAGCTTTGTGCTTAATAACAAACAATAATTCAGAACAAAAATTACAGAAACTAAATTAAAACTTCTTTATACATCATACTGGTTCTTGTTTCTTCTTCTGATAATATAATCGGTTGTGATAAGATTCAACCATTGAATATCCTACATTGAATTGACCATATGAAAAGCACGGTTGTTCTAGAAACAATCCAGCAACCTTTAAACTTTGACATTATGCTTTATTAATTGACATTACACAACAAACTGTAAGTGGGAATTGGAGTCTACTAAATATAAAGAGGTAATCACCTGGTGGCAAAGGAATTACTGGAATGAAGATATCTTTTTCTTTGGCATAACCAGTTGCAAATGTTCCTTGAATAACACGTGGAAGTAAAGTCTTAACAACTAAACTCGTGCCATTACATAATCTTAATTCCAGAGTGTGTCCTGGTTCAAGAGAAGTCAGGAATTCCTTTGGACAATTTATAGTATTATCTGAATCTGGAACATTGTTAACAGGTCAGAAGGCGAGTTCCTGTCCTGGAACCTTTAGTAATATTTATCATTGATGAAATGAACAGTAGGACTTTGAGGTGCAAGAACTGTTCTTTCATACAACCATTTATATCTTGATAAATATTAGAGAACCTCTTAACCTCTTCTGTAAATAAGATACCACATTTGCAATAATGTAATACCATCAATGTTCTATCCAAAGCTTTAAATACATTTTTTTGCGAGCCACTGTGCACTCATCCATTATTACAATTTTAAATTCTCTCAACACTATAGCCTTTCCTTTGAGTTTTCAATACCACAAATAGCCAATTCAACATGACAAAAATTAAGAGGCAACCCGAAAGAGCCGTTTTCTCTCTTTCAATGTTTCTGCAATTTCTAGCGATGCGACACCCAAAGCAATTAAACTTTACAAGAAGCCACTTACTGACAAGTGTTTTACTGTTCCACCTAGAGTATCAAGTAACATCATTACACCACTTACTGACAAATGTTTTACTGTTCCACCTAGAGTATCAAGTAACATCATTACACCACTTACTGACAAACGTTTTACTGTTCCACCTAGAGTATCAAGTAACATCATTACACCACTTACTGACAAATGTTTTACTGTTCCACCTAGAGTATCAAGTAACATCATTACACCACTTACTGACAAGTGTTTACTGTTCTACCTGGAGTATCAAGTAACATCATTACACCACTTACTGACAAACGTTTTACTGTTCCACCTGAGTATCAAGTAACATCATTACACCACTTACTGACAAATGTTTTACTGTTCCACCTAGAGTATCAAGTAACATCAATACACCACTTACTGACAAATGTTTTACTGTTCCACCTAGAGTATCAAGTAACATCATTACACCACTTACTGACAAATGTTTTACTGTTCCACCTAGAGTATCAAGTAACATCATTACACCACTTACTGACAAACGTTTTACTGTTCCACCTAGAGTATCAAGTAACATCATTACACCACTTACTGACAAGTGTTTTTCTGTTCCACCTAGAGTATCAAGTAACATCATTACACCACTTACTGACAAATGTTTTACTGTTCCACCTAGAGTATCAAGTAACATCATTACACAACTTACTGACAAATGTTTTACTGTTCCACCTAGAGTATCAAGTAACATCATTACACCACTTACTGACAAATGTTTTACTGTTTCACCTAGAGTATCAAGTAACATCATTACACCACTTACTGACAAATGTTTTCTGTTCCACCTAGAGTGTCAAGTAACATCATTACATCACTTACTGACAAATGTTTTACTGTTCCATTTAGAGTATCAAGTAACATCATTACACCACTTACTGACAAATGTTTTCTGTTCCACCTAGAGTATCAAGTAACATCATTACATCACTTACTGACAAATGTTTTACTGTTCCATTTAGAGTATCAAGTAACATCATTACACAACTTACTGACAAATGTTTTCTCTTCCACCTAGAGTATCAAGTAACATCATTACACCATTTACTGACAAATGTTTTACTGTTCCACCTAGAGTATCAAGTAACATCATTACACCACTTACTGACAAATGTTTTACTGTTCCACCTAGAGTATCAAGTAACATCATTACACCACTTACTGACAAATGTTTTACTGTTCCACCTAGAGTATCAAGTAACATCATTACACCACTTACTGACAAACGTTTTACTGTTCCATTTAGAGTATCAAGTAACATCATTACACAACTTACTGACAAATGTTTTCTCTTCCACCTAGAGTATCAAGTAACATCATTACACCATTTACTGACAAATGTTTTACTGTTCCACCTAGGTATCAAGTAACATCATTACACCACTTACTGACAAATGTTTTACTGTTCCACCTAGAGTATCAAGTAACATCATTACACCACTTACTGACAAACGTTTTACTGTTCCACCTAGAGTATCAAGTAACATCATTACACCACTTACTGACAAATGTTTTACTGTTCCACCTAGAGTATCAAGTAACATCATTACACCACTTACTGACAAATGTTTTACTGTTCCACCTAGAGTATCAAGTAACATCATTACACCACTTACTGACAAATGTTTTACTGTTCCACCTAGAGTATCAAGTAACATCATTACACCACTTACTGACAAACGTTTTACTGTTCCACCTAGAGTATCAAGTAACATCATTACACCACTTACTGACAAGTGTTTTTCTGTTCCACCCAGAGTATCAAGTAACATCATTACACCACTTACTGGCAAATGTTTTACTGCTCCACCTAGAGTATCAAGTAACATCATTACACAACTTACTGACAAATGTTTTACTGTTCCACCTAGAGTATCAAGTAACATCATTACACCACTTACTGACAAATGTTTTACTGTTTCACCTAGAGTATCAAGTAACATCATTACACCACTTACTGACAAATGTTTTCTGTTCCACCTAGAGTATCAAGTAACATCATTACATCACTTACTGACAAATGTTTTACTGTTCCATTTAGAGTATCAAGTAACATCATTACACAACTTACTGACAAATGTTTTCTCTTCCACCTAGAGTATCAAGTAACATCATTACACCATTTACTGACAAATGTTTTACTGTTCCACCTAGAGTATCAAGTAACATCATTACACCACTTACTGACAAACGTTTTACTGTTCCACCTAGAGTATCAAGTAACATTATTACATCACTTACTGACAAATGTTTTACTGTTCCATTTAGAGTATCAAGTAACATCATTACACAACTTACTGACAAATGTTTTCTCTTCCACCTAGAGTATCAAGTAACATCATTACACCACTTACTGACAAATGTTTTACTGTTCCACCTAGAGTATCAAGTTACATCATTACACCACTTACTGACAAATATTTTCTGTTCCACCTAGAGTATCAAGTAACATTATTACACCACTTACTGACAAATGTTTTACTGTTCCATTTAGAGTATCAAGTAACATCATTACACAACTTACTGACAAATGTTTTACTGTTGCACCTAGAGTATCAAGTAACATCATTACACCACTTACTGACAAATGTTTTACTGTTGCACCTAGAGTATCAAGTAACATCATTACACCACTTACTGACAAATGTTTTACTGTTCCACCTAGAGTATCAAGTAACATCATTACACAACTTACTGAAAAATGTTTTCTGTTCCATTTAGAGTATCAAGTAACATCATTACACAACTTACTGACAAATGTTTTCTCTTCCACCTCGAGTATCAAGTAACATCATTACACCACTTACTGACAAATGTTTTACTGTTCCACCTAGAGTATCAAGTAACATCATTACACCACTTACTGACAAACGTTTTCTGTTCCACCTACAGCATCAAGTAACATCATTACACCACTTACTGACAAGTGTTTTACTGTTCCACCTACAGCCTCAAGTAACATCATTACACCACTTACTGACAAACGTTTTACTGTTCCACCTAGAGTATCAAGTAACATTATTACATCACTTACTGACAAATGTTTTACTGTTCGATTTAGAGTATCAAGTAACATCATTACACAACTTACTGACAAATGTTTTCTCTTCCACCTAGAGTATCAAGTAACATCATTACACCACTTACTGACAAATGTTTTACTGTTCCACCTAGAGTATCAAGTTACATCATTACACCACTTACTGACAAATGTTTTACTGTTGCACCTAGAGTATCAAGTAACATCATTACACCACTTACTGACAAATGTTTTCTGTTCCACCTAGAGTATCAAGTAACATCATTACACAACTTACTGAAAAATGTTTTCTGTTCCACCTAGAGTATCAAGTAACATCATTACACCACTTACTGACAAACGTTTTACTGTTCCACCTAGAGTATCAAGTAACATCATTACACCACTTACTGACAAACGTTTTACTGTTCCACCTAGAATATCAAGTAACATCATTACACCACTTACTGACAAATGTTTTACTGTTCCACCTAGAGTATCAAGTAACATCATTACACCACTTACTGACAAACGTTTTACTGTTCCACCTAGAGTATCAAGTAACATTATTACATCACTTACTGACAAATGTTTTACTGTTCCATTTAGAGTATCAAGTAACATCATTACACAACTTACTGACAAATGTTTTCTGTTCCACCTAGAGTATCAAGTAACATCATTACACCACTTACTGACAAACGTTTTACTGTTCCACCTAGAGTATCAAGTAACATTATTACATCACTTACTGACAAATGTTTTACTGTTCCACCTAGAGTATCAAGTAACATCATTACACCACTTACTGACAAATGTTTTACTGTTCCACCTGGAGTATCAAGTAACATTATTACACCACTTACTGACAAATGTTTTACTGTTGCACCTAGAGTATCAAGTAACATCATTACACCACTTACTGATAAATGTTTTCTGTTCCACCAAGAGTATCAAGTAACATTATTACACCACTTACTGACAAATGTTTTACTGTTCCATTTAGAGTATCAAGTAACATCATTACACAACTTACTAACAAATGTTTTCTCTTCCACCTAGAGTATCAAGTAACATCATTACACCACTTACTGACAAATGTTTTATGTTCCACCTAGAGTATCAAGTAACATCATTACACCACTTACTGACAAATGTTTTACTGTTCCACCTAGAGTATCAAGTAACATCATTACACAACTTACTGAAAAATGTTTTCTGTTCCACCTAGGTATCAAGTAACATCATTACACCACTTACTGACAAACGTTTTACTGTTTCACCTAGAGTATCAAGTAACATTATTACATCACTTACTGACAAATGTTTTACTGTTCCATTTAGAGTATCAAGTAACATCATTACACAACTTACTGACAAATGTTTTCTGTTCCACCTTGGTTATCAAGTAACATCATTACACCACTAACTGACAAACGTTTTACTGTTCCACCTAGAGTATCAAGTAACATTATTACATCACTTACTGACAAATGTTTTACTGTTCCATTTAGAGTATCAAGTAACATCATTACACAACTTACTGACAAATGTTTTCTGTTCCACCTAGAGTATCAAGTAACATCATTACACCACTTACTGACAAACGTTTTACTGTTCCACCTAGAGTATCAAGTAACATTATTACATCACTTACTGACAAATGTTTTACTGTTCCACCTAGAGTATCAAGTAACATCATTACACAACTTACTGACAAATGTTTTACTGTTCCACCTAGAGTATCAAGTAACATCATTACACAACTTACTGACAAATGTTTTACTGTTCCACCTAGAGTATCAAGTAACATCATTACACCACTTACTGACAAATGTTTTACTGTTCCACCTAGTATATCAAGTAACATTATTACATCACTTACTGACAAATGTTTTACTGTTCCACTTAGAGTATCAAGTAACATCATTACACAACTTACTGACAAATGTTTTCTGTTCCACCTAGGTATCAAGTAACATCATTACACAACTTACTGACAAATGTTTTCTGTTCCACCTAGAGTATCAAGTAACATCATTACACCACTTACTGACAAACGTTTTACTGTTCCACCAAGAGTATCAAGTAACATCATTACACAACTTACTGACAAATGTTTTCTCTTCCACCTAGAGTATCAAGTAACATCATTACACAACTTACTGACAAATGTTTTCTGTTCCACCTAGAGTATCAAGTAACATCATTACACCACTTACTGACAAACGTTTTCTGTTCCACCTACAGCATCAAGTAACATCATTACACCACTTACTGACAAGTGTTTTACTGTTCCACCTACAGTATCAAGTAACATCATTACACCACTTACTGACAAACGTTTTACTGTTCCACCTAGAGTATCAAGTAACATTATTACATCACTTACTGACAAATGTTTTACTGTTCCATTTAGAGTATCAAGTAACATCATTACACAACTTACTGACAAATGTTTTCTCTTCCACCTAGAGTATCAAGTAACATCATTACACCACTTACTGACAAATGTTTTACTGTTCCACCTAGAGTATCAAGTAACATCATTACACCACTTACTGACAAATGTTTTCTGTTCCACCTAGAGTATCAAGTAACATCATTACACAACTTACTGAAAAATGTTTTCTGTTCCACCTAGAGTATCAAGTAACATCATTACATCACTTACTGACAAACGTTTTACTGTTCCACCTAGGTATCAAGTAACATCATTACACCACTTACTGACAAATGTTTTACTGTTCCACCTAGAATATCAAGTAACATCATTACACCACTTACTGACAAATGTTTTACTGTTCCACCTAGGTATCAAGTAACATCATTACACCACTTACTGACAAACGTTTTACTGTTCCACCTAGGTATCAAGTAACATTATTACATCACTTACTGACAAATGTTTTACTGTTCCATTTAGGTATCAAGTAACATCATTACACAACTTACTGACAAATGTTTTCTGTTCCACCTAGAGTATCAAGTAACATCATTACACCACTTACTGACAAACGTTTTACTGTTCCACCTAGGTATCAAGTAACATTATTACATCACTTACTGACAAATGTTTTACTGTTCCACCTAGAGTATCAAGTAACATCATTACACAACTTACTGACAAATGTTTTCTCTTCCACCTAGAGTATCAAGTAACATCATTACACCACTTACTGACAAATGTTTTACTGTTCCACCTAGGTATCAAGTAACATCATTACACCACTTACTGACAAATGTTTTACTGTTCCACCTGGAGTATCAAGTAACATTATTACACCACTTACTGACAAATGTTTTACTGTTCCACCTAGAGTATCAAGTAACATCATTACACCACTTACTGACAAATGTTTTCTGTTCCATCTAGAGTATCAAGTAACATTATTACACCACTTACTGACAAATGTTTTACTGTTCCATTTAGAGTATCAAGTAACATCATTACACAACTTAGTGACAAATGTTTTCTCTTCCACCTAGAGTATCAAGTAACATCATTACACCACTTACTGACAAATGTTTTACTGTTCCACCTAGAGTATCAAGTAACATCATTACACCACTTACTGACAAATGTTTTACTGTTCCACCTAGAGTATCAAGTAACATCATTACACAACTTACTGAAAAATGTTTTCTGTTCCACCTGGAGTATCAAGTAACATCATTACACCACTTACTGACAAACGTTTTACTGTTTCACCTAGAGTATCAAGTAACATTATTACATCACTTACTGACAAATGTTTTACTGTTCCATTTAGGTATCAAGTAACATCATTACACAACTTACTGACAAATGTTTTCTGTTCCACCTAGAGTATCAAGTAACATCATTACACCACTTACTGACAAACGTTTTACTGTTCCACCTAGAGTATCAAGTAACATTATTACATCACTTACTGACAAATGTTTTACTGTTCCACCTAGAGTATCAAGTAACATCATTACACAACTTACTGACAAATGTTTTCTGTTCCACCTAGGTATCAAGTAACATCATTACACCACTTACTGACAAACGTTTTACTGTTCCACCTAGGTATCAAGTAACATTATTACATCACTTACTGACAAATGTTTTACTGTTCCACCTAGGTATCAAGTAACATCATTACACAACTTACTGACAAACGTTTTACTGTTCCACCTAGAGTATCAAGTAACATCATTACACCACTTACTGACAAACGTTTTACTGTTCCACCTAGAGTATCAAGTAACATCATTGCATCACTTACTGACAAATGTTTTCTCTTCCACCTAGAGTATCAAGTAACATCATTACACAACTTACTGACAAATGTTTTCTGTTCCACCTAGAGTATCAAGTAACATCATTACACCACTTACTGACAAACGTTTTCTGTTCCACCTACAGCATCAAGTAACATCATTACACCACTTACTGACAAGTGTTTTACTGTTCCACCTACAGCCTCAAGTAACATCATTACACCACTTACTGACAAACGTTTTACTGTTCCACCTAGAGTATCAAGTAACATTATTACATCACTTACTGACAAATGTTTTACTGTTCCATTTAGAGTATCAAGTAACATCATTACACAACTTACTGACAAATGTTTTCTCTTCCACCTAGAGTATCAAGTAACATCATTACACCACTTACTGACAAATGTTTTACTGTTCCACCTAGAGTATCAAGTTACATCATTACACCACTTACTGACAAATGTTTTCTGTTCCACCTAGAGTATCAAGTAACATCATTACACAACTTACTGAAAAATGTTTTCTGTTCCACCTAGAGTATCAAGTTACATCATTACATCACTTACTGACAAACGTTTTACTGTTCCACCTAGAGTATCAAGTAACATCATTACACCACTTACTGACAAACGTTTTACTGTTCCACCTAGAATATCAAGTAACATCATAACACCACTGACTGACAAATGTTTTACTGTTCCACCTAGAGTATCAAGTAACATCATTACACCACTTACTGACAAACGTTTTACTGTTCCACCTAGAGTATCAAGTAACATTATTACATCACTTACTGACAAATGTTTTACTGTTCCATTTAGGTATCAAGTAACATCATTACACAACTTACTGACAAATGTTTTCTGTTCCACCTAGAGTATCAAGTAACATCATTACACCACTTACTGACAAACGTTTTACTGTTCCACCTAGAGTATCAAGTAACATTATTACATCACTTACTGACAAATGTTTTACTGTTCCACCTAGAGTATCAAGTAACATCATTACACAACTTACTGACAAATGTTTTCTCTTCCACCTAGAGTATCAAGTAACATCATTACACCACTTACTGACAAATGTTTTACTGTTCCACCTAGAGTATCAAGTAACATCATTACACCACTTACTGACAAATGTTTTACTGTTCCACCTGGAGTATCAAGTAACATTATTACACCACTTACTGACAAATGTTTTACTGTTCCACCTAGAGTATCAAGTAACATCATTACACCACTTACTGACAAATGTTTTCTGTTCCATCTAGAGTATCAAGTAACATTATTACACCACTTACTGACAAATGTTTTACTGTTCCATTTAGAGTATCAAGTAACATCATTACACAACTTAGTGACAAATGTTTTCTCTTCCACCTAGAGTATCAAGTAACATCATTACACCACTTACTGACAAATGTTTTACTGTTCCACCTAGAGTATCAAGTAACATCATTACACCACTTACTGACAAATGTTTTACTGTTCCACCTAGAGTATCAAGTAACATCATTACACAACTTACTGAAAAATGTTTTCTGTTCCACCTAGAGTATCAAGTAACATCATTACACCACTTACTGACAAACGTTTTACTGTTTCACCTAGAGTATCAAGTAACATTATTACATCACTTACTGACAAATGTTTTACTGTTCCATTTAGAGTATCAAGTAACATCATTACACAACTTACTGACAAATGTTTTCTGTTCCACCTAGAGTATCAAGTAACATCATTACACCACTTACTGACAAACGTTTTACTGTTCCACCTAGGTATCAAGTAACATTATTACATCACTTACTGACAAATGTTTTACTGTTCCATTTAGAGTATCAAGTAACATCATTACACAACTTACTGACAAATGTTTTCTGTTCCACCTAGGTATCAAGTAACATCATTACACCACTTACTGACAAACGTTTTACTGTTCCACCTAGAGTATCAAGTAACATTATTACATCACTTACTGACAAATGTTTTACTGTTCCACCTAGAGTATCAAGTAACATCATTACACAACTTACTGACAAACGTTTTACTGTTCCACCTAGAGTATCAAGTAACATCATTACACCACTTACTGACAAACGTTTTACTGTTCCACCTAGAGTATCAAGTAACATTATTGCATCACTTACTGACAAATGTTTTACTGTTCCATTTAGGTATCAAGTAACATCATTACACAACTTACTGACAAATGTTTTCTCTTCCACCTAGGTATCAAGTAACATCATTACACCACTTACTGACAAACGTTTTACTGTTCCACCTAGAGTATCAAGTAACATTATTACATCACTTACTGACAAATGTTTTACTGTTCCACCTAGAGTATCAAGTAACATCATTACACAACTTACTGACAAATGTTTTCTCTTCCACCTAGAGTATCAAGTAACATCATTACACCACTTACTGACAAATGTTTTACTGTTCCACCTAGAGTATCAAGTAACATCATTACACCACTTACTGACAAATGTTTTACTGTTCCACCTGGAGTATCAAGTAACATTATTACATCACTTACTGACAAATGTTTTACTGTTCCACCTAGAGTATCAAGTAACATCATTACACCACTTACTGACAAATGTTTTCTCTTCCACCTAGAGTATCAAGTAACATCATTACACCACTTACTGACAAATGTTTTACTCTTCCACCTAGAGTATCAAGTAACATCATTACACCACTTACTGACAAGTGTTTTACTGTTCCACCTAGAGTATCAAGTAACATCATTACACCACTTACTGACAAATGTTTTTCTGTTCCACCTAGAGTATCAAGTAACATCATTACACCACTTACTGACAAATGTTTTCTGTTCCACCTAGAGTATCAAGTAACATCATTACACCACTTACTGACAAATGTTTTTCTGTTCCACCTAGAGTATCAAGTAACATCATTACACCACTTACTGACAAACGTTTTACTGTTCCACCTAGAGTATCAAGTTACATCATTACACCACTTACTGACAAATGTTTTACTGTTCCACCTAGAGTATCAAGTAACATCATTACACCACTTACTGACAAATGTTTTACTGTTTCACCTAGAGTATCAAGTAACATCATTACACCACTTACTGACAAACGTTTTACTGTTCCACCTAGAGTATCAAGTAACATTATTACATCACTTACTGACAAATGTTTTACTGTTCCACCTAGAGTATCAAGTAACATCATTACACAACTTACTGACAAATGTTTTCTCTTCCACCTAGAGTATCAAGTAACATCATTACACCACTTACTGACAAATGTTTTACTCTTTCACCTAGAGTATCAAGTAACATCATTACACCACTTACTGACAAATGTTTTACTGTTCCACCTAGAGTATCAAGTAACATTATTACATCACTTACTGACAAATGTTTTACTGTTCCACCTAGAGTATCAAGTAACATCATTACACCACTTACTGACAAATGTTTTCTCTTCCACCTAGAGTATCAAGTAACATCATTACACCACTTACTGACAAATGTTTTACTCTTCCACCTAGTGTATCAAGTAACATCATTACATCACTTACTGACAAGTGTTTTACTGTTCCACCTAGAGTATCAAGTAACATCATTACACCACTTACTGACAAATGTTTTCTGTTCCACCTAGAGTATCAAGTAACATCATTACACCACTTACTGACAAATGTTTTACTGTTCCACCTAGAGTATCAAGTAACATCATTACTTCACTTACTGACAAATGTTTACTGTTCCACCTAGAGTATCAAGTAACATCATTACACTACTTACTGACAAATGTTTTACTGTTCCACCTAGAGTATCAAGTAACATCATTACACCACTTACTGACAAATGTTTTCTGTTCCACCTAGAGTATCAAGTAACATCATTACACCACTTACTGACAAATGTTTTTCTGTTCCACCTAGAGTTTCAAGTAACATCATTACACCACTTACTGACAAACGTTTTACTGTTCCACCTAGAGTATCAAGTTACATCATTACACCACTTACTGACAAATGTTTTACTGTTCCACCTAGAGTATCAAGTAACATCATTACACAACTTACTGACAAATGTTTTCTCTTCCACCTAGGTATCAAGTAACATCATTACACCACTTACTGACAAATGTTTTACTGTTTCACCTAGAGTATCAAGTAACATCATTACACCACTTACTGACAAATGTTTACTGTTCCACCTAGAGTATCAAGTAACATCATTACACCACTTACTGACAAATGTTTTACTGTTCCACCTAGAGTATCAAGTAACATCATTATACCACTTTTATCACTTAAAAGATTGTTAAAGTTATGTTTATAAGCAAAATCTTAATATACTGTCAACTTGTCTTCATTTTTCAGTAGCAAATTTTGAAAGTTCATCCACATTGTATATAATTCTGATGTAATCCATAACTGTGTACGTTATTTTAGTCCTAAAAGGTGAAGGTAGGCCAGCGTCTTGGAGTAATCTTCCACCAAGGTATAAAACTGTCCCTTTGTTAAATACTTCAGAGTACTGGAGTCTGGAGCAGCTCTTAGCATTCTTTAAAGAATGTCTTTGGATATATCTTCTCTAATTTTTTTAACAGTGGAAGAGGTTTTGAAATACCACGCTTGTAATATCACTGTAAATAAATTAAATTTCTTGGTGAATTTGTGGCAGCTGTGTCTTCAAATGTACTAGTGAAATGACTACCTTCTAACAAACCATTAAATTCCAAGCAGCTCTGAAAATGTTACATTATCCACCATTGATTCACTTCAAATCTTCAAAGGAAGTAGGAACAGAAACGGTGCCTAATAACATTCTCAAACAAAAGCGTTAAAAATTAGATAAATGTAATTAACACACTCTTCAGGACTAAGTTTGATGTCTTGTAATGCTCTTTTAACCACTTTTAGCCCTTGGCTTTTCCATATGAATACAATAACATTCTTGCAAATTCATCAGCAAAGTATTGTTTAAAAAAAGGCAGTAAGCATAGTTCTAGGTGTATGTTCAGTTCCCTGTAAAACATTTTTATCATTGAAGAAAACGTTTTGATAGTGTGCAGCTGTTTAATAATGTTCAGGTATCAGAAATGCGAATGTTCTCAACATTGTTTCATTTGTACTTGTGTACCTTCTCACCTTGTATGATGGGACTTCATAGCTGACATCAGTATCCTGTTAAATACCAAAGACAATCATATATGAACCATCATTGACATATTTACAGACATTTTAAGCTCTTAACTGAATTACACGATTCAACATTAATGAGAGCATTGAAAATTCTGGAAAGGTAAGGGTTATAGAGCACAATTCACCTATTATCAAGTTCAAGTTCCTTTAAAAGAGAATTCTGTCCTCAATCACTTGGCTTTGACCTCCTATAAAATGAACATCTATCAATGTTTGTTTGTGTCTTTATGACGAAAGCCTTTGGAGACATTTTGCTACAATTTAATTTTTTACACACATGGTGGATTTATACTTATTGAACCATGTGGACGATGAATCAGATACGTTTGCACAATTTCACTCAAGATGGGATCTTCATCAGGATTTGGTAGCTCTATAGAAATGATATAATGAATTGTTCTTCAAGTCACACCATCAAAAGATGTGGATGTCATCTTTTGTAACTCAGTAGTTTGCATGTTACATTTTATGTTACCAAACATTACACGCCTTGTTAAAAGTTTAAATTTTTCAACATTTAATCTAAAGACAGTTAAATAATAACAGTTAGGAGTCTTTTGGTTATTCAGTTGTTCTCTTGTAATATCCGTCCAATATGGATTGAGGTAAATGTTATAAACAGGTCAGTGTGTCTATACTTTCGAATACAACGCACGGCATCTCGTGTGCATTCATGAATATATTTGGAACTTCTGTAAAACATGGAGGTAAAAATCACCAGCTACCCAAAAGTTCTGGCATTTTTATCTTCTCTCACAGCATCTGTTAGATAAATGTAATCTTCTGTCTTCAGTCACTTCCAATTATTTGCTATTTATGCAAATAACAATCTATCTGTCTCAGTTGTTGTATACATGTCAACACCACATTGAATGAGAAGAAATAAGTTCCTTTGTCTAAAAAATAGTGTTCAACTTATTCTTCCTAAACGTTAACTTATATACATTGAAATCTCTTGTAGTAACTCTTTGTTCGTCATGAATTCTCTAGTGTGAAGATTTGTTTGTTAGACTGCGAACTAGTAACCATCTTCTCCTTTCCAAAACAAAAATGGATATTGTAAACAATCTTATGCCCTATTAGAGTCTATTACTCTTTTTTGTCTGTTATCCCTTTGCTTGAGTACGATATCTCTCCTATTAAACTTATCTACAACCATAATGTAGCCATTTCGTAAAGAACTGGACCATCACACCTACCATCATGTTCTCATTAAGAACTGGACCATCAAGCCTACCATCATGTTCTCATGAAGAACTGGACCATCACACCTACCATCATGATCTCATGATGTTGTATCAACACTGTTAAGTTTAAAACAGATGTTGTATCAACACTGTTAAGTTCAAAACAGATGCTGTATCAACACTGTTAAGTTTAAAACAGATGTTGTATCAACACTGTTAAGTTTAAAACAAATGCTGTATCAACACTGTCAAGTTTAAAACAGATGTTGTATCAACACTGTTAAGTTTAAAACAAATGTTGTATCAACACTGTTAAGTTTAAAACAGATGCTGTATTAACACTTTTAAGTTTAAAACAGATGCTGTATCAACACTGTTAAGTTTAAAACAGATGCTGTATTAACACTGTTAAGTTTAAAACAGATGCTGTATCAACACTGTTAAGTTTGAAACAAATGTTGTATCAACACTGTTAAGTTTAAAACAGATGCTGTATCAACACTGTTAAGTTTAAAACAGATGCTGTATCAACACCGTTAAGTTTAAAACAGATGCTGTATCAACACCGCTAAGTTTAAAACAGATGCTGTATCAACACTGTTAAGTTTAAAACAGATGCTGTGTCAACACTGTTAAGTCTAAAACAGATGTTGTATCAACACTGTTAAGTTTAAAACAGATGCTGTATCAACACTGTTAAGTTTAAAACAGATGTTGTATCAACACTGTTAAGTTTAAAACAGATGTTGTTTCAACACTGTTAAGTTTAAAACAGATGCTGTATCAACACTGTTAAGTTTAAAACAGATGCTGTATCAACACTGTTAAGTTTAAAACAGATGTTGTATCAACACTGTTAAGTTTAAAACAGATGTTGTATCAACACTGTTAAGTTTAAAACAGATGTTGTATCAACACTGTTAAGTTTAAAACAGATGCTGTATCAACACTGTTAAGTTTAAAACAGATGTTGTATCAACACTGTTAAGTTTAAAACAGATGCTGTATCAACACTGTTAAGTTTAAAACAGATGCTGTATCAACACTGTTAAGTTTAAAACAGATGTTGTATCAACACCGTTAAGTTTAAAACAGATGTTGTATCAACACTGTTAAGTTTAAAACAGATGCTGTATCAACACTGTTAAGTTTAAAACATGCTGTATCAACACTGTTAAGTTTAAAACAGATGTTGTATCAACACTGTTAAGTTTAAAACAGATTGTATCAACACTGTTAAGTTTAAAACAGATGTTGTATCAACACTGTTAAGTTTAAAACAGATTGTATCAACACTGTTAAGTTTAAAACAGATGTTGTATCAACACTGTTAAGTTTAAAACAGATGTTGTATCAACACTGTTAAGTTTAAAACAGATGTTGTATCAACACTGTTAAGTTTAAAACAGATGTTGTATCAACACTGTTAAGTTTAAAACAGATGTTGTATCAACACTGTTAAGTTTAAAACAGATGTTGTATCAACACTGTTAAGTTTAAAACAGATGTTGTATCAACACTGTTAAGTTTAAAACAGATGTTGTATCAACACTGTTAAGTTTAAAACAGATGTTGTATCAACACTGTTAAGTTTAAAACAGATGCTGTATCAACACTGTTAAGTTTAAAACAGATGCTGTATCAACACTGTTAAGTTTAAAACAGATGTTGTATCAACACTGTTAAGTTTAAAACAGATGTTGTATCAACACTGTAAAGTTTAAAACAGATGTTGTATCAACACTGTTAAGTTTAAAACAGATGTTGTATCAACACTGTTAAGTTTAAAACAGATGCTGTATCAACACTGTTAAGTTTAAAACAGATGTTGTATCAACACTGTTAAGTTTAAAACAGATGTTGTATCAACACTGTTAAGTTTAAAACAGATGCTGTATCAACACTGTTAAGTTTAAAACAGATGTTGTATCAACACTGTTAAGTTTAAAACAGATGCTGTATCAACTCTGTTAAGTTTAAAACAGATGTTGTATCAACTCTGTTAAGTTTAAAACAGATGTTGTATCAACACTGTTAAGTTTAAAACAGATGCTGTATCAACACCGTTAAGTTTAAAACAGATGTTGTATCAACACTGTTAAGTTTAAAACAGATGTTGTATCAACACTGTTAAGTTTAAAACAGATGCTGTATCAACACTGTTAAGTTTAAAACAGATGTTGTATCAACACTGTTAAGTTTAAAACAGATGTTGTATCAACACTGTTAAGTTTAAAACAGATGTTGTATCAACACCGTTAAGTTTAAAACAGATGTTGTATCAACACCGTTAAGTTTAAAACAGATGTTGTATCAACACTGTTAAGTTTAAAACAGATGTTGTATCAACACTGTTAAGTTTAAAACAGATTGTATCAACACTGTTAAGTTTAAAACAGATGTTGTATCAACACTGTTAATTCTCTTAACAATCTTAAGCACCTCATTCAGATTTTCCGTAACTCTTCTTTTTTCACGATAAAACCGTTTGAGATATTTTAATCTCTCCTTATAACACAATTCCTTTATTCCAGGCTTCTAGTAACCTTCTTTGAGCCCTTTACAACAATTCAATGTCTTTCCTAAGACTGAACATAACATTCCAAATGTAGCTTTACAAGTGACCTATACAATGAAATTATAACCTCTTTGAACTTATTTTCAATACTTCCATAGATAGAACCTAAAATCCCACTTGCTTTACCACTTAACAGTAAATCAAATATAGCATTGTTTCTTGTAGATTCCTTGACTAGATGGTGAATAAAGCTATTTTAAACAGTTTCCAGAAACCCTTCCACCTCGTGGTTTGACTCTTAACATTTCCCAATCTATGTGCCAAAAATTAAAATCACCCATATTTACTTTCATAAGTATCATTTGGTGGTCTGTAATAGATTCTCACTAAAAGCCTTTTCCCTTTATATCCTTTAACAAAAATCCAAATAGATTTGATATCCGAGCAGTTATGTCTAACATCCTTGACTTCAATAGAATGTAGCTCATGTTTTACTTATAAAGCTATTCATCCCCCTTTTAATACCCTATCATTATTAATCATCTTGTAACCCTGCATTACAAAGAAACTTCTGTCATCAAAATCATCTACATTTAACCATGTTTCAGTTATCACCATTATATCAAAATCTTCCATTCTTACCAGTGTTCTAAGGTTATCTGTTTCATTTCTTACACTTCTAGCATTACAACAGTAACTATTAAGCCTATCCTTATAACTACTTCTATATTCATACTTTTAGCATTACAACAGTAACTATTAAGACTATCCTTATGACTACTTCTATACTTATTTCCCATGTTAATCTTATCTCAGCCTCTTGTTCTTTCTGCATTTAGTTGTTTCTGGCCTTCACCACCGTCTAGTCCTAGTTTAAAACCTCCCTTACTGTTGAGTTAATAACTGTAGTAAACAAGCCAACCCTTACCCTGTTTAAATGTAAATCATCCATTCCAAAAACCTCTTTCCTTCCACTAAACTGATCCCACAGGTCCGACCAGCCAATCTATTCATCCTTACGTACTAGCCTAAGCCTTGCATTTAGTTCTAGTGACCTATTTTGTAACTTCATCCCTACAGTAATTCTGGGTAATGTCCCTAACAAAACTAAGTTATGTCCTTTTTCTTTAAATGCCTTTATTAACCCCTTGTACTTATTGTTCTGACCTACTTTTCCATGCATCAGTAGCCCCTACAATGAACCACAAAATCGTATCTCTGCTAGTCACCTTTATTATATCAGTTATATCCTTCACCTGTGCCCCTGGGTAGCCTAATATGATTCTTTTCTCCCTATTCACCCCACATATTTATTCTATCTATCTTCTCAAGGAATAACTGATAACTATAACATCCTTATCATCCACATGTCTTCTCAAGGAATCACTGATAACTATAACATCCTTATCATCCACATGTCTTCTCAAGGAATCACTGATAACTATAACATCCTTATCATCCACATGTCTTCTCAAGGAATCACTGATAACTATAACCTCCTTATCATCCACATAGACCCGCCATGGTCAAGCGTGTTAAAACAAACAAACAAAATCATCCACATGTCTTCTCAAGGAATCACTGATAACTATAACATCCTTGTCATCCACATGTCTTCTCAAGGAATCACTGATAACTATAACCTCCTTATCATCCACATGTCTTCTCAAGGAATCACTGATAACTATAACCTCCTTATCATCCACATGTCTTCTCAAGGAATCACTGATAACTATAACCTCCTTATCATCCACATAGACCCGCCATGGTCAAGCGTGTTAAAACAAACAAACAAAATCATCCACATGTCTTCTCAAGGAATCATTGATAACTATAACCTCCTTGTCATCCACATAGGCCCGGCATGGCCAAGTGTGTTAAAACAAACAAACAAAATCATCCACATGTCTTCTCAAGGAATCACTGATAACTATAACATCCTTATCATCCACATGTCTTCTCAAGGAAACACTGATAACTATAACATCCTTATCATCCACATATCTTCTCAAGGAATCACTGATAACTATAACATCCTTATCATCCACATGTCTTCTCAAGGAATCAATGATAACTATAACATCCTTGTCATCCACATGTCTTCTCAAGGAATCACTGATAACTATAACCTCCTTGTCATCCACATGTCTTCTCAAGGAATCACTGATAACTATAACATCCTTGTCATCCACATGTCTTCTCAAGGAATCACTGATAACTATAACATCCTTGTCATCCACATATCCTCTCAAGGAATCACTGATAACTATAACATCCTTGTCATCCACATGTCTTCTCAAGGAATCACTGATAACTATAACATCCTTATCATCCACATATCTTCTCAAGGAATCACTGATAACTATAACATCCTTGTCATCCACATAGACCCGCCATGGCCAAGCGTGTTAAAACAAACAAACAAAATCATCCACATGTCTTCTGAAGGAATCACTGATAACTATAACCTCCTTGTCATCCACATATCTTCTCAAGGAATCACTGATAACTATAACCTCCTTATCATCCACATGTCTTCTCAAGGAATCACTGATAACTATAACATCCTTGTCATCCATATGGACCCGCCATGGCCAAGCGTGTTAAAACAAACAAACAAAATCATCCACATGTCTTCTCAAGGAATCACTGATAACTATAACATCCAATAGTTTCTCATCTTCAGAAGCCAACGACTGACATTTGTTGCTCAACAGAATAGACTCATCATAACTAAATCCACTACATTTTAGGCCTAATAGTACTCTTTCTAACTTCCTGAAAGTCATTGTTAGTTGAAGTATCCCTTACTTATAAAAGTCTAAGATCCACCTGAAATCCTGCTACCGTTTCCCACAGTCTAGATTTTTCTTTATCTGTTGTCTCTATTTGAATTAGGACAGCTTTCAGCTTCCAATCCGGCCTACAAACTGCACTTACGAATTGTACACCTCCATTACGTGATACCTTAAAACTACATGCTAGTCCCGAGTCCTCAAGTAAAACCCATTCATTTCACCCATTATACATAACAAACCTAATTTCTACACTATTGTTTACGGTTGTTATTTATACGCCAAGCCTAAAAAATAAATACCCAATACCAAAAATCAGTATTTAATTATCAACACTGCAACTGTTAAGTTTAAGGCTTAAGAACTAGTTATATTAGTTGTTTTTTTTCTATCACTAGTTTGTCTTCACACTAAATGAAGAGCGCTTTAAGTTCGGTATTTTCAAAATTAGAATGTGCTACAACTAAACCATGCGGGTTGTTATAGAGATATAATCTGGTGGTGTTACATCAGTGTGTCCCCTTGACAACCAAGCAAACTTGTGGCTCGTGTATACCCGATTCGATTTTATTACTCATCACCATACCTACCAATCTACCCCTCAAATATAATCCATCTGCTCAATGTTATTAGCGTCAGACTGAGAAAAGTTTGATTCATTTTTGTTACTTCTGGGAACGGTTGTATAGCCACCATGCGAAGTTTGGATAACTACTGTACGAAGAGTTAGAAGACAAACAGAGTTGTCTTTGATATATATATATATATATATATATATAGGTAGATATATGTTGATAAATAAAAAAAATAATAAACAGTACTATTGGATATACATATATATATATATACAGTTACGACAGAAAGTGTTTGTACCCCTGCGTCGTGAGTAGTTATTTCCTCATCACTTAAAACGTATCACGATTAGGATAATGAAAATAGAGTATGTTATAAATATTATACCAATACATATCTACACAAATATTTATGTAAATTGAACGACAAATAAACTGTTTATAAACAAATAACCAAACATAGGAGGAGCAGAAAGTGTTCGTGCGTCAGTTGTGTAGCCTTTCAGGTGAATTACTTGGCGCAATCTCTCCTCATAGACCTCCATGATCGTTTGACGGTACTCGACTGGTATTTTCTTCCATTCTTCTTTACAGAAGGCCTCCAATTCTTGTAAGTTTTCGGATGACGCTGTTGAACCCTGGTCTTCAACTCATGCCAAACGTTTTCAATTGGGTTGAGATCGAGTGACTGCAATGACCACTCCAGAACGCTTATATGGTTCCTCTGCAACCAGGATTACACATATTTCGATGTGTACTTAGGGTTATTGTCGTGCTGGAAGATCCAACGACGCCCAAGCCGCAAGTTCCGAGCATCATTCTTGATATAAGTGCCTAATATATTAACGTACTTTTCTTTTTTCATGATTCCGTTGACGCGGTGAAGGCTGCCTACACCAGAAGAGCTGAAGGAACCCCATAGCATGATCGAGCCACCTCCGTGTTTAACTGTAGGGACGGTGTTCATTGGAAGATTTCGTTCCCCCTTCTTACGGAAAATATAGCGAACATCATTGTGGCCGAAAGCTCGAGTTTATTCTCGTCTGACCAAAGAATACTCTTCCAATAGGTAAAGAGTTTATCTGCATGCTTTCTTGCATACTTCAATTGTGCTTCTAAATGAACAGACTTTAAATATGGAGTTCTACGAGGACGGCATGCTTTGATCCCAGAAGAGTGTAACATGTTCGTAACTGTAGAGGTGCTTACTTCAACACCAGTTTCCCTTACCAGTTTCTGTGTGTCATTACGTGTTAAACAAGGGTTCCTACTAACTTCTCTGAGAACCTTCGTCTTGGTTCTCTCTGGAATTTTGGTGTGACGTCCGAAACGAGGGAGGTTAGCAGTTTATTCTGTAAGCTTAATCTTGGCAATTATGCTTTGAACAATAGATTTCGGCACATTAAGTTGTGTGGCAATACCGGAAAGAGACACACGAAACTTGTATTTTACAATAATTCGGTTCTTTAAATCAATGGACAGTTGTTTCCTGTTCGCCATGATGACCAAACAGATAATGACGTAGACGGCGCTAAATTGCCTGAAGTACATTTTTTGCTGGATAAGTTCCAATAATTATAAACCCAGTGTCTAGTTCTGGAATGGTATAATGTAGTTTATTCACCAAACTAAACAATATTTTTACAGGAATATCAGTTTTCTCATACGTTCTGAACTGTACGAACACTTTCTGCTCCTCCTATTGTTGGTTATTTGTTTATAAACAGTTTATTTGTCGTTTAATTTACATAAAAATTTATGTAAATGTGTGTTAGTATAATATTTATAATATATCACACGTCTATTAGCCTAATCGTGATACTTTTTAAGTTATGAGCAAAAAACCACTTGGGACGCAGGGGTACGAACACTTTCTGTCGTAACTGTGTTATTAATAAATAAAAACACAATTATAGAATACCACTTACATTCACTTATTTCAAGTATTCTGTGATATATTGATTATGAAATTAAGAAAGGTTTATTTCAACAGCGAACAACACCAGTTTAAGATTTATTTACGAAGTATGTTCTAAAATACGAATGAAAAAACAACAACATGTAATTATACAGTTATGTTTGTCGTATGTATCACATTAAAACAAAATCCACTATTATCTTTATAATGCTACGAGAAAGAAACACAGTTCCGTGTTATAACTGACATTTGACTGTCGAGCGCTGGCTCGCCTTTAAAAGGTTGTTTTTCCGATTACTTAGAGCAAGAAAACTTTTTAACCCTCTTTCTATTTTAGGGTCTGGGATAAGTTGAGTTTCAGGTCCGTTATCTGAACTACTGTATTAGTGTTTCGGCTCTATCTCTGTGACTAGCATAAATCTAGCCATAAACGACCTGCTTAAAGCGAGACGTAAAAGCTCCGCACACCCATTGATATTAGAAACGTGGTATTTGGGTCACGTTAAAAGTCGTTATATCCTAATAAAGTGGAAAAGCTGTTTTTCTTAGAGAAGGAATTCTTAAAACACTGTAATCCGAGCGCTTTCGAAAGGTTGACCTCTTTGCCCCTCAAGAAGTAAGGTCCATCCTTCGAAAGCACTCGGGTTATAGGTTTTCTATATTCATTTCTATCCAGACTTCTTGAGCCTACGTGTTTTCTAACATCAAAAAGGAATGCTTGGATATTAGTAAGAACCTAAATGATAAAAGTGCAGACGACTGTGCACGTGATTATACGTAATAGTAAAAAGCTTTCAAACTGCACGTGCTACACCTGAACTAATTTAAGTGTCTGGTTCTCTAAGAAAAGGAAACATAAACAGCTTTAAGTGTCGAGTTTCTGGTGAACGAAAGAAATATTAACTAATTCAAGAGTTTAAGTCTGGTTTAACAAAACAAAATCTAACATTTTCAAGTGTCGAACACCGTTAAAGAAAAGACTGAAATACCCATATCTTGTTGCTTATAGCTCCTTATTGTTGAGATGTTATACGCAACAATGCTGAGACTGTAATTTATTATACCTGTGTTTAATATATATATCAACTATGATGGAGCTGTAATTTATTATAGCGATATATATATATTATATATATCAACAATGATGGAGCTGTAATTTATTACAGAGGCAAAGCGGCACGTCTATGGACTCACACCGCTAGAATCCAGGTTTTGATACCCGTGGTGGACAGAGCACAGATAGCCCATTGTGTAACTTTGTGCTTCAATACAAAGAAACAAACATACCCTGAAGTATATTATATATATCAACAATGTTGATTCAGAAATTCAAAGCCTCTTTTCCTGTGAGCAAAAGTGTCTTTTATTATTAGTTGTTTTACAAAATGTGTCCTTCTCTTACACTCTGTACTGATCAATCAGCTAGATTCTGTCAAAGAAATAAGTGATTGTTTATGTTGTTTTTCACTGTTTTTTGTTCTTGTTATTAAGAATAACAACAGATATAAGTCACGGATTAGGTACATGATATAACGAGCGTCATGTTGAGATACGGGGCTTGGGAAAATGTTTGGTGAAGGGGCGTGGTCATTTTAATGTGAAGGAATGTTATTTCTTGCCCTTTGCAAGTGGAGACCGGGATTAGAGCACACATATACAGGTAGACGAATAGACAGACAGGTGAATGATCGGATAGATGGATGTAGCGAGTTCAGTTTTTATTATTTCTTGGTGGTGGTTCTTGAAACCCCCAACTGGATTCCATCATGACTGTACCCCCTTCGCAGTCCAATGGATCTCCTTTTTAACTCCCCTAAATGGTTTGGTTTTGAATTTCCCGCAAAGCTACCCAAGGACTATCCGCGTTAGCAGTGAAAGACTAGAGGGAAAACAGCTAGTTATCACCACCCGCCGCCAACTCTTGGGTTACTCTTTTTACCAACGAATAATGGAATTGGCTGTAACATTTTTACGACTCCTCGGCTGTAAGGGCGGGTAAACATGTTTAGTGTGATAGGGGCTCGAACTCGCAACCCTAATCGATCTAGGCAAATTATGCGAAAAAACCGGGGTTCGATACTGGTGGTGGTCAAAGCAAAGATAGCCCATTGTGTAGTTATGGGCTTAATAAAACCCAACCAAACCAAAATCATGTTTTTCAAAAGGTTTGACTAATGATCTAACATTTTCCTACTCAAAGAGACATTGTTTATCTGACAGAAAATTTTTCGAAAATGAACATTATAAAATTCAGAATAGGTCGCCTTACTGTAGGTACAATACAAGTTAGGTTAAGTCTGAAAGTATCAGATATTCAGAATTAACACAGTATATGTTCAGAGAAGAATACGTGTAGAAACATAATTTAGAAAATCAAAATAATTAAATTTAATTATTTAGATAATTAATATGTTAATGAAATTCTATTATTTAGATAATTAATATGTTAATGAAATTCTATTATTTAGATAATTAATATGTTAATGAAATTCTATTATTTAGATAATTAATATGTTAATGAAATTCTATTATTGAAACACTTTATTTCCCGAATATTTAAGACAACAGTTTTTGTTCCACTTGAAATTTTCGAGCCAAGCTAAGTAATAGGTTATTTGGGCATAACCGTACTTTATTTTGAACTAGGTTATTTGGGCATAACCGTACTTTATTTTGAACTAGGTTATTTGGGCATAACCGTACTTTATTTTAAACTAGGTTATTTGGGCATAACCGTACTTTATTTTGAACTAGGTTATTTGGGCATAACCGTACTTTATTTTGAACTAGGTTATTTGGGCATAACCATACTTTATTTTGAACTAGGTTATTTGGGCATAACCGTACTTTATTTTGAACTAGGTTATTTGGGCATAACCGTACTTTATTTTGAACTGGTAGACGAAAATAATTTGTTTTAGCTTGTTTTGAATTTCGCGAAAAGCTACACCAGGGTTATCCGCGCTAGCCGTCCCTAATTTAGCAATGTAAGACTAGAGGGAAGGCAGCTAGTCATCACCACCCACCGCCAATTCTTGGGTTACTCTTTTATCAACGAATAGCGGATTGACCGTCACATTACAACATCCTCACTGCTGAAAGGAACGAGCATGTTTGGTGTGACGGGAATTCGAATCCGCGACCGTCGGATTACGAGTCGAGCGCCTTAACCACGGGCCTAGACGAAAAGGAAACTAGCTTTCCAACAATCTTATGTGATCGACCAGTGAGATTTGGTTATCAGTATTATAGTAAATGCAACGTCCCTGAAAACAGAGTGCATTATTTGTGCCAACGGAAAACGAACCACGAATCCTCTAATTCACGACTTGATTTCTGCAGGTATCTAGTTCTTGAAAAATCCTAAGATTTACAAAGTTTACTGATCAACATAGAGTTCACTTAACAACTGGTTCCTGAGGCATTTAATACAAAATCTGTTTCAACTATGAATGACCCACTTTCGCCATCTAGTGGATAATCTGAGAAAGAAAAGGGTGAATTCTAATTAGAATATTAGAATTCTAATATTACAAAATACACATCTCGAGGATGGTATTTACTTTCTTTCGTCAGAAGCAAATTTACAGATCCCACCCTGCATTCCCCGAGATCTGGTACAAAGCTACACGAGGGCTATCTTTGCTAGCCATCCCTAATTACGAGTGATAAACAAAAGGGAAGTCGACACCACCCATCACCAACTCTTCTAAGCGAATATTGGGAATGACCTAAACATAATTATGCCCAAACGGCTGAAAGAGTGGGCATGTTCAATGATGAGATTTGAGCCCACGACTCGCAGGATGAGATCATAATTCGCAAATGAAATATATATATGTATGTGTGTAATGTGTATTTATTCTTATACAGTTTCATCACAAGCAGTAGCATGAATATTATGACAATTCGTGTGCTATGTTTGTAGTTAAACCCAAAACTAGACAAAGAATAAAACGTTTTTAGTGTTACCTCCAGACTTACCATTGCGCCACCAGGGGGCGCTCTTGTCATACTTATTAAAGATGTTATAAAAAATAAATGCTAACTTTGGCATGAACTTCTTCTGTCTTCTCAACAACAGTTACTCTTGTATTTGTTATATGTCGTTTATTCAAGGCAGAAGTTGTAGTACTTATTATTAGTTGATTATTCAGGGTAGAACTTGTTATATTTATTTTAGGTTACATATTTCAGACAGAAGTTGTTGTTGTATTTATTATGTTAATTTAAAGCTAAGTAACATCTATCGAGCTGGCCCGGCATGGCCAAGCGTGTTAAGGCGTGCGACTCGTAATCTGAGGGTCGCGGGATCGCATCCCGGTCGCGGCAAACATGCTCGCCCTTTCAGCCGTGGGGGCGTTATAATGTGATGGTCAATCCCACTATTCGTTGGTAAAAAAAAGTAGCCCAAGAGTTGGCGGTGGGTGGTGATGACTAGCTGCCTTCCCTCTAGTCTTACACTGTTAAATTAGGGACGGCTAGCGCAGATAGCCCTCGAGTAGCTTTGTGCGAAATTCAAAAACAAACAAACATCTATCGAGCTGTTTGTTTTTAAATCTCCCGCAAAGCTACGCGAAGGCTATCAGCATCAGCCGTCCCAAATTTAGCAGTTATGTACTAGATGGAAGAGAGCTGGTCATCACCATCAGCTCTCGAGCTACTCTTTTACTTATGAATAGTAAGATTGACCATCACATTATAACGTCCCCACATCTGTAAACATATTTGGTGGTATAGAGATTCGAACCCCCAACTCTAAGATCCCTCTTGTTTGAAACTAAACGATATAATGTGCTACGTGCAAGTTGGAAAATTTGATTGTATGTGTTTAGGATCATTAGGAAACTAAACAGTGTATTATACCTTTTTAATTTAAACTCATTGTTGAAATATACATGTTGGTTTTTAACGTGGTAATGCCTGATTAAAACAACCAGCAATCAACTGATTATGCCAAGCCTCGCGTACAGCTAGCTAATTGGGCCTTTTTTTGTTTTAGCGAATAGCTGAATTCGAACGCCATTTTTGTAGCGTACCATTACGCCCTTGAAGTGCGGAGCGGATTTTTTTTTTTCGACAACGGAACGTTATTCAGGATGCTTTGGTTTCACGGTCCGGGCACGCTAATCAGTATACTCTGTCTGACCCTAGTGGCGACATAACAAAAAAATTTAAAAGGCTTCAAAGGTGCTCCGATTGTTCAAGTGGCATGATGTGTTGGTTAGAGCTGTTTTCTCTTATTAGGCAGGATCGAAACCCGGCATCGAACGCACTTGCTCTGTTATCCGTAAGGTCTCTGTAATGTAACGGACAATTCCACTATTCGTGGGTAAACATCAGATGGCGGTGGATGCTGCTCTCTGGTTGCTTTCGTTTTCCTGCGCTTAAAAATTCACAAATTGTTGCTGGTGGCTTATTACCTCAGCGACTCAATTGTAAGCAAATGCAAATGAACACTTGTCCAAAGATTACACGTTACAAGTAACGTAACCTTGTAAACCCTAATTTAAATGCAAGTTTTCGAGGATTGATAGAGAACTAATCGATTTAAGTATACAAGCGAAGAACTGGGGAAGCTTAGTTCTTGTGTGAGCATATTTGTTACATAAAAACTGATCACTTATTATTGTATTTTTGCCAGGTTTCTTTTAATTTAAATTCTTCTGCGTTTCCCAGATGTTTGCACTTATTAACTATGGATAGTTTATGAAAAATCAGTTCTTAGGAAAATATGTAAATGACACTTCTAACGCCATGATTTCTAGCATTCTATAGTAATATTTATCTAAACTCCACAAGGGCTATCTACGCTAGCCGTCTTTAATTTAGCAGGGTAAGACTAGAGGGTAGGCAGCTAGTCATCACCACCAACTCTAGGGCTACTCTATTACCAACAAATAGTGGGATTGACCGTAACTTTATAGCGCCTCACAGCTGAAAGGGCGAGCATATTTGGTGCGACGGGGATTCGAACCCGCGAACCTCAGATTACGAGTCGAGAGATTTAACTACCTGGCAATGCCGGGCCTTTTTAAAGGTCACTTCTATTATTAAAGATAAACTGCTTTCTGGAAACTTGATGGACTTAGTTGACATCAATGGACACAATGGATACGGTATTATGTAACTCAGTAAATAGACCTATTTGACCTACATAGGCATCGTAAACAGTCACGTGATATGCTATGATAAAACTATGATCATATTAGGTGGTAACTATTCATATAGGCCATCATCCAAGTTCGTGTTCAATTAGCTTTGAACAAGTCTTTGCAATGTGTACACTGTCCACGTAATGGTCAAGCTTGTTTACACAAAGAATTCAGCACTGTGCTATGAACACAGTCTTCTTGGACAGTGGTAATTCTATTTTTTTTTTTGTTAAGCCAATGATTCACAATAGGCTATCCATGTGTGCCCATAGTGGGTATCGAAATCTATTATTTTAGTAATATAGATTTGTGGCCAAGCTACCAGGAATATTTAGATTTGAAAACTTAATTCTTTTGTTGCAATAGATTTTTCTGTGATATAAATAAATGTTTTCTATCATCTACCATTTTAGTTTAGGATAAAAAAATTCTAACTATTTCTTCTGCTAAATATACCTTTTGAGATTTCTCCTCAGTGGACTCAGCAGGTAGCTTTTTTACAAGAAAACACACACACACATCTATTCAGATTTATCTGCATAGGTATCAAACAAAAGATTGGTTTGGTTTGTTTGAATTTCCCGCATAGCTACACGAAGACTCTCTGTGCCAGCCGTCCCTAATTTATCAGTGTAAGACTAGAGGGAAGGCAGCTAGTCATCACCACCAACCGCCAACTCTTGGGCTACTCTTTTACCAACGAATAGTCGCATCGACCGTCATATTATAACGCCTCCAGGACTAAAAGGGTGAGCATGTTTGGTGTGACGGGGATTCGAAACCGCGACTTTCGGATTACGAGTCGAGTGCCTTAACCACCTGGCCATGCTGGGCCTGAAACAGAACACTCTATTTATAAAAAAAAAATTATTTATACTATGATTAAACTATGGATAAAGCATGCAGTTTATAATATTTAATGAGTTGATGTCTTTATTTTGTTTTGTTTTTTCATACGTTTTTAGGTGTAGAACTGATAACAAGTTGAAGAATTTTATTTCTTTTTTATAACTTGTTTAGATGTAGTAGTGTTTAAGAAATCTTTACTCGAGTTGTTATAAAATTGTTTATTTTCTATTTTTATGGTAAAGTAGGTCATGCATATCGTGTGTCAGACAAAGTCTTGTATGGCTGACTTCAACTCGTTATGTTGTGTGGTCCTGATGTTAAAAATTGTGAACTTTAACAAGTGCTTTTTTATCTTTTATATATATATATGTGTGTTAGTGTTTGTTATAGCAAAGTCACATCGGTCTATCTGCTGTGTCCACCGAAAGGAATGAAACCCATGATTTTAGCGTTGTAAATCCGAATATTTACCGCTGTCCCAGAGGGAGATTGTCTCTTATGTTATACATGGTTTATCTGTACGTGATATGCGCTTTATCTAATTGTGATAGCTATACATGAGAGACGATTTACGTGATTAAAGTTTTATCTAATTTTAGTAGGTGGTTTATCTGTATTTCATGGGTTATTCTTTATACATAACATTTGGTTTATCCACCCTGAAATTAGGCTTATCCTGATCATTGGTATATGTACATGTAATATTTGGTTTATCCACCCTGAAATTAGGCTTATCCTGATCATTGGTATATGTACATGTAATATTTGGTTTATCCACACGTGATAGGTGACATATTTATCTACACATGATATTTGATTTATCTACTCCTGACAGGTGGTATACCTACGTATGATACTTGGGTTATTTGTATGGTTTTCTTTCCACAACTAAAAGAGACTAAAGGCAGACACTTCCAAAGACTGATTCAACGTATATTGATTATTGCGTTTGTTTGTTTTGTATTTAAGCTTAAAGCTACACAGTGAGCTACCCAGCAGTATAAGTCCGCAGACATACTGTTGTGCCACTAGAGGTCTGACTGTTGTGTTATCTCTTGTTCTTCTAGACGCTCGAGCTTTGGTTTGGACAGTTAGTTACTCATTAGTGAGTTGAAGCAAATTACATGAACGTGTTTGGTTTCAACACGTGGACGACTGTGAAGTAAGCTTCTGTTTACATACGTGATTAAAAGTTGTCATTCGTGAAAAGTTGATTCAGTTGTATGTTTAGTCCACTCAATAAGAGACAGTGCATGTGTATAAGATACTGTAAGTTGTTATGGAAATGAACAGGTGATACGTATATACGACTTACATATATTAACTAACTGAAGCGAAGCAGTTAAATTTTAATTATTACATTACTGTGTTACAGAACATAGATAGGAAACACCAGTAAACTGTACAATTTATATGAATTATAAATTATATGAATTATATACAATTTATATGAATTATAAATTATATGAATTATATACAATTTATATGAATTATAAATTATATTAATAACAACCAATCGTAGTGGAAACTATAAAATATTATCATATTCCGGCGTCAATTTTAGAAAAAAATATACTGGGGGTAATCTCATGACGTTTGGTTATAAACCCTTTGTATTCACTGTTTCCGTAATCATTTCCACTACTGCAATATGCCACCTACTGGCTGTTGGACAACTAATGTAAAACAGCAAGGAAGAGGTTTGATATATTTGTTTCTATGGCGCTTATTACATCAATTGAAATCATTTTATTTCATGAACTAAAGTAAAAACAGTTAGAAAATCGTGTTTATTTTGTCTATTCGGGACTAGTTTGTGGTTGAACACAGATACACAATGAGCTATCTGAGCTCTTCTTACCACGGGTATCAAAACCCGAATTTTAGCGTCGTAAGCCGACAAGCTTACCGCTGAAACACTGATGGGGGGAGTGCTTTATTCAGGATAAATTAATTCCAATATGTTTTGTCTTGAAATGTCCAGTTGACCTCTTGATGACGAGAAACCCACTTGAAATAAAAATGTTTCTCAGATTAACCTGAAGATGACCTAGGAAGGTCGAAACGTTGTTCTCTCCTTATCAATAAGTGTTAATACCCATACCAGCCGTTCTGAGATACATTCTGTTGAACTGTTATAAACGTTAAATTAATTAAAGTGCTGAGAGGTAATTTATTTGTTTATGAGACTTTTAACGCGACACATAATATTTTGGAGTGTTAATAAAAAAATAACATAAATTACAAGTTGTGCTCAATCCTAGAATTAGTTCGTGGTTCAGCATTTCAAACACAGCTTTACAAGTTATTTGTGTATAAAGTTACTTGTGTTTCCATGACTATATCGGCTAAAGGATCTCTAATAAACCAAGAGTCACGCATAAAAGACAACAAGATAACATTGTCGTAGGAAGGGATTATTTAATACTCAGGACATTACCATTTCTAGAGGAAATAGGGGGTATGTCCCCCGCAGTAAAGATTTGAAATTTTCATACTATAAAAGACAACAACAGACAACATAACATTGTCGTAGGAAGGAATTTTTAGTATTCAGGACATTACCATTTCTAGAGGAAATAGGGGGTATGTCCCCCGCAGTAAAGATTTGAAATTTTCACGCTATAAAAGACAACAACAGACAACATAACATTGTTGTAGGAAGGAATTTTTAGTATTCAGGACATTACCATTTCTAGAGGAAATAGGGGGTATGTCCCCCGCAGTAAAGATTTGAAATTTTCATACTATAAAAGACAACAACAGACAACATAACATTGTCGTAGGAAGGAATTTTTAGTATTCAGGACATTACCATTTCTAGAGGAAATAGGAGGTATGTCCCCCGCAGTAAAGATTTGAAATTTTCACACTATAAGGTTGAATCTTGAGACATTTTAATTACAAATACTTTCGATGTAATGTGTTAAATTATAAGTAAGTTTAAAGAGACAAGTTTTAGTTCACCCTGGTTCATATAATTGACAACAGGAGTCGGTGAAGTATTACCATTGTGTTGAAACTTAGAATCTGTAATGACGTGGATGAATTAGCCCATAAAATGGAAAGAATGACAAGTTATTATCTTGTCAAAACAATTTTACACAGTACTAAATAGGGCATGAAAATGTTGTCAGGCTATGGCCTGGCCTTAACGCTTACTGCGATTATGATATGATGTTTTACATAAAAAAAAATCCAGTGATGTTGTCTAAAGTTATAAGCATTTCTTTACACTGAATGTTGTGACAGGCATAAAAATATGGAACGACTGAACATGCGAGCCCCACCGTATGATGACTTTGATATTTGTCAGTTAACATTGACCGTTATCATGAAGGAAGGTATTGACAAATTTGAACTACAAATCTGAACAGAACTTATGTACCAGGTTAGTTGGGTAAACTAGTTCATCTTCCTGACAATACACCCCTGCCCATAACTTTCCAGAGATAACATGTGTGTATGGATATAGCAGTTTAGTCTATTCTAATACACCCCTTGCTATAAGGATACAGATGAAACACTCGTACGTATGTAGCAGTTTAGTCCACTGTGATACGCCCCTTGCTATATTTATATGAATGGAACATGTGTGTACGAATATAGTAGTTTAGTCCACTGTGATACGCCCCTCGCTATAATTACATAGATGAAATACTCGTACAAAATCGTTTGAACTTATACGTTGATTGAAGTGAAATCGCATTTCGAAACCAAAATAAGTGTCAAACTTCCTACAAGTTACTAGCAGCTCCCAGAAGTTTACTTTTACAGAAGTGCAACCGAGTTGAGATATTTTATTACAGTTATGTGATTTAAAGTAAAGTCTCAGCTCGTGTTTATTAACGTCTCGTGATGGTAGTGTTAGTAGTGTAAACACGTGTGTATTATGTGGAGAGTCGTGATGGTAGTGTTAGTAGTGTAAACACGTGTGTATTATGTGGAGAGTCGTGATGGTAGTGTTAGTATTGTAAACACGTGTGTATTATGTGGAGAGTCGTGATGGTTGTGTTAGGATTGTAAACACGTGTGTATTATGTGGAGAGTCGTGATGGTAGTGTTAGTAGTGTAAACACGTGTGTATTATGTGGAGAGTCGTGATGGTAGTGTTAGTAGTGTAAACACGTGTGTATTATGTGGAGAGTAGTGATGGTAGTGTTAGTAGTGTAAACACGTGTGTATTATGTGGAGAGTCGTGATGGTAGTGTTAGTAGTGTAAACACGTGTGTATTATGTGGAGAGTAGTGATGGTAGTGTTAGTAGTGTAAACACGCGTGTGTTATGTGGAGAGTCGTGATGGTTGTGTTAGTAGTGTAAACACGCGTGTATTATGTGGAGAGTAGTGATGGTAGTGTTAGTAGTGTAAACACGCGTGTGTTATGTGGAGAGTCGTGATGGTAGTGTTAGTAGTGTAAACACGTGTGTATTATGTGGAGAGTAGTGATGGTAGTGTTAGTAGTGTAAACACACGTGTGTGTTATATGGAGAGTAGTGATGGTAGTGTTAGTAGTGTAAACACATGTGTGTTATGTGGAGAGTCGTGATGGTAGTGTTAGTATTGTAAACACATTGTGTATTATGTGGAGAGTAGTGATGGTAGTGTTAGTAGTGTAAACACGTGTGTATTATGTGAAGAGTCGTGATGGTAGTGCTAGTAGTGTAAACACGTGTGTATTATGTGGAGAGTAGTGATGGTAGTGTTAGTATTGTAAACACGTGTGTATTATGTGGAGAGTAGTGATGGTAGTGTTAGTAGTGTAAACACGTGTGTATTATGTGAAGAGTCGTGATGGTAGTGCTAGTATTGTAAACACGTGTGTATTATGTGGAGTAGTGATGGTAGTGTTAGTAGTGTAAACACGTGTGTATTATGTGGAGAGTCGTGATGGTTGTGTTAGGATTGTAAACACGTGTGTATTATGTGGAGAGTAGTGATGGTAGTGTTAGTAGTGTAAACACGTGTGTATTATGTGAAGAGTCGTGATGGTAGTGTTAGTAGTGTAAACACGTGTGTATTATGTGGAGAGTAGTGATGGTAGTGTTAGTAGTGTAAACACGTGTGTATTATGTGGAGAGTAGTGATGGTAGTGTTAGGATTGTAAACACGTGTGTATTATGTGGAGAATAGTGATGGTAGTGTTAGTAGTGTAAACACATTATTGTATATTATGTGGAGAGTCGTGATGGTAGTGTTAGTAGTGTAAACACGTGTGTATTATGTGGAGAGTAGTGATGGTAGTGTTAGTAGTGTAAACACGTGTGTATTATGTGAAGAGTCGTGATGGTAGTGTTAGTAGTGTAAACACGTGTGTATTATGTGGAGAGTCGTGATGGTAGTGTTAGTAGTGTAAACACGTGTGTATTATGTGGAGAGTCGTGATGGTAGTGTTAGTATTGTAAACACGTGTGTATTATGTGGAGAGTAGTGATGGTAGTGTTAGTAGATGTAAACACGTGTGTATTATGTGAAGAAGTCGTGATGGTTGTGTTAGTATTGTAAACACGTGTGTATTATATGTGAGTAGTGATGGTAGTGTTAGTAGTGTAAACACGTGTGTATTATATATGTGAGAGTAGTGATGGTAGTGTTAGTAGTGTAAACACGTGTGTATTATGTGAAGAGTCGTGATGGTAGTGTTAGTATTGTAAACACGTGTGTATTATGTGGAGAGTCGTGATGGTAGTGTTAGTAGTGTAAACACGTGTGTATTATGTGGAGAGTCGTGATGGTAGTGTTAGTATTGTAAACACGTGTGTATTATGTGGAGAGTAGTGATGGTAGTGTTAGTAGTGTAAACACGTGTGTATTATGTGAAGAGTCGTGATGGTTGTGTTAGTATTGTAAACACGTGTGTATTATGTGGAGAGTAGTGATGGTAGTGTTAGTAGTGTAAACACGTGTGTATTATGTGAAGAGTCGTGATGGTAGTGTTAGTAGTGTAAACACGTGTGTGTTATGTGGAGAGTCGTGATTGTAGTGTTAGTAGTGTAAACACGTGTGTGTTATGTGGAGTAGTGATGGTAGTGTTAGTAGGTGTAAACACGTGTGTTATTATGTGGAGAGTCGTGATGGTAGTGTTAGTAGTGTAAACACGTATTAATGTTATGTGGAGAGTCGTGAAGGTAGTGTTAGTAGTGTAAACACGTGTGTATTATGTGGAGAGTCGTGATGGTAGTGTTAGTAGTGTAAACACGTGTGTATTATGTGGAGAGTCGTGATGGTAGTGTTAGTATTGTAAACACGTGTGTATTATGTGGAGAGTCGTGATGGTTGTGTTAGTAGTGTAAACACGTGTGTGTTATGTGGAGAGTAGTGATGGTAGTGTTAGTAGTGTAAACACGTGTGTATTATGTGGAGTAGTGATGGTAGTGTTAGTATTGTAAACACGTGTGTATTATGTGGAGAGTCGTGATGGTAGTGTTAGTATTGTAAACACGTGTGTATTATGTGGAAGTAGTGATGGTAGTGTTAGTAGTGTAAACACGTGTGTGTATTATGTGGAGAGTCGTGATGGTAGTGTTAGTAGTGTAAACACATTGTGTATTATGTGGAGAGTAGTGATGGTAGTGTTAGTAGTGTAAACACGTGTGTATTATGTGGAGAGTAGTGATGGTAGTGTTAGTAGTGTAAACACGTGTGTATTATGTGGAGAGTAGTGATGGTAGTGTTAGTAGTGTAAACACGTGTGTATTATGTGGAGAGTAGTGATGGTAGTGTTAGTATTGTAAACACGTGTGTATTATGTGGAGAGTCGTGATGGTTGTGTTAGTAGTGTAAACACGTGTGTGTTATGTGGAGAGTAGTGATGGTAGTGTTAGTAGTGTAAACACGTGTGTATTATGTGAAGAGTCGTGATGGTTGTGTTAGTAATGTAAACACGTGTGTGTTATGTGGAGAGTAGTGATGGTAGTGTTAGTAGTGTAAACACGTGTGTATTATGTGGAGAGTAGTGATGGTAGTGTTAGTAGTGTAAACACGTGTGTGTTATGTGGAGAGTAGTGATGGTAGTGTTAGTAATGTAAACACGTGTGTGTTATGTGGAGAGTAGTGATGGTAGTGTTAGTAGTGTAAACACGTGTGTATTATGTGGAGAGTAGTGATGGTAGTGTTAGTAGTGTAAACACGTGTATTATGTGGAAGTAGTGATGGTAGTGTTAGTAGTGTAAACACGTGTGTGTATTATGTGGAGAGTAGTGATGGTAGTGTTAGTAGTGTAAACACGTGTGTATTATGTGAAGAGTCGTGATGGTAGTGTTAGGATTGTAAACACGTGTGTATTATGTGGAGAGTAGTGATGGTAGTGTTAGTAGTGTAAACACGTGTGTATTATGTGGAGAGTAGTGATGGTAATGTTAGTAGTGTAAACACGTGTGTGTTATGTGGAGAGTAGTGATGGTAGTGTTAGTAGTGTAAACACGTGTGTATTATGTGGAGAGTAGTGATGGTAATGTTAGTAGTGTAAACACGTGTGTGTTATGTGGAGAGTAGTGATGGTAGTGTTAGTACTGTAAACACGTGTGTATTATGTGGAGAGTCGTGATGGTTGTGTTAGGATTGTAAACACGTGTATATTATGTGGAGAGTCGTGATGATAGTGTTAGTAGTGTAAACACGTGTGTATTATGTGAAGAGTCGTGATGGTTGTGTTAGGATTGTAAACACGTGTGTATTATGTGAAGAGTCGTGATGGTTGTGTTAGTATTGTAAACACGTGTGTATTATTATGTGAAGAGTCGTGATGGTAGTGTTGGGATTGTAAACACATGTGTATTATGTGGAGAGTCGTGATGGTAGTGTTAGTAGTGTAAACACGTGTGTATTATGTGAAGAGTCGTGATGGTTGTGTTAGGATTGTAAACACGTGTGTATTATGTGAAGAGTCGTGATGGTAGTGTTGGGATTGTAAACACGTGTGTATTATGTGGAGAGTCGTGATGGTAGTGTTAGTAGTGTAAACACGTGTGTATTATGTGAAGAGTCGTGATGGTAGTGTTAGTATTGTAAACACGTGTGTATTATGTGGAGAGTAGTGATGGTTGTGTTAGGATTGTAAACACATGTGTATTATGTGGAGAGTAGTGATGGTAGTGTTAGTAGTGTAAACACGTGTGTATTATGTGGAGAGTCGTGATGGTAGTGTTATTATTGTAAACACGTGTGTATTATGTGAAGAGTCGTGATGGTTGTGTTAGTAGTGTAAACACGTGTGTATTATGTGGAGAGTAGTGATGGTAGTGTTAGTAGTGTAAACACGTGTGTATATATGGAGAGAAAGATGCATTTTCCAGTTTACTTCATCTCATAAGAGATTTAACTTTCTTTAATATCTGTTGCCTGAATATTTGTAAAATTCACTTTATAAATGCTCTATATGAAGCATGTTACGCGAAAAGTAACATAAATACCAACTCACCGACCTCCTGTTCGTTCCTGGATGGCCGAAACAGAAACGCGCGTTTGCTGTTTAAAATTAATGGCGTTAATATTTCGTAGTAAACGTGGCTAGTGCGTCAATTTTACTTCAAGTCAACAGGCGATGCGGACATTAACTGAGGCAGAACTTGATGTACCCATTATCCCTAACCAGTCACTATTAGAAATGGGCCATTAATATTATGGGTTTGTTTACTTGCCGAGCTAGAGAACCACGTATAAATTCGGTTTTTGCACGCGACAACTGTGTGCGTTCGGAAGTAATTTTCCTCGTCCCCCTGGTGTTAGTCATTAGCATTATAACTAAAAACAAAACAAAACACACTCTACCATATTTGTAGAGGTATTAATTCACTATGAAATTATATAGATGACGTAAGAGCTACAATTGTTTAAAACACGTTTTGTTTCCACAAAGTGCAGCGTTATGGAACTAAATACGAATATAAAATCAACACGTTGCCCTAAGTTGGTCGAAGAAACCTGAACCTCTCAGGCATACAAACACAAATAACCATAAGAGAGAGAGAGAGAGCGAACTGCTGCTTAAGTGTAAAGGTAACAAAGAAGTGTTGTTTAATAAAAATTAAGTTACACTAAAGTTGGTCCTTTGAGTTGAGAGCCCGCAGTTTTGTTACAATTTTGTTTGTTTCAGACATTCACGCAAAACTATCCAAAGGTTATTTGCGTTAGCGGTCTCTAATCATGAGCTTACTGTCTGTTTGTTTATTTTGAATTTTGCGCAAAGTTACACAAGGGCTATCTGCGCTAGCCGTCCCTGATTTAGCAGGGTAAACCTAGAGGGAAGGCAGCTAGTCATCACCACCCACCGCCAACTCTTGGGCCACTCTTTTACCAACGAATAGTGGGATTAACCGTCACATTATAACGCCCTCATGGCTGAAAGGGCGAACATATTTGATGTAACAGGAATTCGAACCCACGGATTTCGAGTCGAGTGCCTTGTTGACAGGTTTTATTTGTTTGCTTATTTGAAGTTAAGTACAAAGCTACACCCGGTCTCTATGTCCACGTACATACCGCTATGTCACAAGACACACTATATAAGCGACTCGTGTAAAGCGTTTATAGATAGAAAAATTAAAGAAACGTTTCACACGAAACTTAAGAAACTGATCAGCGTACGAAGTCTACCTTACTCGAAATACAAGACATAAACAACAAATTAGCTTCCTTTAAATTCAAAGAACTATAAATTTCAATGATTTGAGAAAGGTGAAAAATAAACCTTCTAGCATCAATTTAAACCGTGTGATTGTTAGAGTTTATTTTGATACGTAATACTTTCAAAACAGTAAAATAAAACCAAAGGGGAGGAGGAAATCCCTCACGCACATTTAACTATGGATGTGGCTCCATCTTTTGGCAATATATAACATTATTAACTAACTACGATATAACTCTGTCTCGATTCAAAAATTAACACAGATAAAAAGGTAGAAAACACGACACAAAAGAATATCTGAGTAACAATATAAAGAAACCTCAACAAAGGTGAGTTTGTTTTATTTGCTTGGGCCAGGTGTGCCAATCCAAGAATTCATAATTCTTAATGGTTGTCGCTAAACCAAAGTTTGCTCTACACTGTGGGACTATGAGTGTGTTATAAGAGCGACAGCCAGTTCATGTATTCGTTCAAATAAAAATCAGAAGCGAGTGATGTTGACTACACACGTCGTATCGTACACAATTAGGGACGGCTGTGCGTAGATTACATTTGTATAAGTTTGGTGAAATTCTAATGAGTAAAAACAAGGTAACTTTGTAAAAGCTCACGAAATATGTTATTCTCATAAAACAAGTGTAAAAATTAAACAAAAGCTTTAAGATACAAATCTATCGATTTTCTTTTGAAGTCTTGTATGTAAAGATAACTAGGATATTTCTCTGTATGTTTAAACAAAAGAAAAGGACAGCTTATTTTGACTTTTCTTGCAAGGCTCCACGAGGGCTATTTGCGCTACCCGTCCCTAGTTTAACAGAGTAAGACTAGAAATAATCCAGCTACTTATGACCACCCACCGCCAACTCTTGGGCTACGTTTACGCCAACGAATAGTGGGATTGAACGTAAGTTTAGAACGCTTCCACGGATGTTAACCTGAAGATGACCTAAGAGGGTCGAAATGTTGTTCTGTACTTTAATTTTAATTAAAGTTTTAATACCCATATCAACCGTCTTAAGAATACATTGTTGACTTCAAGCGGGTTTCTCGTCATCACGAAAAGATGAGCAAGTTTGAAGAGACAGAGACACCCTAAACACATGAGAATGTGGGACCAATTTTTCAGATTGAAATGTATATCTATTACACCTGCTGTTGTGTAGATATATAATGTGAAGAAATGAATAGTAGTCAATAACACTTTTTCTCACTTCACCTGTCCAGTGTATTGGGTTGTTGTTTTTTGTCGTCGTGACTTT
Source organism: Tachypleus tridentatus (assembly GCF_004210375.1). NCBI lineage: Eukaryota > Metazoa > Arthropoda > Merostomata > Xiphosura > Limulidae > Tachypleus > Tachypleus tridentatus. The sequence goes on from NC_134828.1 coordinate 16,386,396, forward strand.
GAAGTGGTATCAACCTGTGTTATACGTTAGCATTTGAACTGTTAATTGTGCAAACAGTCTTTCTAATAGTTGTGTTTAAACAAATTCCTTTCTCCCTGTTTGAAGTTCTTTCAATGTGCCTGAAGCACAGTGGAGACTGTCACTGACAGCTTAAAGTTTGTCTAAGAAATCAACATCGGCAAAATTATACACACTGCTTAACGACATTTAGCTGAGAAAAAATGTATTGGCTGAAGTTTCTTTATAGAGCAATGTCACATCACAGGAACAGAATCGCAGATTTTAGCGTTGTATATCTGTAAAATTATAACTGTTTTGCCGTGAAAGAAATCTCGTACAACTAAGTACACACCAGTACGATAGAGAAATCTATTCCAGTTATTAAAATAAAATTATATTTTCAGTGTAAATATAACCGTTAATAACGACCAGTTTAAGCAGTCCTGTACTATTTATGGAAACTACAAACGAAGTTTTATAGAAAGACTTTATATGATAATTTTCTTTAACTTCTTGTTATTTTAGAAATAATTTAACACCTCCTGTTGCAAGTGTTTATTTCTAGTTGTGCGCAATGCTACACAATGGGCTCTTTGGTATGTCCACAACGTGTATCAAAGTCAGATTTATAGCGTTGTAAGTCCTCATTAACGAAAAAAAATCCAAAACTTAACAGAGACAATGAACTTAATACCCGGGGGGGGTCGACAGGTATTTAATCTCCGTCACACCAAACATACTCGCCCTTTCAGTCGTGGGGGCGTTACAATGTTATGATCAATCGCACTATTCGTTGGTAAAAGAGTAGCCCAAGAGTTGACGGTTGGTGGTGATGACTGTCTTCCCTGTCTTACACTACTAAATTAGGGACGGCTAGCGCAGACAGCCCTCGGGTAGCTTTGCGCGAAATTCAAAAAAACAAATATCCAATCGAGTACTTAACACTATTATTTTCAGTTTAACACTTATATGCTCTGGAGTACCACATAGTCTTACAATATATTTTTTTAACACTGCTAGTAAGCTTTGCGTCCTTTACATTTATTATCTTTCTTTGAAAATTTATATTTTCTGTTTTCAGTTAATCAGTAAAACATATTATGGTTATCTTTATTTAATATTTGTATACATTTTATTTAAATAATATATGTCTGTGTAGCTTCATAGTTAGTATTATAACTATAACATTAGAACAATAATGAAACAATAATCGTACTTTATACATCGTTAAACGTACGTTGGCCTGGCATGGCCGAGCGCGTAAGGCGTGCGACCTCGTAATCCGAGGGTCGCGGGTTCGCGCCCGCGTCGCGCTAAAACATACTCGCCCTCCCAGCCGTGGGGGTGTATAATGTTACGGTCAATCCCACTATTCGTTGGTAAAAGAGTAGCCCAAGAGTTGGCGGTGTGTGGTGATGACTAGCTGCCTTCCCTCTAGTCTTACACTGCTAAATTAGGGACGGCTAGCACAGATAGCCCTCGAGTAGCTTTGTGCGAAATTCCAAAAACAAACAAACAAACGTACGTTACGACGGTCTCGAGAAATGGAACGTTACAAGCAGTTTTAAAACTTAACTAATGTTCTAATATCAAACAGTTATGCATATTAACCCTAAAGAAGACGCTAAGGCGAAACATTGGTTTAACTAAAATTATGCTATATATGCAAAAACGGCTCGTTTGGGTTGAGAAAATATTTTACATAGAAGGTCGAAACGTTTCTCGCGCTTCTATGTAAAATATTTTCTCAACTCAAACGAGTTGTTTTTGCATATATATTTCTCTACAAGTGGGTTTTCTCGACATCACTGAAAATTAGATTATTTTAGATTAAAATTAGATTATTTTATATTAAAATTAGATTATTTTATATTTATCTAGAGGTCGTTTTCATTAACTTTTATAACAATTCACAACTAATTTCTTGTTGCGTAGCGCGATGTGATGGCTTCCGAAAACATGAATATAAACTTTCATCCAGAACGTTTTTTTTCCCGCATTTATCCAAACTTATTTCTCCAGGCTTTGTTTATCTACGATTTTAATGCGCTCACTCGGAAAGTTTCTACAACCTTTGACCGTTTTGTTTCTTCTGAACCAGATAAAAACATGTCAAAAATTTAAATATATATGTAAACACTGCTTGCGATCAAGTACTCTTCCTGTTTCTTACCCTCGGGTGCTGACCAGCTCTTAATAATTGTGTTGCCAAGGTAACGAAGCAGGTGGAGCTTTCACTTGTCACGTGCTTTAATGGTGGACAAAAAGAAACGAGTCAGCGTCTATTGCACACATCTTATGTGACTGCGTCTATTGCACACATCCGGCGTAACTGACAAAGCCTAAGGTAAGTCATACTGGCTGCTTAAAAATCATTGTTTGTTCCGATGGCTTTCATTCACTCGTTTGTGGAGTGTGGCGTCTCCGAAGTTTGTGTTTTGAAACAACAAAACTCGTTTATTTTGGTTATGTTCGTGGATCACTGTTTGGAAGTGTCCCCTCGGTAACATCAGGTAACATTTTCTTTGCTTTTATGGACTTATGCTGATAATAATTGCCGTTAGTAGACTGGAGATTTATAGCACGTACTTTAGATGCAAGTAGCAGGTCACAAACCTAGACACTTTGAATATAGATCAGTATTTTCTGGGTCCAGTGTGGCATGCAGAACTTTCACTCCTGAAATTTTTTCGTAAACTTGAAGAGACATCTTGACATGTTATCCTGCCATCTCGTCTATTGCTACATGGGCAGCAACCTTCGGAGAGTCCGTCATTCTGTAGTTGAAATAATCCGAGGGTCGCGGGACTGTTATATAGTTCAATTTCATCATGTTAAATTTTTTTTCTTTCATTCACGTATTTAAGATTTCTAAGATGCTTTGTTTAACTATTAAGGTTAATCTCTCCAGTCATTCTCTTCAAGTACACACACACACACACGTTGTAGCTCATTAGGTATTTATAATTACAAAATTAGACAATCTTATGTTGGAAATACCCCAGTCCTAGATCAGTTGGATTAAGAGATACATTCAGAAGTTAACATCTCATTATTTCTCGTCTATAAATCATTACATGTTAAAACGTATTAGTTCACATGTTTGATTTATTCTTAACCCTGAAAAAGCATTGGTATATTCGCTGACCTATCATCTTCGCCACATAAAAAGAAATCGATATACTAAAACAATAGTTCGTAGAAAACTAGAATCTAGAATGACACTCAAGTCCCGATGTTGCGTAATAAACCAGTCATATATATGTATAGATATAACGTAGATATGCAAACCAGATTCAATAAAAACAGTTTGTTTAAAGATTGTTATACCAAAGAGGATGTACCTATCTGAACCAGATTAATGTTAATACAGTCCTAAATCTGAATAATAAACCAGTCGGTTTAAAGATTGTTATACCAAAGAGGATGTACCTATCTAAACCAGATTAATGTTAATACAGTCCTAAATCTAAATAATAAACCAGTCGGTTTAAAGATTGTTATACTAAAGAGGATGTACCTATCTGAACCAGATTAATGTTAATAGAGTCCTAAATCTGAATAATAAACCAGTCGGTTTAAAGACTGTTATACCAAAGAGGATGTACCTATCTGAACCAGATTAATGTTAATACAGTCCTAAATCTGAATAATAAACCAGTCGGTTTAAAGATTGTTATACCAAAGAGGATGTACCTATCTGAACTAGATTAATGTTAATACAGTCCTAAATCTGAATAATAAACCAGTCGGTTTAAAGATTGTTATACCAAAGAGGATGTACCTATTTGAACCAGATTAATGTTAATACAGTCCTAAATCTGAATAATAAACCAGTCGGTTTAAAGATTGTTATACCAAAGAGGATGTACCTATCTGAACCAGATTAATGTTAAGACAGTCCTAAACCTGAATAATAAACCAGTATATTAAACAAATATTCTAACTGAAAACAAGTGAACACACTGATAAGGCAATCGCGTCCACTAATCAAAATGTATGAACATATTTCGATCCAATTACGTGTGGAAAGAAAATAATTAGGACATGAACCATTTCCAACATACATCTGCAAACTGGTTGCACAATCACGAAATGTGAAACTTAGTTTAACTGAGAGACAGCTGGAATGATCTATTCCTCAGGATCGTCGTAGCATTCACTGATAATTAATGCAAATTTCACAACCATTCTAGTGTTAACTGTGTGTCAATTTAAACTCCGAAAGCGAATGAAATATTCAGACGCTAATAGGCTTAAAATGTCTAATGACAAACCACTTAACTAAAGTGTTTCATTTTTAGGCCTGTTGGTTTTCCATACATCACTGATTTATTCTGGTATTCATCGAATTGCAATGGATTGTTCAAGACACAAAGAGAAGCCTGAAATGTTATTTCTATTTACTTTTGATATTCAGAAGCAATGAAGAAAATAAAATAAATGTAAAAAAACAAACAACAACAACTGTTTAACTTGTGTTTATAAGTTAAAAATGATCGTTGGTGGTCCGGCATGGCCAGGTTGTTAGCATGCTCGCACTTTCATCCATGGAGGCGTTGTAATGTAACGGTCAATTCAAGTATTCGTTGGTAAAAGAGTAGCCCAAGAGTTGGCGGTGGGTGAGGATAATTGACTGCTCTTCCTCAAGCCTTACACTGCTAAATTAGGGACAGCTAACGCAGATAGCTCTCGTGTAGCTTTGCGCGAAATTAAAACCAAACAGATTATTGTAGGAAATACGTGCACGTGATTTCCAGCTTTATGGTTTTTTTTATCTCATTAGAATGGGAGTGTGATATATGTTCATTACTTATTGATAATCCGTTAAGTTATCGAACTAGTTCAAATAATTTCAAAATATTTTAGTTTGATGTTGTTAAGTTAAAAACAAGTGAACGATAACTAATAATAAATAAAACGATTGACTGAAGACTAGAACGTAAGGATCAAATATCATTTAAAACATTTTTGAAATTGAACGGTTCTAAAGATTTCTGACCTGAATTAGATAATCGCTCTCGTATCGTATCGTTTCAGTGTAATTAGTATGTCAACTTACCAAGAAGGTAACACAAAACACAGTCCCTCTAACCTAAACGCTTTGGAAATATGGACCTTTCTTCATCAGGGGTGGAAAGGTGGACCCTTCTTCATCAGGGGTGGAAAGGTGGACCCTTCTTCATCAGGGGTGGAGAGGTGGACCCTTCTTCATCACGGGTGGAAAGGTGGACCCTTCTTAATCAGGGGTGGAAAGGTGGACCCTTTTTCATCAGGGGTGGAAAGGTGGACCCTTTTTCATCAAGGGTGGAAAGGTGGACCTTTCTACATCAGGGGTACATTTTCTTGGGTTTTGTTGTTTATTTGTTTTTAGAATTTTATGCAAAGCTGCACAAGGGATATCTGCGCTAGCCCTCACTAATTTAGCAGTGTACGACTAGAGGGAAGGCAGTTAGTCAGTAGCACCCATCGCCAATTCTTAGGCTACTCTTTTACTAACGAATAGTGGAATTGATTGTCCCTGTATAAGGCCTCCATGGCTGAAAGGGCGAATGTGTTTGGTGTGACGGGAATTCGAACCCGCGACCCTCAGACTGTGAGTCAAACGCTCTAACCACCTGGTCATAAATGGCATTTTCCGGACGAAGAAAGAAAGGTCCATTCTTCGAAAGGTTATTGGGTTTTTTATTTGTCCGTTAAGTTGATTTCTTGAACCAACATGTTTTTTTAAGAGGGTTGTACATTTCTTTTATTTTATGACAACAGCAAACTAAAATATTTTTTGATACAAATATTTCGACTTTATTGGGAGGACCGGAATACCCAGGTGGTTAAGGCACTAGACTCGAAATCTGAGGATCGCAGGTTCGAGTTCCTGTCGCACCAAATATGCTAGCCATTTCAGCCGTGGATCCGTTATTATGTAACGGTCAATCCCACTATTTGTTGGTAAAAGAGTAGCCCAAGAGTTAGCGGTGGGTGGTGATGACTACTTGCCTTCCCTCTAGTCTTACACTGCTGAATTAGGGACAGCTAGCGCAGATAGCCCTCGTGTAGCTTTGCGCGAAATTCAAAACAAACAAACACTTTACTGGAAACTTCTCAATACAAATACTCATCCCACCTGGTGAAGCCAAAAGGCAGCAAAAATGGTTTCTTTCTCGTCGTAAAATAATAATAATCAGTGGCAGATTTAAAGTTGTTTGAGCTCAGGGGCTAATAATTTTTGTAGCCCTACGCCCTATATAATTTTACATAAAAGAAAATTACGAGTGGGCTCCTTTTCAGAACATGGGCCTTGGAGTTGAGACCCCCACCCAAATAAGCCACTGATAGTAACTAACAACAACAAGGAATAAACACAAAAGTTTGCATTTCGTCCGATCAATACAATGGTTTATTTGTTTTAATGGTGACTATTATTTCTCGGTTACTTGGGTTGGCCGGTGGGCATCCCGGAGGGTGTGTGCAGCGGGTCACAAATCCTCTCCGCCTTGACTATCCCGGTCAACAGAAGGTCGAATGTACTTCTGTTAATGTTGTCGGTGATCAGCTGATTCCTGTGACATCTGTCCGGGCCTTTGTTGTGGCTATCACGAGAGATGCCAAAAGGGGTCCTGAGGCTGATAATTTTATCTCCCTCTTCTGAGTGCATGAGAGACTCTCTGATGCTCTGTCGTGCTGATTGCTGGCACAAGAGTGTTATATTTTGAAGAAAGAGTGACATCTGGTATATTGGTTCTGCTACTTCTGCAAGTTGGTCAGCCTTCTTATTGTACTTGACACCAGCATGGCCTGGAACATATACAAAGGTGAGATATTTATCATAAAGATAAGGTGCAGCCTCTCTCCACCCATCAGGTGGCCAACCACTCTGGATTCTCTGCAACACTGCCATGAAGTCGGTGGCCAACACAACTGTGGTGACATCAGGGAATTCTCAGACAAGCCATCCAAGAGCTTGCTTGACAGCCTCAAGTTCCATCCTGGTGCTACTTAAGCACATGGTGAATTTTCCAGTCTTCTCAGTTATGGATGTGCCATCCAGAAACGCAGCAAATACTTAACCTGCTCTCATGATTTCTGGTGTGAACAAGAAGTCTGTTGCAATGATGAGGTTTCCCTTCTGGCCAGGTTCCTTGAACATCTGCACATTGCGGCCACTCTCTACAACCTCTGTTGAACTTGACAATCACTGCAGGTTGGCATGGCCATTCCTCTCCTGCAGACGAAATCCATGAAAGTTGTTTGGAAAGGGAACATGAATTACAGATCTTCTTGCAAGCCAGTGCAGTAACTTCAAGCCACCACTTCCTCTTTAGATGAGACCGAGTTGCTACTTCAAGTCTTGTGTGGCGTAGAGAACGTCTTTATTGGTTGGATGGTTCAGCAATGAAAGAGTGCTTCCTTTTAAGGATGTGAAGTCCATGCCTTGGATTTTGCCAAACCTTGGCAAACAGTATGGCTCTTTGTGATGCTTGTCTGCCCTTCATACTTGGGAACCCAATGAGATGATGGAGTACTGGCACTGGAGTTGATATGGTGCAACCTGTGGTGATCCTGATACATGCGTTCTGCAGCCTTTCCAGCCTTCCAAGTTGGTTGTCGCTGAGTTATGCCAGGGACAGTGCATAATCAACCACTAAAATCACAAGGCTTCTGTACAGCATGTTCAAGTGACATTCCTCAGCATGCCTGCCAACTGCAGCACGAAGGGCACACATTCCTTTTGTGGCCCTGACAACCAGCTCATCCACATGCTTGGAAAGGTTCAGTTGCCTATCAAACACAATTCCCAGGAAGCACAATAAACCCTCCTATGTAATTCCTGTGCCTTCGAAGGTTGGAATAGGAATATTTGATGTGTCAGCACAGTTGTTGAGAGTAAGGAACAGTGCTTTGGCCTTCTCTGGATATATCAGTATGCCATTATTTTTACACCAGTTTCTTATGTGCTCCAGCTTAGGTTGAATCCTACATGTGATCATTTTTGTAGGTGTCCCACTGGTATAAACCAAGATGTCATCAGCAAAGGTTTTGATTCTGATGTCAGGTCTGTCCAGCCGTGCTAGGTCAAGGGTGTAAATGTTAAATAGGACAAGTAACAAAGGTGAACCCTGTGGGAGGCCAGTGCTTATGGTTGACCAGTTTGACCTCCATTCACCATGTTTTACGATGACACGGCGCTAGCTGAGGGCTGACATAACTCATCTGATACGCAAAGTTGGGAGTCCCAAGTGCAATACCTTGTGAAAAATTAATTTTTGAATCTGTATAAGTTTCAGTGATGGAAAGTAAACACTTCAACAAGCACGTTGAGATTCAACGATTAAGATCTCTCTGTTAATAGGACAATCGTGAATCTATTACAGTTTGTACTACGAAGAATCAAAAAGATACGGCACAGATACTAATTGATAACTTCACGAAACCAGGAAAAGATTACGTGATAACCGTAAGTAAAACCTACCACTTGATAGCGATTGTTCGTTGAAATTAATATTGTACTAACGTTGATACCAACTGAGAGAATAGTTAACAATCGTAACATACGATTTATAGCGTAACATTTATAGCGTTTTCGGAAGATTTACAATTTAGAAGCAATAGAGAAGGGCCAGGACCAGGAGAGCCACTTGGTCTGGGCCTCAAGCTCAAGGGGCCTGAAATTTAGACACTTGTAATTATACTCTTCACAAAAAGAAACGCAAAAGGCAAAATATGAGACAAATTGTTAACAAGTTTATTCCGGGTAGTTCTGTATGACATGTGTGAAACTTTGCACATTCACTGCTGAACATCCAAAGTCTGCAAAGGCGAAGTCCATGCTCAGTAGTTGAAGTTTAACGTCACTCAACGTCAATAACGAGTATGCCCCCGTGAGCATCAATAACTGCTTAGCAGTTATACTTATACTTATTTTATTTGATATCTTCGGCATGGCCAGGTTGTTAAGGCACTCGACTCGTAATCCGTGGGTCGCGGGTTCGAATCCCTGTCACACTAAATATGCTAGCCCTTTCAGCCGTGGGGCCGTTATTATGTGACGGCCAATCCCACTATTCGTTGGTAAAAGAGTAGCCCAAGAGTAGGCGGTGGGTGATGATGACTAGCTGCCTTTCCCTGTTGTCTTTGCTAAATTAGGGAGGGCTAGTGTACATAACCCTCGTGTAGCTTAACGCGAAATTTAAAAAAGAAACAAACAAACAATTGAGATCCTTATAACAAATTAAACAACGTTCTGCGTATAGCTCCCACTTAACCCAATACTTTACAATGACTTTCATTTAAGAAACAAAGCATACAGAGAACCGGATTTATGGGTGGATAATTACTTCCACCTCGTGGACCGGCAAGACCAGGTGGTTAAGGCACTTGACTCATACTCCGAGGTTTGCGAGTTCGAATCACAGTCACACCAAACATGCTCACCCTTTCAACCGAAGAGTCGTTATAATGTTACAGCCAATTCCATTATTTCTTGGTAAAAAGAGTAACCCAAGAGTTGACGATGGGTGGTGATGACAAGCTATTTTCCCTCTAGTCTTACACTGCTAAATTAGGGATGTCTATCGGAGATAGCCCTCGTGTAGCTTTGCGCAAAATTCAAACAACCACAATGTAAATTCAGTTAATATATTTAGAGTGTGTAGGTTTAACACCAATAACCACAGTATAAATGCAGTTACTACGTTTAGTTTTTTAAACATCTAACAACAACTACAGTACAGACTCTTTTGAGATATTTAGTTTTATAGGTTCAACTAAAACCACCACGGTTCAAACCTGGCATCATGTTTGTGTCGTGCTATTGAGTCCAGTCACTTAATATTTCTTAAGGATTCAGTTAACAAACCAACAGCTACTGTTGTTGTTGTTTTGAATTAAGCACAAAGCTACACAATGGGCTATCTGTGCTCTGCCCACCACGGGTATCGAAACCCGGTTTTTAGCATTGTAAGTCCGCAGACATACCGCTGAGCCACTGGGGGGCGAACCAATAGCTAACAAATTGTAAATACGTTGGACAAGGGTATACACCACTCTTCTAATAACTGGAAGAAACAAATACAGTAGTAAACCCACGAATTTCGTTCTTAAAAGTGAAACTAGCGTGTCAGTCATCAGTATTTACTCTTTCCGGCAGGTTACTAGTTTGGTTTGGTTTGGTTTTGAATTTCGCACAAAGCTATTCGAGGGCTATCTGTGCTAGCCGTCCCTAATTTAGCAGTGTAAGACTAGAGGGAAGACAGCTAGTCATCACCACCCAACGCCAACTCTTGTGCTACTTTTTTACCAATAAATAGTGGGATTGACCTTCACTATATAACGATCCACGGGTGAAAGGGCGAGCATGTTTGGTGCAACGGGGATTTGAACCCTCGACCCTGAGATTACGAGTCGCACGCCTTAACACGCATAATCATGTCGGGCCGAAATTAACTTTAAAAAGATGACATAAAAAAGACCAGTTTTAGACCGTTTTAGTATACGTGATGAAATTAGATCAAAGCACTTATCACCAAATATTAAAAATAAAATATGAATTTAAGTCCACCTTTAACCGAGACCACACGTGTGTTCTTATATAAATTCAAATACCACTGGAAAAGGTCTTTTAAGTGCAACGTACTTATAATAATTAAACTAATGAAAAATATATGAAACAACTGGAACTGTTGACGATGTGTGATTTTATCCAGTAACAAACCAACTGAAAGTGTGTTTGTATCTGAAGACGGCTGGCGTAGGTATCAAAACGTGAACTAATATAAGGTAGAGGACAACGTTTCGACCTTCATAGATCACATTGAGGTACATGTTCACTTCAAGTGGGTTACTCGTCAACACGAAGTGCGTTTCTTGTATCGAACAGTTTCTTAGTTACCATACATGGAGACGGTATTGAAAGGGGTCAGAGTGAATGAAATAACCTTTGACCTTCATGTTATTATTAAAAGAATATTCAGCTGTAAACTAATAAACTCGAGGAGGGGGTGAAAGAAGCCCAGGTGAACATGACCTACAAAGATCTAACTCTCGATCCCAACATGTGAGTGAGCCACTTCGATAACACGTCACAGTCAAAACTGCGATTACATTCGGTAATGTCACGGCTCGAACCAATGGATCCTTCGATCAGCAGCCATATTAGCTAACCACTAGGCCACTCACTGTTCTTTAATTTCTAGATAGGCCTAATTTAGTAAATTTAGTCACGAGTTCACTAGTAGTTTTCGACTTACTGCTTTATTCGTGTTTCTGTGTACTTTTAAGAGTTTTTTTTTTTAAATTATATTCTGAAAGTTACACAAAGAATTTAACGATTATACAGTACTCCACCCTCTTAATATAAATGACTTATTTCTGAATTTCAATAAACGAAACTCTTGCCAATACATCCATTACTGCCCATCTCCCCCGCTAGTACAGCAGTATGCCTACGGATTTACAATATATTATATATATTTCCTTTTGTACGTTATATAAAAGCATTTCAAATTTTGAATACTGGCTTAAAAAATATCTATTATTTCTACTTTGATACGGTATTCTTTTTTCTTTTATTACTCACCTTCAGTACCAGCCACAGCAACCCTCTGATTGTTGACAGCATAACTTTAATGTCCAATAAGAAAACGTTTTCGTTACAAATCGACACTCGTCACAAAGTGGAGTTTATATTACTGCCACTCACGTGATTTCTCCATTCGGTTTCCAGTTGCATTACTAACGTAAAAGTCCAAAATAAGAATCAATGTTTAGTATAAGTCCAGATTTAGCTAGAAACGATCTCGTGCCGAGAGGTTGTTCACTGTTTTGATCGATACATGTCATTCAAGTAGATTTTACGTCCATAAAATCCATATATTTCTATATAAATATTCACGTTAATTACGGTTTTAGATTTTCTATTGTAACTATAATTATTCTAACGTTGTTTTTTTTTAAAACTGTTCGCATTATCATTTATGTTTAAACCTATGAGTGATCGTATTAGAATATCTTAGTTTTTGTTTTAAAAAGTGAAAAGAAAAGTCCATATTTCTAGTTCTAGAACACATTTATTCGCTAACAACAAAGTTAAAACACAGTTCTCACATCTAGTTCTAAAACGACGCGTGTTCTCTTTCTCTACTCTTCCAATAATGTAAACAATAAGCACTTTATTTTTATTATATATTCTTAATGTTTGCTTTTGAAACCCTTTAAAATTCTGTTGTTTTAAACAAAATGTAACCTTTTACAGAACAAGCGAAGGTTTCGTGACGTTTCAGTTACTTACGTGTCGTTATTTGTTTAAGATGGTTTCATTCAGAAGAGACATCGTAATAAAGTGGATTGGTGTTGTTCAAAAGAGACACCAACAAGACAAAAGTGACGTTCTTATGCTTAAGTTCGAACTATAATCTTAATATTTATATACGTAGCATAGACTGTTGGAGAAAAAACAACAACAACACCCATGTTGGTTCAAAGGATTCAGATCAAATCATCGATCTAAACTTCTGATTCGTCTCCTCGGGGGAAATACTGGAGCCATGATATTATTGGTTGCCTAGGCAACAATGTAGGTATTGGTATCCATGCAGCAACCGAAGTTATATGATTAATTAATTCCCTTCGGGAGATATCAAAGAATATGTAGTGAGGATGTATGCCTGATTGAAACGCTGAGAGAACTCCGGCGAGTGGCTGAGAAGAGAATCATAAACTTGCCTGGAAACAACAATGAACAAATCAGACAACAATGTGATTAGACTTGGCGTCACACATTGGTTAGGTATTACAAAGGTCAAGGCCTGTGTTATGTAATAAAATAATTTAAACAAAAACTGTATAAAACAGACATACAAGTATGAAAGCATTTACAAAAATAAGCCATTTCTACCTATTGGTTCACCGAAGAAAAGTCGAAACGTTTTTCGCTCATCTAAATAGTGTTTTCTCTATCCATACCAGCCGTTTTTACATATATGAATAGTGGGATTGACCGCGGATTTTAACGCCTCCACGGCTGAAAGTGCGAGCATGTTTGGTGCGACGGGGACTCAAACCCGCGACCCTCAGATTACGAGTGAAACGCCTTAACCCACCTGGCCGTGCCGGGCCTAGAAAGAAAGACTTGGAAAAGTAAAGGCACATATTTCTATGTGAGAAAGGTTTGTGCGAATACATACAAGTACAGTCAGCAAATTGTTTGTTATAGCTATACAGAAGGCTACACAATGGGCTATCTGTGCTCTGCCCATCACGGTTTCTAGCGTTGTAAGTGCGTAGACATACCGCTGCGCCACTGTTGGACACAATCAGAAATAAATATTCAATAAAATATATGCACAAATACAAACAGAAATAAAAAGTTACGTAAACTGTTTAAGCAGAAAACTATACAATGAGCTACAGGTAATTGAATACGGATTTTAGCGTTACAAGCCCGTAAACTTTCTGCTGACCTATGGAGGTGGTAATCTATAAGCCCGTAAAATTTCTGCTGACCTATGGGGGTGGTGGTCTATAAGCCCGTAAACTTTCTGCTGACCTATGGGGATGGTGGTCCGAAAATATTCGTAAAGATGCAGAAAACTGGATTTGGAAAGGTGGATTTTTGTTTTGTTTTGAATTTTCGCGCAAAGCTACTCGAGAGCTATCTGTGCTAACCATCCCTAATTTAGCAGTGTAAGACTAGAGGAAAGGCAGCTAGTCATCACCACCCACTTCCAACTCTTGAGCTACTCTTTTACCAACAAATAATGGGATTGACCGTGCTTTATAACGCTCTCACGACTGAAAGAGTGAGCATATTTGGTGTGACGGAGATTCAAACCCGCGACCCTCAGATTAGGAGTCGTATGACAATGCCAAATTTAGAGTCTGCTTTCAGAGAACCCCCAGTTAGTAAAGTGGTAAGTCTACGGATTTACAACGCTAAAATCGGGGGTTCGATTTCCCTCGGTGGGCTCAGCAGATAGCTCGGTGTGGCTTTGCTTTAAGAAAATACACGCTTTCAGAAAACCTTCGTAAAAGGGCTTTCGCGAAGTATCAGGGTTCTCTAAGAGGTTGTGTGAAACGTTTTTACCTTTGTGCAAACCTCGAGACCTGGACAACTCGTTTAATGTCATTTATAAGTTGGCGCGTTGGTTTAGAAGTTGCACGATACACGTTCTGAATCTTATAATATAGGTTCCCCGCTGGGGGAGTGGTACGTCTTTGAATATACGACGCTAAAATCAGGGGTCGATTCCTCTTAATGGACGCAGCAGATAGACCGATGTGGCTTTGCTGTAAAAAAACATGCGCTTAATAGACTGATTACCACGTCTAAATAAACTTACTGATGTATCTACAACGCTGAAAATAATACCTTTTTGTCTCTCAACACGCGCGTAGTTGACTCGGATTGTTCAGACTTATTTTATAGAAGGACCTCCCTTACCATTAAGGCACAGATGTTGTCTTTGCAAGTCTGTGTTCCTGAGTGAGGTAGATTTTCTGGAACGGGATGAATGACACAATACTGACTGCCACAATGAATACAGAGATGATTTACCTTGCTTGTCACATGGCAGCACTGAATCTTTGCACAGAGAAGACAATCACTTTCACTACCGTCTCAGATAACATAATGACCATTCTCACATAAGTGTTCTTATGTCCTTTCACTACTAACTTAGACAAGATAACGACCATCCTCAAAATAAACGTTTTTATGTCCTTTCACTACTGACCCAGACAACATAATGACCACACTCAAAATAGATGTTATGTCCTTTCACTACTGACTTAGACAACATAATAACCATCCTCAAAATAAACGTTTTTATGTCCTTTCACTACTGACCCAGACAACATAATGACCACACTCAAAATAGATGTTATGTCCTTTCACTACTGACCCAGACAACATAATGACCACACTCAAAATAGATGTTATGTCCTTTCACTACTGACTTAGACAACATAATAACCATCCTCAAAATAGATGTTTTTATGTCCTTTCACTACTGACCCAGACAAAATAATGACCATCCTCAAAATAGATGTTATGTCCTTTCACTACTGACTTAGACAACATAATAACCATCCTCAAAATAAACGTTTTTATGTCCTTTCACTACTGACCCAGACAACATAATGACCACACTCAAAATAGATGTTATGTCCTTTCACTACTGACTTGAGCAGCATAAATACCACTCTGAGACAGGTGTTATGTTTTGTATTATGTCTCCCACAGCTGGTACACATCCAGAGTAAGTGAGAGCAGACATTCCATAGTGATCTTAATAAATTCAAAATTACATCACTTACTTGAAACTTTCTCCAAATCGATTTCATTTTGTGAGATGGATTGTTTCAGCAGTTGGAGTGTGACAGCACCATCAGTGTTTGAGTTTATTACGAGAGCAGCTGTGGACATAAGTAACCAGTCCTCACATAATCTCTGTAATAGAAACCTGCAAACGGCTAAATACCCTGCACAGTACCGTTTGTTGTTTTATGTGAACGTTCAATGTTGCTATTACCCAATTCGCTTTTGTGAAAAATCCTTCAAAACAAGAATTATTCTGTAGAATAAATACTAAATAATATAATCTAGGCTTTAAAACCCAGTCGGTGAAAGATATTTGATTACTTTTTAAGTCCTTTATTCACAATATTCGTATATTGTTCTGGTGTTCTGGTATTTTCGTGTTCTGATGCAAGTATTTCCATAATGAGAAACAACTTAATTAAGACTAAACTTCTTTATATACGATGCCTGCAGTAAAACAAATGTAAAAGTGTAATACAATCTACTTAAGATTCAAACCAATAGGAAAAAAACACACGAATATTTTAATATTTAGATCTGCTTCTGGAAATATGTCAATCGTAATTAGGGCCCGGCATGGCCAAGCGTGTTAAGGCGTGCGACTCGTAATCTGAGGGTCGCGGGTTCGCATCCCGCTCGCGCCAAACATGCTCGCCCTTTCAGCCGTGGGGGTGTATAATGTGACGGTCAATCCCACTATTCGTTGGTAAAAGAGTAGCCCAAGAGTTGGCGGTGGGTGGTGATGACTAGCTGCCTTCCCTCTAGTCTTACACTGCTAAATTAGGGACGGCTAGCACAGATAGCCCTCGAGTAGCTTTGTGCGAAATTCCGAAAACAAACAAACAAACAGAACAAACCAATCGTAATTCCGTTACGGTTGAAACAAGTTCTTTTAAACCACCGTTGGAGCCAAATATTCACCTTCTAAATCTTTGTGCTTCAGGAAGTTACTTTCAGTAACTGTTTTTATTTTATATACCACACTGTCTCTTCAGCTGAGTAGGTATGGCTTCGAAATTGAGTAATTTATTTCAAATAATATTGTGTATTCTGGAAGAATAGGTAATTATGATGTTATTATTTTTTTTTAGATTTTTTTCAGCTGCTAAAAGAGGGTATGTCCAACATAACCGATTCACCAGATGGCATACTTTCTCGCTTAAACTGTCACAACCTAACGAAACTTTTAGGACAATATTTGGAGTCTCTATCTTCGAATCTCACCCAATCAGAAAACGGCGACCATGAGGTCGAGAGTAAGCAGAAGAACGCCCTGATGTATATCATCGTGGTCTTGTTGTTCTACTCTTGTGGAATTGGAGTCATGATGATTAAATACATGAGGAAAGAAGCCAAGGAACAGGAGGAGTGCAAGATGTATCGTCGTTACATCAACGCCGCTCACGAACAATATCTAAACGCCACAAACAGATCTCGACTAGCTAATCGCCTGGCACTGCAAGCTTTAAACACAGTAAACGCCATACCTCAGACAACGCAGATGGGCAGTAAGGTGACTTTTGTTTAAAGGTGACCATAACTACATTTGTACACCTGACGTATAAAATAAAACCTTATTGTTTTGCATGCTTCTAAGTGTGTGTGCCTTTCTGTGGACACATGTATATACTTCTCTGGTTATATAAAAATGGTATTAAAAGCAAGAAATAACTTATTTGCATATATTTCTATCTCGAAAATTTCGGTTAAGCACTTTCAATACAAGAAAACTTAGCCTAAAATCTGAAACTTTTCTTTCAGACAAAAATATCATATCCTGTTTATGTAGGTGAACATTTTTCAGCAGGTTCCAATAATACTACACTGCAGTAAATTAATGCGTTCCTATGTTGGCCTGGCATGGCCAGTAGGTTAAGACACTTAACTCGTCATCATAGGGTCGCGGGTTCGAATCCCCGTCGCGCTAAACATGCTCGCCTTTTCAGCTGTGGGGACGTTATAATGTGACGGTCAATCCAACTATTCGTTGGTAAAACAGTAGCCCAAGAGTTGGCGGTGGGTGGTGATGACTAGCTGCTTTCCCTCTAGTCTTACAATACTAAATTAGGGACGGCTAGCACAGATAGCCCTCGTGTAGCTTTGAAATTCAAGAACAACAGGAACTTCTTTATTATAAACAGTTGTACCTAGAACGTAATATAAATGTTACAATAAACTAAGTGATTACTAATTTTTCTATCTTTATTCTACTTTTCTGTTGTCTACCAATCAGTTTATATCCTAATTTTCGTACCAATCTACTGCTCTTTCCAGGAGGGTCGTGAAAAGGACAAAATATGGTAGAACAATAAAGGTTCGATTCTGGTTTTTCTTGTTAAAAAGGCAGTTTTTACAAACAATGACAATGATTGATATCTAATTGCCTCAAATTTAATATAACTCCAATATTTTAACTATTTTCCTATTAAGGCATTTATATTACATCTTTGTCATGGCATTAATTGTTACGTCATTAAAAGTGGTCGCCCTCAGTAAACCAACTAATAGAATGTTTAAGATTTTGCAAATTGTTAGTATGTGAAATATTCATTCAATCTTTTGTTTCAAAGTATTTGTCGTAATAAAATATCTCGACAAAAGGAAAGCGTTAAAATGAAAAGACGTTAAAAAAAGGAAAATTTTCACAAACATGCATAGTCCGTAGTCCACAGAGGTTTTTGTGTAAAATACCATAATTTAAAACACGTTTTAAAAGTTATATATTTACAAACAGTTTAGTAGTCTCAAACATACCAATACTTTACAGAGCGAATGTATAAAAATGAACATCATTTTGTTTCGAACAGTAGAAACCCACTATGTCAGAGGAGTGGGATAACAGTATGATAACAAACTAGTGACACACTGTGAGCGAATTAGAAACTAATAACGTTGAAAAAATTAGAAAATCTAATGACTTCATTACAATACAATACATACAGAAATATTCAAAATGAAATACACTCATCGATCAACAGTGAGAATGGGGATAAAAAAACAAGATGAGGACAGTGTTCCCAGGTTACCTATCATGGCCATTGGAAACAAGATGAGGACAGTGTTCCCAGGTTACCTATCATGGCCATTGGAAACAAGATGAGGACAGTGTTCCCAGGTTACCTATCATGGCCATTGGAAACAAGATGAGAACAGTGTTCCCAGGTTACCTATCATGGCCATTGGAAACAACATGAGGACAGTGTTACCAGGATACCTATCATGGCCATTGGAAACAACATGAGGACAGTGTTACCAGGATACCTATCATGGCCATGGGAAACAACATGAGGACAGTGTTACCAGGATACCTATCATGGCCATTGGAAACAAGATGAGGACAGTGTTCCCAGGTTACCTATCATGGGCATTGGAAACAACATGAGGACAGTGTTCCCAGGTTACCTATCATGGCCATTGGAAACAACATGAGGACAGTGTTACCAGGATACCTATCATGGCCATTGGAAACAACATGAGGACAGTGTTACCATGTTACCTATCATGGCCATTGGAAACAACATGAGGACAGTGTTACCAGGTTAATTATTATGGCCATTAGAAACAACATGAGGACAGTGTTACCATGTTACCTATCATGGCCATTGGAACAACATGAGGACAGTGTTACCATGCTACCTATCATGGCCATTGGAAACAACATGAGGACAGTGTTACCATGCTACCTATCATGGCCATTGGAAACAACATGAGGACAGTGTTACCAGGTTACCTATTATGGCCATTGGAAACAACATGAGGACAGTGTTACCATGTTACCTATCATGGCCATTGGAAACAACATGAGGACAGTGTTACCAGGATACCTATCATGGCCATTGGAAACAACATGAGGACAGTGTTCCTAGGTTACCTATCATGGCCATTGGAAACAACATGAGGACAGTATTCCCAGGTTACCTATCATGGCCATTGGAAACAACATGAGGACAGTGTTACCATGTTACCTATCATGGCCATTGGAAACAACATGAGGACAGTGTTACCAGGTTACCTATTATGGCCATTGGAAACAACATGAGGACAGTGTTACCATGTTACCTATCATGGCCATTGGAAACAACATGAGGACAGTGTTACCATGTTACCTATCATGGCCATTGGAAACAACATGAGGACAGTGTTCCCAGGTTACCTATTATGGCCATTGGAAACAACAGGAGGATAGTGTTACCATGTTACCTATCATGGCCATTGGAAACAACATGAGGACAGTGTTACCAGGTTACCTATCATGGCCATAGGAAACAACATGAGGACAGTGTTCCTAGGTTACATATCATGGCCATTGGAAACAACATGAGGACAGTGTTACCAGGTTACCTATTATGGCCATTGGAAACAACATGAGGACAGTGTTACCATGTTACCTATCATGGCCATTGGAAACAACATGAGGACAGTGTTACCAGGATACCTATCATGGCCATTGGAAACAACATGAGGACAGTGTTCCTAGGTTACCTATCATGGCCATTGGAAACAACATGAGGACAGTATTCCCAGGTTACCTATCATGGCCATTGGAAACAACATGAGGACAATGTTACCATGTTACCTATCATGGCCATTGGAAACAACATGAGGACAGTGTTACCAGGTTACCTATTATGGCCATTGGAAACAACATGAGGACAGTGTTACCATGTTACCTATCATGGCCATTGGAAACAACATGAGGACAGTGTTACCATGTTACCTATCATGGCCATTGGAAACAACATGAGGACAGTGTTCCCAGGTTACCTATTATGGCCATTGGAAACAACAGGAGGATAGTGTTACCATGTTACCTATCATGGCCATTGGAAACAACATGAGGACAGTGTTCCTAGGTTACATATCATGGCCATTGGAAACAGTATGAGAAGATTGACGAGTTACTTTTCTTTGACCATTCAGAAAAAACTGAGGGACGACAGTGAATATTTCAATCCCACTATTCGTAGGTAAAAGAGTAGCCCAAGAGTTGGTGGTGGGTGGTAATCACTAGCTGCCTTCTCTCTAGTCTTATACTGCTAAATTAGGGATGGCTAGCGCAGGTATCTTTTGTGTAATTTTGCGCAAAATTCAAAAAACAAAACATGGTTTCTAAATCCCACATTGATGGCTAGAGTAATTTGATCGCAATATTATATATATATATTTGTATATTATACCTATGAGTGGATCCCAGCTTTCAGGCAAAGAGAAATGCGTTCTGAGCCATTGGAATTACAGTAACAAGGTGGGTTACGCTGAAGTGGGCAAACCTTCTCCATAACCTGCAGAAGTTTAAAAGGCAGCCCCAAGGTCGAAATGGCGGGATGGTGTATTTTTTACCCAACACGAGAAAACTGCCAGATCGTGAAAATAATGAGATGAAAGTATTGGAAGAGATTCACATATTAGCTTATATAGTATTTTCCATCAGACAATTCAACTGGACCACTAAGAACATAGAAATGTGTTGAATCTGATGAGATGTGGCTCGAAGAAGATTACTCACTACCAAAAAGTAGCTCAGAACAAGCGATATGGATCAATTTTCTTACCCATCTCGACAAAGTAACTGGGGATAAATTCGTGGATCTGAAGGGTCTCATTAAATTAAAAAAATCTTTGTCTACTCTAAAGACATTAATTTAGGCAGCTTAACACTCTGAAGACCTCAATGGGCATGATAAACAAAGGGATCCTATTAGTCATAGATATGAGAAATAGCTGTCAGATTTATCTCCTTCTCTGGCTGCCAGTATTTTAAATAAGAAGTACCTGTCTGGGTACAAACAAATGTAGAACATGAAAGCATTCTGTGCACATCCAGTAAAAACTAACCAGTGACTTTTGAGGGCACTAGCAAATAAAAATAAAAGTTAAGGAAAATGATGTGACACATGGTACATGATACTGAGGATTCAAATGGATGTTGAAACAGAACATATAATGCTGCATTAATATCCAAGTTAGGTAACTGGAATGGCCATTTAGGATGAAGGACTCAAAACAACTTAACAAGAACAGAGAGTGCTGCTGACTCAAAGACTTTCATACCTAGTATTTAAGGTAGTCAATAAAGCTGCCATCTATCAAGTGATTGTGAAACTTGCGAAACTCTTGTCAAAGAGCCAGGTCATAAAATAAGTTATGGTTGTCACTTCTAGATGAAGAGGATTCAACCTCCATTGCCAATATTTGTGCAGTTTCCATTGATAAATGTTCATCTTGGGATTTTGTAAAGATTGAAACAGATACATGGCAACCTTAAAGTTAAACCTTGATGCTGTGCGAAGGACTGCATAACCTCAATGTAGGAAGTTTGAGCTTCAGGATAACTGAGTGTATGATTTCAGATCATGGCTCCTGCAACAGAGATGGCTGAAGAGGAAATGGAAGAGATTGGCATACCTGAAGGTATCACAGAAGTGGAAACCAGGTTTGACCCAGTCAGTCTGGTGAAATCAATATAACTCGGCAATAAGTTTAAGGAATCATAGATAGTACTCTGGGTAACACACAGATCAATAGTGGTTTAACGGATGCATAGTGGTTTAACCTTATCCGGCCCTAACTGAATGCATCTATTACCAATGTCCCAGGGTGAGATACCAGAGACCAAAATGCTAGCAGTTGAGTGTTCCAATGAGAGACAAATGCACTGATCAACCATATACTGAACTGAGAGCAAATTCAATGGAAAACTCGCGATGTCAGAAGAATCTAATTAGATCAAGGCAGTTGATCTACCACTAAATTCATCACCCTGGAACATGAAAAGCTAGTAGAGCAATATAATTGGGATGAGCCTAATAAATAAATTTAACGCTAAAAACAAAAGCCCTGGACTCAGTACTCTCTTGATGGGAAGGGTAAGTTACCCCTATAGAATTGTGGAAGTGAAAAATGATTATTTATCCCATCAATAAGTCCAGACTTTGAGATATCACCTTTTGAACAGCAAGCAGTTCTAAAAAACATTGTGTATGGAAGCCTCATCCGTCATCTATAGGTCCTAACCATTAAGATATACACCCTATACCTGAAGTGAGGCATGTGTGAAAATTGATTCTCTGGAAAAGGTCACGGCAGAGTAACACTTATGATAGTTTTGTTCTGATCTAACCACCATTCGAGTTTTAAAATGTTGATCTGAAATAAGGAAACTGAGGAATTCAGTAAATCACTATTCATGATTCACTGGTCACACAGAGACCACTGAAGATAATTCATGAGCGCTTGTTCCAACAGGGGATTAGAGTGATGCCTACCTCTCCAGAAGAGAAAGAACCATCTGGAACGCCTTTTCCAAAGCGTGAAGCTATATGGCAGTTGGCTGAGCCCGACTGGGTATTTGTTGAAAACTACACCAAATGGTTGTTTGTTATTAAGTATGAAAATACATAAAGAGCTATCTGTGCTCTGCCCACCACTGATATCGAGACCTGGTTTCCAGCACTACAAGTCTGCAAACACACCACTGAGCCACGAGAGGCAACTCAGATAGACGATATATTGTGGTAGAGTGTGAAGAGATTTCTTGGTTCTTATAATAAAGCCTGCTGTGGTTGCTACTGAAAGTAGAATCTGGGTGTGACGTTCTGCCACCTGATGAGATAGTGCCAGCAGTAATCAGTTATTCACGTAATGGAGTGTGCACAGGCCTATAGAACGAAGATGACGAGAAAGAGGTCGTATAATTCGGAAGAACACATGTGGTGCGAATGCTAGTCCGAAGGACAAACCCATGAAATCTGACCCTTGTGCACCAATACACACGTTCCAATATATCCACGATCACCCACAAGTGCAGCTTCAGAGCTCCCTGAATCAACTCCATTGTACTGAACACACGTTCCAATATATCCATGATTATCCACAAGTGCAGCTTCAGAGCTCCCTGAAGCAACTCCACTCCACTGAACACACGTTCCAATATATTCATGATCACTCACAAGTGCAGCTTCAGAGCTCAATAAAGCAACAACACTGCACTGAACACACGTTCCAATATATCCATGATTATCCACAAGTGCAGCTTCAGAGCTCCCTGAAGCAACTCCACTCCACTGAACACACGTTCCAATATATTCATGATCACTCACAAGTGCAGCTTCAGAGCTCAATAAAGCAACAACACTGCACTGAACACACGTTCCAATCTATCAAGGCTCAGATTGGCAAACGAAGGAACGCCTATCATCTGTATTACGAGGCTTAGATTGGCAAAGAAAGGGACTCCTATCATCTGTATTACAAGGCTTAGATTGGCAAAGGAAGGAACTTCTATCAGCTGTATTACGAGGCTTAGATTGGCAAAGGAAGGAACTCCTATCATCTGTATTACAAGGCTTAGATTGGCAAAGGAAGGAACTCCTATCATCTGTATTACGAGGCTTAGATTGGCAAAGGAAGGAACTCCTATCATCTGTATTACGAGGCTTATATAGCAAAGGTAGGAACTCCTATCAACTGTATTACGAGGCTTAGATTAGCAAAGGAAGAAACTCCTATCATCTGTATTACGAGGCTAAAGATTGGCAAAGGAAGGAACTCCTATCAGCTGTATTACGAGGCTCAGATTGGCAAAGGAAGGAACTCCTATCAGCTGTATTACGAGGCTTAGATTGTCAAAGGAAGGAACTCCTATCAGCTGTATTACGAGGCTTAGATTGGCAAAGGAAGGAACTCCTATCAGCTGTAATACGAGTAGAGATAAGTGTGTTTTTGAATTAACAGTAACAAAATTAATGAAACTTTAGTTTTTATTATCTTAATTTTTGACGACGATAATGTCGGTATAGGTTTAAAGAAAAGGGCGCCATTCAGGGGCGCAGGGCAGCTTCTTCTCTCTGTTATGTACCACATGCACATTTTTAAAAAAATTATAAACGTATCTAAAAATGTGTAGTTTCTGTAGCCACATTCATTTCACAGTGTTTCCAGCTCTTCACTTTTCACGAAGCTGTTACGTAAGATGTAATAACTAAGAGGCAGTCTACAAGAAACTGAACTGTTGTTAAAACTCACTCCTGTGAATAGAATTACCTCTCAAGTTATTAAAAAGTAGATTTTCTTATCTTGTTAGTTTTAATTAATAACATTCTTGTCACGTTTTGATTTTAATGAATTAGTTTCACACTTAGACTTGAGGAACAAACCGTGTGTGTGTTTCTTATAACAAAGCCACATAGGGTTATCTGCTCAGCCCACCGCGGGGAATCAAACCCCTGAGTGTGGTGTTGTAAATCCGGAGACATACCGCTGTACTACCGGGGACAGGAACAAACTGTAATTTTTGTTACATATCTTGTAAATATTATATAATATTATATAATATAAATATTATATGTTCCTCTACCAATCATTGATTGTTCTTCTGGAAGACAAAGCCATCAATAAAAAAACAGTTACCTCCATTTACACTGAAGGAAAACTGGCCGTTTAGTCACTCGGAGTGAGGCCCGGCATGGCCAGTTGGTTAAGGCATTCGACTTGTAATCGGAAGGTCACGGTTTTGAACCCCTCTCACACCAAATATGCTCACCCTTTCAGTCGTAGGAGCATTATAATGTGACGATCAATCGCATTATTTGTTGGTAAAAGAGTAGTCCAAGAGTTGGCGGTGAGTGGTGATGACTAGCTGCCTTCCCTCTAGTCTTACACTGCTAAATTAGGGACGGCTAGCGCAGATAGCCCTCGTGTAGCTTTGCGCGAAATTCAAAATAAATCAAACCAAATCAATCTCCGGGCGAAATAAATAGCATTGTACGAGCATCAGATAATAATTATATTTTGTACTCCTGTGAAAAAAAAAAAAATGTAATGGACGATTTTATTGCTTTAAGGTAGATCAACAGCAGGATAAAAAATGTAAATGAATTTGACTAAGTTAAACACTTTCCAAGAAGAATGAACACACGAGGAACTTCCTCCAAGTGGCGTTATCTTTGTTTGTAAGCCTGTTTTTCTACAAAGTACGTTCAAGTCACTAAAGCACTTAATACACATATGCCGATACGATAACAGCATCACCTTCTTTGTTTCTTAAACGTGCCTCCCAACCACGTGTCAGTCGTTATGAAGTTATTTTGAAACTTGATATTAACTATTAGAAAGATAACAGGTTTATTTAAACACCGAATCGTGTTTGTAAGTTCACTCCATTGTTCGCACGTCAAACAAATCTAACATGTGGTTCGTATTTTACTGGAACAATATTCATGATTTTGATCATACGAGAATGCTTTATTATAGCAAAGTTAAAGATTTATGGATAACATTGTACTAGGAACAAGAAATGTCTTGGTTTAGAATTTTTAAAGCTTGGCTACATTAGGATCGTCTGCCCTAAATTTGAGCTGAAAAAAAACTCGATATCAAATCTTCTGTTAGTATTGTATAATGGACGAATAAGATTTCACTGTCACTCTTATAAAAACCTAGTGTCTCAAGAAACGAAGCGTGATTTTTGCGGCATTCGAATGTGAGCCACAAACCTTGGATTCAAACTCGGGAGCAACAACAGAAGTGAGTTTGTTTGTTGTTGTTTTCAGTCATCACCGCCCACCACCAACTCTTGGGCTACTCTTTTACCGACGACTAGTGGGATTGGCCGTTACATTATAACTCTCCCATGGCTGAAAGGGCGAGCATGTTTGGTGAGACAGGTATTCGTACCTGTAACCTTCAGATTACAAGTCAAGCACCCTAACCACCTGACCATGCCGGACCTGGAATAGAGAGAAATAGTAAATACATCTGTTGAGGTAATACTCTGAAATATATTTTAAAAAATTAACATAAATACTCTAACATTATTAAATAGGAAGCCAGTAGTAATCCGTTCATGACAGTCACTAAGCCTAAAACAATAAATATAGTAATCCGTTCATGACAGTCACTAAGCCTAAAACAATAAATATAGTAATCCGTTCATGACAGTCACTAAGCCTAAAACAATAAATATAGTTATCCGTTCATGAGAGTCACTAAGCCTAAAACAATAAATATAGTAATCCGTTCATGACAGTCACTAAGCCTAAAACAATAAATATAGTAATCCGTTCATAACAGTCACTAAGCCTAAAACAATAAATACTTTTCAGTATTTTTATTTGTACCACTAGGCCTGATGAAACCCTAATGAAGACTGAAATCGATTAATTTTGTACATTATCACCTATCAAACTTTATTGTCAAAGTAGAAAACCAATATTTCAGTAATATTCCCATCGGTCTTCCTATTGATAAAATTTTGAAAAAAATTCATAAAGAATTTCGAAGTTCTTTAATAATTTGAGTAATTTGTTACTCTGCGTTAGTAAGCGCAGTAATGTTACTCGCAATAATTTCCACTGCTTCGCATCAAATGAATCATGTATTATTTTTCTTCAAAGTAAATTTATGTATTTTGACCAGCCCATCACAGAGATGGGAGGGTAACCTCAGCAAGTGAATGGTATACTTGTATTTATACAGAGTATAATTTTTATAAATTACAAACCTTAGTTGTTGTTGTTGTATTAAGCACAAAGCTACACAATGGGCTATCTATGCTCTGCCCACCACGGGTATCGAAACCCGGTTTTTAGCTGAGCCACTGGGGGGGGGAACAAACCTTAGTAAGAAAATACTAGCCCCCCGCTAGTACAGCGGTGTGCCTACGGACTTACAACGCTAAAATCAGCGGTTCGATTCCTTCGGTGGGCTCATTAAATATCTCCATGTGGCTTTGCAATAAGAGAACGCGCAAGAAAGACTACAAAATAGTTTTATTTTGTTAACACCAGTTGTGCTTCCAAATGTAAAAACGATATTATTCTATCAAATTATAAACGTTTTCCAGACACAATCTTACAGATTCATCCACAAGAGGTCAGTGTATGTTTGTTTCTAATTATGTGTAAAGTAAAGGTCTATCTCTGCTGTGCTTACTACCGGTGATGAAATGTAGTTAGGGCGTTCGACTCGTAATCCGAGGGTCTCGGGTTCGAATCCCGGTCGCATCAAACATGCTCACCCTTTCAGCCGTGGGGTGTTATGATATGACGGTCAATCCCACTATTCGTTGGTAAAAGAGTAGCCCAAGAGTTGGCGGTGGGTGGTGATGACTAGCTGCCTTCCCTCTAGTCTTACACTGCTAAATTAGGGACGGGTAGCGCAGATAGCCCTCGAGTAACTTTGTGCGAAATTCAAAACAAACGAAATGCAGTTTTCAGTGTTGTAAAGTCCCCAGACATACCGCTGTACCACAAGAGTAGCATATGAAGAGTCTAATTCTGTGTCACTAAAAT
Source organism: Tachypleus tridentatus (assembly GCF_004210375.1). Lineage (NCBI taxonomy): Eukaryota > Metazoa > Arthropoda > Merostomata > Xiphosura > Limulidae > Tachypleus > Tachypleus tridentatus. The sequence goes on from NC_134828.1 coordinate 16,414,002, forward strand.
GAAATTATAACATTTGGATTTATGCACCAGCATTACTAATTAAACATTTAAAATTTTCAATATAACGACATCTAACGTCATAAATCTTCAGAATTACAGCTGTGTAACTAGGTGGCTCATTAAAACGAACTTTTTAATGGCAACTATTTCAGATAACTGATGTTACAGTGTTTACCACTTATTACACACTATAACATGTGTTCATCATAACACGATTTTGTGGATAGAGGTCGTCTACTGCTCATAATCAGTATTTACCTTCTGTTATTTTAACATTATATTATATGTATGCATACAGTTAATACTAGGTTTATAACTGTTTCATGTACAGTACAAAATTATCTTTGTGGGTTAATAACCTTCGAACCGGCATGGTCCGGTGGTTAAGGCGTTCGACTCGAATAATCTTTTTAAAATATTGCTTTGTAGAATTAAAAACTTAAAACTTATATACTATTAAAATATGGATTATTAGCTAATAGTATATACTATTAAAATATGGATTATTAGCTAATAGTATATACTATTAAAATATGGATTATTAGCTAATAGTATATGCTATTAAAATATGGATTATTAGCTAATAGTATATGCTATTAAAATATGGATTATTAGCTAATAGTATATGCTATTAAAATATGGATTATTAGCTAATAGTATATGTCATTAAAATATGGATTATTAGCTAATAGTATATGCTATTAAAATATGGATTATTAACTAATAGTATATGCCATTAAAATATGGATTATTAGCTAATAGTATATGCTATTAAAATATGGATTATTAACTAATAGTATATGCCATTAAAATATGGATTATTAGCTAATAGTATATGCTATTAAAATATGGATTATTAGCTAATAGTATATACTATTAAAATATGGATTAAAATTGATATAACATAAATAAAAAGTAGTTTAATATAATTTTGAAAGTAAGTCACAAACGTTCTGTCATGCGCAGGAAAAAAATACTCTGGTGGATAGGGTTAATTTTATTTCTTCGAAAGAAGGCCAGAGATTGCCTGTAGGGTCATATATTTTAACCATTACCACTACTATAGTGGAGTGTTGTCTGTCAGTAAGTCAGTAGATACTAAAATGACGACATGTAAAGGACGCTAAACGTCACTCTTGGTACTGTCGTGACGTCAGTACAACGTGTGGTTGCTAGGAGTCACGAAAAGAATTACACATTCTGGAGGCTGGAACACAGAATGACATTAAATTCAAAGCAAGAAATACCAGTATTTGTTACTGCTAACTTTCGTTATATTTAATTTTGAAACCCTGCGCAATAACACATAGTTTATTACTTACTATTTTCTTAAAAGATAAATAATAAAAGTTATAAAGTTGGTTTGACACATCACATATGTCCATAAAGAAACTTTCTTTGTATTACATTCCATATTGTCACATTTTCATAAAAAGTTTAGATATTATTGTAAGTTTTAAATCTAAAGTTTTGTTATACTATCAAAAAATAATTGCTGGAAATTCTACAGTTTTAATAGTTGCATATGTCGAATATAGATGTCACTCCTACTTCTAACTTCACACTCACGAGTTGTTTTTTGTCAGAAGACGCGATAGGGAAGTAAAAGGGAAAGTAGGGAAGTTATATTACGTTCACGCTTTCAAAACGATTTTCTGATACAGCAGTTTGAAGAAGATGGTTACTGTTCGCTGAGTAATGTTTATCTTACTGATTTAACGTTACATTAATTAACTATGTTTGTTGTACTATTTAGCTTATTAAATATACTTGCCTTTTATTTTGGTTTATTGTTCTAATTTTCTCATGAGGATTATTTATGAGGATTCTCATGAGGTATTAAGGCCAAAATATCTCTAACAGCCTATTTAATAAGCTATACTGATGACTAGGTTAGTTTTCAGTGACACACTTGTTCTGATAGAAAGTTAATAATAATAATAATAGTAGTAGTAGCAATAATAGTAATAATAATAATGATCATAATAGTAGTAATAATAGTAATAATAATAATAGTAATAGTAATAATAATAATAATGATAGTAATAATAATAATAATAATAATAATAATAATAGTAATTTCTGCTGATTTTCTTTCAATATTCTGTCCTTCTTTGTTGGTCGCTTTTTGTGACCATCTTCCTGATTTATTCTCCTGTTTTTTTGCAGTTTATAAAATTTTCAACCTTGCCTCAAGCACAAAGATGAATCTGGATTTAATTTTAACAAAATATTCCCATTCCTGACACCAGTGATGGTTTATATAGTTGGCTGTTTTTTTATTTGTTTGGCTAAAATAAAAGTAGAAAATCCAGTCCTCTTAAGGTATAATAAAAATGCTTTATTTCTTTGACTCCAAATTCCACAATTAGTGTCACCAACATTTGCCAACAGACCTAATTTCACAAATAAATTATGTTTAATAGAAATCCCGCCCACTTATTAATGTAGTATCTTTATTTCTTTATCGAAACAATCTTAAGTTTCACAGTTGTGAGCTAACTGACAATGAGAAACAACAGTCATACACTATGTAACATTATGTTCCTGGGCAGAAAATGTTATTTCCCGGTTTTTTATGCCTAAAGTAAATGGAAAAGACCTATTTTTTCAAACTTTGCTTTTGTGACCTGGGTAATGAAATTTTCAAATCTACCCATTTTTCAGAACATTCCAGGTAGATTCAGTGCTGAGTAGCTGATAGAGAATTTTCTCGAACTTACAATAATTTTCCAGAACTTTCTCGAATGTTGTAGAACTTATAAGAATTTTCAAGAACCTTTTAAAATTTTCTAGAACTCTCCATAGTAATATATATACAGAGACCCATCACTCACCACTTCAGTTTAGTTCTAGCTGCCTAAGTGAACACATAGACCTATCTGATTTTATCAGAAATGGCATCAAGAAGCTGCAAGCATTCTCCAGACGCATTCTGCTATGTATGTGGCCAATTTATCAAGACAAGAGCGAAAAAGTACTCTGTGACAGCATCTGCTAAAATGTGTGAAGCCTACAAGGCATATTTCGGCATGCCTGTCGGGGATCAAGACAAACCCCGAGCACCTCATTTTACCTGCGAGCATTGCAAAAAAAAAAAAACAACACTTGAAAGGTAAGACTGACATATTTTGCTTGCTTGAAGAGTAAGATTTTATATTATATAAATTTTAGACCTTTTAAATTTTAAATATCTTTTTTTTTCTAATTTCCAATGGTATAAAAAATATCACATATAGAATATTTAACATGAACCTCTTAAACATTAGTTGTGGATGAAATAAATTTATTCTTCATAATAACAATTTTATTTTGCTCTTTTGCAGGATAGTACAGAGGGGAAAAGAGAGCCATGAAGTTCGCTATTCCAAGAATTTGGTGTGAACCCACTGACAACTCAAACAATTGCTACTTCTGTATGATGGACCCTTCTAAACGTCGGGCTAGCAAGAATGCATCTGCTATCATGTATTCGGACCTTCCATCATCTATCGCCCCAGTGCCACATTGCTCTGAGCTACCTGTACCCACTCTGCCAGAGAGAAAGCAGCCATCCTCAAAAGACAGCAGCAAATCAGAAGAGGAGGTAGATGTTGAAGATCTAGATTACAATTTAATAGATGCAGTTGGTAAGAGAAACCCATACTACCCCAACCAAAGAAACCTCAATGACTTGATCAGAGAGCTTGGTCTAACAAAGTCGAAAGCTTTTGACATCTAGGCTCAAGGAGTGGGATTTGTTAGATGGAAGTGTGCAAGTCGCAAGTCAGAGGAAGTGTTACCGAGATTTTTGAAACTCCTTTACTCGTCAAGATAAGTTCTGCTTCTGCCACAATGTATCCGGTCCGTGTGAGGCAATTGGAATTGCCTGTAACCCGAACGAGTGGTGCCTCTTCATTGATAGCTCATTCAGAAGCTGTGCTACTCCATAACGGGAATAAGTATCCGTCTCTTCTCATGGCTCATTCGGTGCACCTTAAAGAGGAATACAACAGCATCAAGACTTTGCTAGTAGCCTTGAAGCATGTTGAGTATGGCTAGGAGGTTATTGGAAACTTAAAAATGGTGGCATTCCTGATGGGTCTCCAAGGAGGCTTTACCAAGTTTTCCTGTTGTCTTTGCCTTTGAGACAGCAGAGACACCGCAAGCGCACTACAACAGGAAGCACTGGCCACGATAGACCGAGTTCTCTGTGGGGAGGCACAGTGTCACGTGTGAGCCACTAGTGGACCTCCAGAAGGTGCTCCCACCATTGCACATAAAATTGGGTCTTATGACACAATTGTCACAGCTCTTGATAAGGAATCTGCAGTGTACCTTCTATTAACATTTTACTTAAATTAATAGTGAGTAAGCCATCGATAGTATAAAGGCATAAGTTCCCATCGATAGCTGAGGGCATTAGAATTCTCACAAAGGCAGTACCAGAATCCAAGATCCGTGGAGCGATGAATGGTACTTGTAAACATGTGATCTCGGGACTCAGCTCAATTCAGAGGATTCAGGCTACTCTTAGCAATTTTGCTTACTAATCATGCCTTTTAAGAAAGATCTCTACTACAGTATGACTCCTCCATCTTCTAGTACAATTTTGGCTGCTATGTTTGATTGCAGGGAAACTCCTGCTTTGAAATAAGTTCTCAAACAACATACTTAGGTATCTTGCTTTTAGTGATTCCAACCTGTTCTAAAGATTAATGAGACAGCAGAATTTTCAGAGGTTTTACCACTCACCTTCAGGATGACCAGGTATGCTATCATCATGGTAACTGAGATTCATGGGCATTCTTTTTCGCATTGTAAGGATAAAACCAGAAGAACAGTTTTCCTCAACAGCTCTCAGACTTTTTGGCTGCATCCAAGGCCCTTGATCTTGAGACCAGAACGAAGGCGTGACTATAGCTCTTTACATCAGAAAAAAAAAGGTTTACATTAATAGAAATAATGAAAATTATTTTAGCAGTAATCTCCTCTTTCTCATCTCTATGACAAATTCTTTGTCGTCTGGGAAAGAATCTCTTCATGTTAAAAATAATGTCAAAACTTAGTTTTTTCTATAAGCACTTAATATGCACTTACCTTGTGCATTAACATTAATAATGACATTATAACGTTTAATATTATATTTGAAACTATGGTATTTCCAGGTAACTTCTTCCCTTCGAGACTTCTTCCCTAAGCTGCTTGAGGTAAAGGTCAAAGCTGGTGTTTTCGTTGGACTACAAATAAAGACGATTCTGGAGTGCACAGAATTCTCCAAGAAGCTCAGTAAGAAGGAAAAAATGCTTGGGGCAGCTTTGTCGCAGTGGTTTGGGGCTCCTTGGGCAATCACAAGGCCGAAAATTATGTGGAACTGCTTTGAGACTTTGGTGAAGAAATACGGCAAAATGGGCTACAGGATGTCCCTGAAAGTCCATATTCTTAACGCTCATCTTGATAAATTCAAGGAGAACATGGAAGCATACAGAGAGGAGCAAGGCGAGAGCTTCCATCAAGATATACTGGACTTTGAACACCACTACCAAGGAGCGTATAACGAAAACATGATGGGAGACTATATTTGTGGACTGATACGTGAAAGTGATTTACATTACAGTAACAAATCTCGAAAAACTTCTAAACATTTTCCTATAACTTTAGTATAAATACATGTAAATCATGATTCGTATGTTGTTTTATTCAGACCTTATGTAAATGAAAATGAGCCAATTTGTCCGTTTTTACATAGAAAATAGGTTAATTTCTAAATTTCACTATCCAGGTCACAAAAGCAAAGTTTGAAGGGAATAATGACCATTTTCTGTACTTTTACAACATAAGCAGTTAAGAAATAACACATACTATCCAGGAACAAAATTTGTGTTACATAGTGTTATTCGTTAAGTAACTAAAAGCTAATTAACACTCTCTAATCTGTTCCTCTTTCATGGATGTTTCTTAAATCTTGGAAAACGTTGTAGTCATAAAGGTGGCGCTCATCCAGTTACATTAAACTTCTTTCGGCATAAACAACAAAACACATTTAGAGAAATGTCTAGATTAGAAAAAAAAACAGCTATAAAAAATCAACAATATTGTTTTATTGTGTATGAAATGCAATCATTTCTTAATTATAAAGTAATATACACAGAGTACTTCAGTAAAATATTTTACAGGTAAATGATTTCCAGTCTAGTAGTATCAACGATAGTCCACTGTAAATAAAACTTAAGTTTGAAAAAATACATTTAATAAAAATGTTTAGGTAGAGTTAATATGTTATACATAACTGGAATGCTCAAAGAACATTGTTAATGACTTGATAACATATGGTTTAGGAATGGTAGTCTTCGGGCATTAAGCCTTATCATGGAGCATTTTAAATTACCGAATCCAATAATAACTTTATGAAATCCAGGGTTTAAGACTTAATAAGAAACATCGACAAGTTTGGCAGCATTTTAAGATGCTTTGCTTGTCTTATTTGTCTCCAAGAAAATTTGTGTTTAAACAAGGGTTATTTTTCCTGTTTCGAAGCTTTTTATTTCTCCAACATAGTATGAGCATCATGTAATGTTTATAGTGCTATCTGAAATTACTTTTAATATGCCTAAATAGTTTCCCTACGTGAAAGATCCAAAATTTCGTTTCTTACGCAGAAAGTTAAAGCACGACTTGTTAGAAAAATTATAGCTGTGTTCCACTTATTTGTACGTAAAGCAAGTGCTCTCGCTTATCTAAGTTATATTTGTAAAGTTTCGCATCGATTTCAGAGCTTATATTTTAGTAAGTTTTTAAGTCTGAACAGTTACCATAGTAGACTTCCTTACTCAGAAAACGGTGATAATTGACTCTAACGTTTCTTTTACTTAACTGAAAGCATGGGCTCGTATTTAATATTTATTATCACTGCACATGGCACTATTTTATATAACATAGCTAGTGCTATTTGTAAACAGTTGGTGTTAAGGTAGTGGTTGTATAGGTTGTTGATAATTGGCTAATAGTGCTGAGTGCATCATCTATTTTTCATGCATTATTTGTGTTGCCTTATTTTAGCAAACACTGCACAGCAGGCTGTCGAAGGACATAAATATGTGTCACGTAGATGTGGAAAGTAAACATTACATTAATCTGTGTTTTATTACCGTAGAAGAAGCATTATCCCATTCTGATGAGATTGTTTTGTTTCTGCTCGTTTTTTGTTACATTTTACTGTGACATTGATGGAAGCTGGTTATTAAGTCTGTAATGATACAATCTTTGCCTTTGTTGTAGTTGCATACCAGTACACGTGTTTCTACTTTGCTGTACGTTTGTTATTTATTTTGAATAAGTTCAATCAGCTTGTCCTAACTTATCTTTATATTTTTTTATTTATATATTTCACTATTATACGTGTTTCACAAAAGCAGGTAGCGTTACTAACATATTTGAACCACTGCTGAAAAAAGTTTTTATCACATTTAATATATCGTGAATGGTTAAAAACAAGTCATTGCAGCAGTAAACTGTTGAAAATATGTAACATTCAACTGAACACATACAGAACTACGCAGGGGCGTAGATTTTTTACACCCGATGGAGAGGGGGATGACTTTTGCAACCACTTATGTGGACTGTTCAATTTGTAAATTGGTAATCTCTGACTACGTGAACCTGAAAGCTGTAAACATGCAGTCACAGAGTAATTTTGTTGCCACGATACTTGCATATATACTTAGGCCTACTGACTGATACTTACGAACTATCGCTTAGATCGAAAAGCTTAGAAGCACGCCTATATTAAAGATGTACATTTCGGCTTCTGAAAAAGCCTACATCTAGGCCTAATTATGTAATTCGATTGGTAAGAACACGAGAATCACAAGAACAAACACACAATTTGTAGGCTTGTGATGCAATAAAACAATTCAACAGACCAAACTGTAGGGGAGGGATGATTGTATGCACCATACCGAGCACCTAAAATGAAGGGGGGTGTATACCCTCCATCCCCCCAGGATCTACGCCCCTGGACCTATGTAACTTGATGTTTATTCTTATAAATGGACACAAAAACTTAACAAACGAGACTAGTAAAAACTGTTAATTGAAAAAATGGGAATATTGTTTGTCAAGAAACTAGATGAACAAGTTGCATTAAATTGCAAAAATTATATTTTCAAGCCTAAAACTAGCCTACAAAAAGTAAACAAACAAAGCTGGAAATGGTGTCTACATTATTTTCTTAAGACACAAGTCTCTATTTTGACTTCACTAAAACTGAAAAGTGCTGTAGACATGAATTCACAGTAAGGATTTGTAGCATTTCTTCCAGCATTGTTTGTTTACTTTGTTTATAGTCCCTAGTTCTAGGGTTACAAATACAGTCTCTGCATTTCCTTTCAATTAATTTCTGTAATTTTTAGATGACCCCTATTCTCAATTTTTATTGAGTTAACGGGTTTACCTGTATTGTATTTAACTTTATTACACTTGCTTGGAAAGACGCATGGTTATCAGCAGATGGGTTGTTTTACTGAGGTTCTAAAAGCAGATGGTATTGTTAAATAGTGCTGTTAGAACATGTGTTGTTCCTATAAACAAATAATTCATTAGGACAAATATTTTATTGTTAGTGGGCGTGTGTGCTTTCTTATAGCAAAGCCACATCTGGCTATCTGTTGAGTCTTGTTTGTTTGTTTGTTTTTGAATTTCGCACAAAGCTACTCGAGAGCTATCTGTGCTAGCCGTCCCTAATTTAGCAGTGTAAGACTAGAGGGAATGCAGCTAGTCATCACCACCCACCGCCAACTCTTGGGCTACTCTTTTACCAACGAATAGTGGGATTGACCGTCACATTATAACGCCCCCACGGCTGAAAGGGCGAGCATGTTTGGCGCGACGGGGATGCGAACCCGCGACCCTCAGATTACGAGTCGCACGTTTTAACGCGCTTGGCCATGCCAGGCCTCGTCTGTTGGGTCCACCGAGAGGAACCGAACCCGTGATTTTATTTTAAGATATCTCAACATATGATTGAATTTAGATAGTACGTGAACAAACCACCAGAGGACAATATAGATCAGCATGTCATCATATTTATAGCTTTTTCCTATATATTGCATACTGTAGATTAAATATATCCTTACACTTTTTTCTTCCCGTCTGAATATGATTTTTATTGTGTATAATAGTAAGTGAGTTCCTAACAAAACATTTCATTTTACACAAGGTTACTGTTACTTTATAACGGCCCGGCATGGCTAGGTGAGTTAAGGGGTTCGACTCGTAATCTGAAGGTCGCGGGTTCGAATCCCTCTTCGCACCAAACATGCTCGCCCTTTCAGCCTTGTGGGTGTTATAATGTGACGGTCAATCCTACTATTCGTTGGTACAAGAATAGCCCAAGAGTCGGCGGTGGGTAGTGATGACTAGCTGCCTTCCCTCTAGTTTTACACTGCTAAATTAGGGACGGCTAGCACAGTTAAGACTAGAAGGAAGGCAGCTCGTCATCACCACCCACCGCCAACTCTTGGGCTATTCTTTTACCAACGAAATGGGCATGTTTAGTGTGACGGAGATTCGAACCCGCGACCCTCGGATTACAAGCAGGTGCCTTAACCACTTGGCCATGTCGGGCCTATAACGTTGATATGATTAAAATAACAAAAAAATAATGTTTTACTTGTAAAGCAAAACTGTAACTGTAAATGCAACCGTAGGCAAGTAAAATTATTACTTCTACACGTTTTATTATTATAAAGTTGATGTCATGTCGATTGAAATCATTTTCTACTGATTTGTTTGCAAATTATCTGCACTCTCATCACACAAACACACTCTGATGACATTTCATGGCCTAATTCTATGTTCTGTTACGTAACATTCCAACTAAGATGCCGTGACAAGCAACGCACTCTCTGGTAGCATACAATTTATGTCATAAAGTTTTATGGCAGCATGACAACTACAGCCTGTCAAGTAACATGGCGGCTTAGTAACATGCCTCTAGCAAATCCCATGTGGTGACACTGAGTGGACCAACGACATCGTAATTTCTATAACTTGAAGCAGTCAGTCAGCGCGCGCATATGAACAAACGCCCGAACTACAAATAAGTCATGATTTTCTTCTATGTTGTCGGTACTAAGCCTCATTTTCGTTGTTGATCTGTTGCCTGGATCATGGCTAGCTGCATTTTCAGAAAGTGACGCTTTATTGTTAACGCTAGAATCTTTTTGATGTTTAAACTCAACACAACAACCATCACTCACTGAATCAACAGGCAATGGACGATCTTACAATCTTGAGTAGACTTTCCAGTTGAATTTTCAGGTTTGTAAGTGTTGAATATTTATCACTGAAAAAATAATGTAGTTTTGTTACGTTAGTTTGTTTTCTGAATTTCGCTCAAAGCTACACGAGAGCTATCTGTGCTAGCCGTCCCTAATTTATCAGTGTAAGACAAGAGGGAAGGCAGTTAGTCATCACCACCCACCGCCAACTCTTGGGCTAGTCTTTTACCAACGAATAGTGGGATTGACCGTTATATTATAACGCCCCCACGACTGAAAGGGCAAACATATTTGGTGTGATGGGGATTCAAACCCGCGACCCTCAGATTACGAGTCGAACACCTTAACCCACCTGGCCATGCCGGACCAAAATTCTTTCTTTCAAAAACCCTCATGGTTATAATAATTAAATTTGAGGAGATCCCGGTATTAGAGATTTTTTTAATATCTAGATGTTGAGATGGCGCTGACAGAAATATTCAAAATCATGGCGGCGTTCTGTGAAGTTCTATCCACGTTCAAATTTCACGTTATCGTATCGTATCTTATAATTTATTAAATGTCTGTTTGTGCTAGCGTTATTAATTTCACTTTTTATTTTCAACAAACATTTTTGTAAGTATTATTTTACGTAATATAAATTGCATATTTCTCTGTATTTATTATATCTGTTATTTGTAAACCCATCTCAGTATCTGAATAAATTGTAAATAGGGTTACTGTTGGTTGTAGATTTATCACTAACACTAAGCGCCGAATAATATTTTCATTATTTAACTTTGTTTTTAATTCTGTAATTTATTAAAAGTAAAATGACATTGCAACTCCTCAATTAATTTCATATTATAGAATGTTTAGAAGAAACGTAGGAAATTCTTATAAAACGCATCGCATGAAAGAGTTTTATTTTACGCTTAGAAATTCTTAGGTACGATATTTAGTTGATACACTAAAATTTGTACTACTAATAGTTTAGTAAAACTAACAGTAGCAGAGCCACTAATGTGTATTGTTACTTTTAGTACTACTGTTTTGAAAAAGTAATTTATAAATAAGATATACAGGTATTGGACAAAGAAAAGTGGCCCAACCCCCGAAGATGATGATGTTAATTTTATATCCTTAATAAGATGACAGAAAAATATGTAAAACTCCATGTTTTTAGATTTTTATGTGATTTATTCAATTATCTCAAATCCTAATTTTAACACTGGCTTTTGTAAATACCTTAACTTTACACGACTTTAGTTAAAAGTTTCTCATTAACTGTTGTTCCTGGTATCGTTTCTTAGATATTTATATATTCCAGTTAACTTACAAAATGAGCAAACGTAAAAATGAAATTCAAAATAATATGAAACAGTTTAACAAGTTCATATTTAGTCAACACTCCCCTGGATTTCACTACTGCTTCACATCAACGTGAAATGTTTTCAGTGAGTTTGTATAGATACTTCTGAATGATCGACTGCCATCCTTTTGTGAATACTTCAAAAAGTTCATGTTACATATTTAGCTTGCCATCTTTCACTGATAGGTTTAACTCAGTCCATAAAGTTTCAATTAGGTTGACATCGGTTGATTGACCTGGCCATTCAATGACAACAATTCTCTTATTTCGAAGGTGTCTTTTAATGATTTTGCAATTGCAGAGATAATTGTACATAACTGTAGTTTCTAACCAACATTTTTATTTTCTGTTTACAATAGTTTTTATGCTCCTGTTGTGAAGTATTACAGGTTGAGGTATATTGATTTCCCTTAGACAATTGTTCCAACATCCTTATGGATAGGATATATCAAAATTGGATATATATATATATATTGCCAAATGTGTACTGTAGACACTACATAAAAAAGTTTGAGCTAATGGAATTTCAGATATCATGGGTCAGAAGTAAAGGTTAAAAGTCATCACCATACTTTTATAATTAAACAATGAAACTACAAAATCATCACCATACTTTTATAATTAAACAATGAAACTACAAAATCATCACCATACTTTTATAATTAAACAATGAAACTACAAAATCATCACCATACTTTTATAATAAAAAAAGAAACTACAAAATCATCACCATACTTTTATAATTAAACAATGAAACTACAAAATCATCACCATACTTTTATAATTAAACAATGAAACTACAAAATCATCACCATACTTTTATAATTAAACAATGAAACTACAAAATCATCACCATACTTTTATAATTAAAAATGAAACTACAAAATCATCACCATACTTTTATAATTAAAAAATGAAACTACAAAATCATCACCATACTTTTATAATTAAAACATGAAACTACAAAATCATCACCATAGTTTTATAATTAAAAAATGAAACTACAAAATCATCACCATAGTTTTATAATTAAAAATGAAACTACAAAATCATCACCATGCTTTTATAATTAAAAAAGAAACGACAAAATCAACACCATACTTTTATAATTAAACAATGAAACTACAAAATCATCACCATGCTTTTATAATTAAAAAATGAAACTACAAAATCATCACCATACTTTTATAATTAAACAATGAAACTACAAAATCATCACCATACTTTTATAATTAAACAATGAAACTACAAAATCATCACCATACTTTTATAATTAAACAATGAAACTACAAAATCATCACCATACTTTTATAATTAAAAATGAAACTACAAAATCATCACCATGCTTTTATAATTAAAAAATGAAACTACAAAATCACCATGCCTTTATAATTAAAAAATTAAACTACAAAATCATCACCATACTTTTATGATTAAAAATGAAACTACAAAATCATCACCATACTTTTATAATTAAAAAATGAAACTACAAAATCATCACCATACTTTTATAATTAAACAATGAAACTACAAAATCATCACCATACTTTTATAATTAAACAATGAAACTACAAAATCATCACCATACTTATAAATTAAACAATGAAACTACAAAATCATCACCATACTTTTATAATTAAACAATGAAACTACAAAATCATCACCATACTTTTATGATTAAAAATGAAACTACAAAATCATCACCATACTTTTATAATTAAACAATGAAACTACAAAATCATCACCATACTTTTATAATAAAAAAAGAAACTACAAAATCATCACCATACTTTTATAATTAAACAATGAAACTACAAAATCATCACCATACTTTTATAATTAAACAATGAAACTACAAAATCATCACCATACTTTTATAATTAAACAATGAAACTACAAAATCATCACCATACTTTTATAATTAAACAATGAAACTACAAAATCATCACCATACTTTTATGACTAAAAATGACACTACAAAATCATCACCATACTTTTATAATTAAACAATGAAACTACAAAATCATCACCATACTTTTATAATTAAAAAATGAAACTACAAAATCATCACCATACTTTTATAATTAAACAATGAAACTACAAAATCATCACCATACTTTTATGATTAAAAATGAAACTACAAAATCATCACCATACTTTTATAATTAAAAAATGAAACTACAAAATCATCACCATACTTTTATAATTAAACAATGAAACTACAAAATCATCACCATACTTTTATAATTAAACAATGAAACTACAAAATCATCACCATACTTTTATGATTAAAAATGAAACTACAAAATCATCACCATACTTTTATAATTAAACAATGAAACTACAAAATCATCACCATACTTTTATAATTAAACAATGAAACTACAAAATCATCACCATACTTTTATAATTAAACAATGAAACTACAAAATCATCACCATACTTTTATAATTAAAAAATGAAACTACAAAATCATCACCATACTTTTATAATTAAACAATGAAACTACAAAATCATCACCATACTTTTATAATTAAACAATGAAACTACAAAATCATCACCATACTTTTATAATTAAAAAATGAAACTACAAAATCATCACCATACTTTTATAATTAAACAATGAAACTACAAAATCATCACCATACTTTTATAATTAAAAATGAAACTACAAAATCATCACCATACTTTTATAATTAAAACATGAAACTACAAAATCATCACCATACTTTTATAATTAAACAATGAAACTACAAAATCATCACCATACTTTTTTTATAACTACAAAATCATCACCATACAATGAAACTACAAAATCATCACCATACTTTTATAATTAAAAAATGAAACTACAAAATCATCACCATACTTTTTATAATTTAAATGAAACAAAATCATCACCATACAATGAAACTACAAAATCATCACCATACTTTTATAATTAAAAAATGAAACTACAAAATCATCACCATACTTTTATAATAATTAAAACATGAAACTACAAAATCATCACCATACTTTTATAATTAAACAATGAAACTACAAAATCATCACCATACTTTTATAATTAAAAAATGAAACTACAAAATCACCATACTTTTATAATTAAAAATGAAACTACAAAATCATCACCATACTTTTATAATTAAACAATGAAACTACAAAATCATCACCATACTTTTATAATTAAACAATGAAACTACAAAATCATCACCATACTTTTATGATTAAAAATGAAACTACAAAATCATCACCATACTTTTATAATTAAACAATGAAACTACAAAATCATCACCATACTTTTTATAATTAAACAATGAAACTACAAAATCATCACCATACTTTTATAATTAAACAATGAAACTACAAAATCATCACCATACTTTTATAATTAAAAAATGAAACTACAAAATCATCACCATACTTTTATAATTAAACAATGAAACTACAAAATCATCACCATACTTTTATGATTAAAAAATGAAACTACAAAATCATCACCATACTTTTATAATTAAACAATGAAACTACAAAATCATCACCATACTTTTATAATTAAACAATGAAACTACAAAATCATCACCATACTTTTATAATTAAACAATGAAACTACAAAATCATCACCATACTTTTATGATTAAAAATGAAACTACAAAATCATCACCATACTTTTATAATTAAACAATGAAACTACAAAATCATCACCATACTTTTATAATTAAACAATGAAACTACAAAATCATCACCATACTTTTATAATTAAAAAATGAAACTACAAAATCATCACCATACTTTTATAATTAAAAAATGAAACTACAAAATCATCACCATACTTTTATGATTAAAAATGAAACTACAAAATCATCACCATACTTTTGTAATTAAACAATGAAACTACAAAATCATCACCATACTTTTATAAATAAAAAAAAACTACAAAATCATGCATATCAATAGGAAAGTGATAAGTAATCAATGAAAACTTATGACAATCTAAACATAATTTATTATAAGCCACATTAGTGGCATAATTTTCATCAGTTTCTTTATCTCACACTGTTAGTGTTGAAGGTTCCTTATCATTGGTGAAGGAAACAACCAATCTTCTGCTTTAGGATATTCCCAGATAAAACCTTTTATTTCTTGACCATTCAATTTGATCTTTCAGAGACCATACCTCTATGGAATACCCCAGTGGGAACAGCAGTAGGTTTATGCTAAAACTGGGATGTTTTTTCCTGTGGTAGATGCAGCAACATGCATCTCTCCTACAAAACAAAACCTCACTGTAATTCCTTTCTAAACTTTCTAACAGATTACATTTGTTACTTTGCTAACACTGTGCTATGCCAGTATAATTCAGACTAAAATTCTTTTTCCAATTAATTGTATCACACATCTCTTATTCGCACACAGTCTTGTTAAGTAAAACTTAATAATTATGTCATTTTTACTAGTGTTCAAATAAGTTGTCACTATATATGTGCAGGCCAGTCACACAAGATTTTTCTCAAGCTTTGTTTGTCCTACAACGAGAATGGTTGTTTTACATTTCTTAATGAACATTTTTAGTAGTGTACCTAAATAAAATGTTTGTGCCTCATTCTGTGTAACCCAAAAAGTAAAACACTGTGAAAGAAATCTCTAATCTATTATAGTATGTTAGTTATATGCATATTGCTGTGTGTGAGTTCTTACTATGGACATAAGTGCTTTCTTTCCAATAAGAAGTATTCTATCGTACTTTTGGATTAATGGATTTGAGGTTCAGCAGTCGTGTATCACGTTCTTGTTATTCTGGAATTCTCCGTAATCTAGTTCTTGCTATATGTTATCTCTGAATTCCTAAATATGTAACACATTTGAACCCTGTGAACAATCACATTACTTACTAAAATCAACACCGTTCATCTTTTTTAATCAGGGATATCACATAGGTCACTGTGTGTATGTGGTTTTTAAAATAACTTCTTTATGTGTTGTTGTAATAAGTTTGCTCAGTAGTGCCAACAGAATGTTTATAACCATATATAAGTAAGTGTTATATTATATATAATTAAATATTGTACATATGAATAACTAAAGAGTGGATAAACATATTGAACCAGGATTCCAAATTAGTCGTGGCTAGTCTTGGCTTTCAGTGATTTACATTAAATATTGTAAATATATCACAGTTCAAGAAACTCTACTGAAAGAAATTGGGGTTGTGCCATACAATCAGTAGGCTTACTAAACTTAGAAAGTACCATTCGGTTACAGGAGTGTGACAATGGAGTTAGGCTTAGCTCCAAACTATTAATGTAGTGGAACACTGATTGTATTTCACTACATTGTTATCTAATACCTGTGTTTACATAAAAATAACATGTTTTACATAGAAAATTAACTTGTTAAAATTAGGTGTTTAACTCGTAATTGTAGTCAAGTAGGTACATATAGTTATCATAAAACAAAGTAAATATCTGCTTTGTTACCTAAATTTAAGTCTTACGTATAAGCCTTTAGTCAGCACAAATAATCTTAAACCTTTTTATTAGTACAAACTTTAATTTCATTTAAATTTCAGTTATAATATTCAGTTATATCATGTAGATTCAGTTAGATCACATGATCTGTTTTCACTGATGATAGTACAAAGGAAAAAGGTTCACACTGCTTTTCGTAGTAGGTTAAAACCTCATCTATGATGAAATACAAGAAACATCATTCATGTTCCGAGACTTTGTGGACATATGGATCAGATGGTTTCTGATTTTAATTACAGGTGAACATAGACGACATGGTGAAGGTGTGTGATTGCTGGTCTCGAACAACTGTCATTTACCAGTGAGTGAGAGATAATGTAGTCTTTATGTAATCCACTTAGTGTGAGTATTCATATGTAGTCTTTATGTAATCCACTTAGTGTGAGTATTCATATGTAGTCTTTATGTAATCCACTTAGTGTGAGTATTCATATGTAGTCTTTATGTAATCCGCTTAGTGTGAGTATTCATATGTAGTCTTTATGTAATCCACTTAGTGTGAGTATTCATATGTAGTCTTTATGTAATCCACTTAGTGTGAGTATTCATATGTAGTCTTTATGTAATTCGCTTAGTGTGAGTATTCATATGTAGTCTTTATGTAATCCACTTAGTGTGAGTATTCATATGTAGTCTTTATGTAATCCACTTAGTGTGAGTATTCATATGTAGTCTTTATGTAATCCACTTAGTGTGAGTATTCATATGTAGTCTTTATGTAATCCACTTGGTGTGAGTATTCATATGTAGTCTTTATGTAATCCACTTAGTGTGAGTATTCATATGTAGTCTTTATGTAATCCACTTAGTGTGAGTATTCATATGTAGTCTTTATGTAATCCACTTAGTGTGAGTATTCATATGTAGTCTTTATGTAATCCACTTAGTGTGAGTATTCATATGTAGTCTTTATGTAATCCACTTAGTGTGAGTATTCATATGTAGTCTTTATGTAATCCACTTAGTGTGAGTATTCATATGTAGTCTTTATGTAATCCACTTAGTGTGAGTATTCATATGTTTGAAATGTTAATGTTTGGTTATGGGGTGCTGCCGTGGACCCTACTGGGGTGATACATTCGTTCTAAAATCTGAAAAATTCTGAAACGAACTAGCCCCAAGGGTTTTGGAAAAGGGATTGTGGACCTGTAACAGACAATGAAGATACCAATAACGACAGGTACGATGATTGTACAAAACACAGTTAAAGTTAATCTACAAATTAGTGAAAATCACTTTGACCACATTTCTTTATGGATAACAACAAATAAGTTATGTATTTTACAATATTGATTTTAGGACATAGGGAAACTGAAACCTCAAACCAGATGTGGTGACAAAGATACATTAAGTCTTCATACTAACTCTGCCAAATAACATTTATAATTTTTAAAAGAACTATCATATTTCATCTTTATAAGTGGTGGATGCTCTGAACAAATTCTGCATTTTATATATTTAGTCTGTTAAATTTTTCTTAAAGATTTATTATCATAAATGATTCTAGACTAGGCATGTGAACATTAGGTGCTTAGGAGTTTAAAGGTACCACAGTTCATTCCCCCTCAGTGGGCACAGCAGACACCTTGATGTGGATTTGCTATAAGAAACTCTCACACACAGATACCACTTCACCAATGCTTGAGTTTAGGGTCATTATTTACCATTATTATTGCTTTATATGAATCCAGCTTAACCTTATTTAAACCGCAGCATTAGAATCGAACAGTTAACTATGAATATACTGCATTTCACAATATTCAATATAAAGTTGTACAACTGTGTTTCAAGATATTACGGTAATTATCAGATAAGTGATGAAACTTAGTGATTCCTCATAGAATCTGAAACCAAAATGAATATAACTAAATGTTTGGAAAATCAGCTGTTTTCTTAATGTTAAACCTTTGGGAGAAAACATCCTTTTTTATTGCTTACTCTATATTAAGGTTTTTCAAAAAAATGTAATCATAACATATTTATTAAACTTTGAGAATCATTAAAATTCCATGAGCAGTGTACTACCTAGAGATACAAAACAGTTGTTTAATTACAAGAGAAATACATACATGAGAGTAAACAATTTGAATATACAAGTTATTATAAGGAAATCAAGTGAAGGGAGTGAGTTATTTAGGGGCAAAAGAAGTATTTTTATGTATGTTTGGTTTTCATCAAAAGTTGAGTGTCGTGTTCAGCTCTTGAGAGAATTTTAAATTTAGAGAGAGAAATCGGATGTCATGTTTCTGTGTAGTGTAGTGTGGATAGATAGCTCAGTTGTGACATTTCTTGCAGTTTTTACAGTTATACCCATGTGTTCACATAGTGGTATTTTAATGTGATGTTTGGTTTCACCAGTATACGATGCTTTACTGTGTCCACATGTGTACAAGTAGAGATGTTAACAATGGGCAGTCAGTAAGTGATCTTTGTAGCAGGAAAACTTTGGATATAATAACTTTCAGGTCAGTTTGAAGATAGTAGGAGTTAGATTCTTTTCATCTGTTTCATGATAAGGTGAGTTAGGGTACTGTGGGTATCTTAGTGATAAGTAGATATATAAGGTAAGTTATGGTACAGTGGGTATCATAAATGGTATAACAAACAAATTATGAATGAGGAAGGTATGTTCTCCAAGAAATATTTATAGTAACTGTTTTGAAAGAATATTTTGTATGGAAGTAATTTCTTTGGGAAGAGCTAGATAGAACAAGGTAACCAGTTTTAGTAAGTAAAGAATAATATTGTATTTATATACAGTAGACAGAAGCTGAAAAGTTCAATACATGTGTTTATATAGTAGACAGAAGCTGAAAAGGTCAATACCTGTGTTTATATAGTAGACAGAAGGTCAAAAGTTCAATACATGTGTTTATATAGTAGACAGAAGCTGAAAAGGTCAATACCTGTGTTTATATAGTAGACAGAAGCTGAAAAGTTCAATACATGTGTTTTTATAGTAAACAGAAGGTCAAAAGCTCAATACATGTGTTTATACAGTAGATAGAAGCTGAAAAGTTCAATACCTGTGTTTATATAGTAGACAGAAGGTCAAAAGTTCAATACATGTGTTTATATAGTAGACAGAAGCTGAAAAGGTCAATACCTGTGTTTATATAGTAGACAGAAGCTGAAAAGGTCAATACCTGTGTTTATATAGTAGACAGAAGCTGAAAAGTTCAATACATGTGTTTATATAGTAAACAGAAGGTCAAAAGCTCAATACATGTGTTTATACAGTAGATAGAAGCTGAAAAGTTCAATACATGGGTTTATATAGTAAACAGAAGGTCAAAAGTTCAATACATGTGTTTATATAGTAGACAGAAGCTGAAAAGGTCAATACCTGTGTTTATATAGTAGACAGAAGCTGAAAAGTTCAATACATGTGTTTGTATAGTAAACAGAAGGTCAAAAGCTCAATACATGTGTTTATACAGTAGATAGAAGCTGAAAAGTTCAATACATGTGTTTATATAGTAAACAGAAGGTCAAAAGTTCAATACATGTGTTTATATAGTAAACAGAAGGTCAAAAGCTCAATACATGTGTTTATACAGTAGATAGAAGCTGAAAAGCTCAATACATGTGTTTATATAGTAAACAGAAGCTGAAAAGTTCAATACATGTGTTTATATAGTAAACAGAAGGTCAAAAGCTCAATACATGTGTTTATACAGTAGATAGAAGCTGAAAAGTTCAATACATGTGTTTGTTTAGTACACAAGCTGAAAAGGTCAACACGTGTTTATATAGTACACAGAAGCTAAAAAGGTCAACACGTGTTTATATAGTACACAGATGGTCGAAAGCTCAATACATGTGTTTATACAGTAGATAGAAGCTGAAAAGCTCAATACATGTGTTTATACAGTAGATAGAAGCTGAAAAGTTCAATACATGTGTTTATATAGTAGACAGAAGCTGAAAAGTTCAATACATGTGTTTATATAGTGAACAGAAGGTCAAAAGCTCAATACATGTGTTTATACAGTAGATAGAAGCTGAAAAGTTCAATACATGTGTTTGTTTAGTACACAGAAGCTGAAAAGGTCAACACGTGTTTATATAGTACACAGAAGCTAAAAAGGTCAACACGTGTTGATATAGTACACAGAAGATGTCTGTGTCATGGTTAACAGAACATCCAGAGATAGTTGTTGTTTCACTTTAACGAGTGAACTGTACAGAGGGTGTTGTGAATTAGTATAGTTAATAAAATATTGGATATAATCAGAGGGTGAAAACAGGGAAACTATCATGAACAAACTTTCCGTACAGAACAAGTTTGAAACTTAACTGACAGTTAGTTTTCAGTGACAGAGAAAAATGATAGGAAGCACGGGACTCGAGTGGACCCACAGCAGCGCCATCTATCTGTTCGTATAAAAGTATTGTAAAAGAGAAGAGAGTCCATAGTCGAGAATTCAAACATATATTTGAAATTGATTTAGAAAGTCCATTAACAAAATAATTACTTTTAAATTTTGTAAATTTAAAATATTTAAAAGCAAGTGAAACAGAACTTTCTCTAAAAAATTCAGCCACGCACGGGTCTTAATTAAACCAGCTCAATGGTCGCTATAAATCTAAATCAAACCTGAAAGCCCGTAGTTTTTAAATTACCAAAAGGCTGTAAGCTAATGAAGTTTTTAAAGTTTTATATAGCCAAATTGCTAAAAAAAAGGTGTAAAATGCCTTAAGAGATTAGTGGGGTGTAGTTTTACCTGATGTGCAGTTACCAGCTACCCTTTCAGCTAAAGGGTGTTGGAATTCAGCTAAAGGGTGTTGGAATTAAAGTTAACTGTAGACTGAAATTGAAAGTGGCTCTACATTAAAGAATTCTAGCATGAACTATCTGATGAAAGTGTCTCGGAATTCATTGGAGAATAAGGCAAAGTATTAATCGGTGACCATCACGTCACAATGAATACGAAGAAACTACTTCCAAATTTTGTCTATACACGTAAAGCGCGGATAGCCCTTGTGTAGCTTTGCGCGAAATTCGAAACAAACCAAGCTATACACGAAACAGTAGAGGCGTTGTTAACTTTCAAGCTTGGTAAAGCAATGTACGAAGTGCCAGGGAACTGTATAATGAACGTATAATGGGAGTGTGCAGATATCACAATAATAATGGTCACGAGTGTGTGGATTACTGAACGTGTTTTGTAAAAAGAAAAAGTGGGTATGCTCACACTTGACAAACAGAAACGTTTGTCACTGGGTGTCGGTTTTTAAAAATCTTTAGCAAACGTTATGGCCCGGCATGGCCAAGCGTGTTAAGGCGTGCGACTCGTAATCTGAGGGTCGCGGGATCGCATCCCGGTCGCGCCAAACATGCTCCCCTTTCAGCCGTGGGGGCGTTATAATGGTACAGTTAATCCCACTACTCGTTGGTAAAAGAGTAGCCCAAGAGTTGGCGCTGGGTGGTGATGACTAGCTGCCTTCCCTCTGGTCTTACACTGTTAAAGCTAACGCAGATAGCCCTCGAGTAGCTTTGTGCGAAATTCCAAAAACAAACAAACAAACAAGAAAAAAACAACAAACAAAGTAAGACATAATTATAGACTATATAATCATACACAAAGTAGAGAGTTTTCTAAAGGGATCACACATATACAGTTTAGAAAAAACACACGCAAAAACCTTTAATATATTTGATGTATTAGGTTGTCCACAAATAAAAGTAAAAAAAAAAATTCTGGATTAATAAGAAAAAAAATCATTCTAACCTGTTTGTTTTGAATTTTGCACAATGCTACTCGAGTACTATCTGCGCTAGCCGTCCCTAATTTAGCAGTATAAGACTAGAGGGAAGGCAGCTAGTCATCACCACCAACCGCCAACTCTTGGGCCACTCTTTTACCAACGAATAGTGGAATTGACCGTAACTTTATAACGTCCCCACGGATGAAAGGGTGAGCATGCTTGCTGTCACGAGTATTCGAACCCACAACCCTCGGATTACCAGTCGAGTGCCTTAACAACTTGGCCATCCCAGCCGTTATTAATGATGTAAAGGCATTACGGTGATTGTAGACAGTAGTATACTAATGCCTTGCCTTTGTTGTTATATACTTTTAAAAGTCATGTTTTACATCTATGTTTGTACGTGAACTACAACTGGTAATTAATTCCCGATGTATTTGTATAACATGCACGTGCCACACCAAACAGGAAAATAAATGTGATACACACACACACATACATACGCACATCCTGGACATTTAATAAAGTTCCATGAAACATATCTTTTTATATTATTCGACTAGAAAAATGCAGTTAATGTAAAAGTTCCAAAATGAAACTTCACGAAAATTCTCGAGGCTTTCAGCCTTGATTCGTCATGAACACGCAAGGTAACCTCGATTTTACTTTAACTTCAGAAGAAAAAAAACTTAGAATAGAAGGGTTTCAAAAATATAAATTTTTAATAAAAAACGAAAATTTTGTTGTAATTTTTTGTCAAAGTTAGAACACCTTTCAATTTGTTTTTGTCCTAGATAAGTAACATCATTTTATCTTTGTTATTCATAAAAAATTGTTAAAGTCGTAGTTGTTCAATTTAGAATTTTTATGAGGTAAATATAATTGGATCTTTCATATTTAATTTTACATCAAGCAAGACACTTTGTTAACCTTTTCAAAAATCATTCTTTAATCAAAATTAGAAATGGTATAGCCAACTTTTCAAAAAAATACCGTGAAAATTTTCTTTCGTGTTATTCTGCTAGAAAGTTTTACTTCAAGTATGCATTTCAATATTGAACTATTTTCATGAAAACGTGTAATATCCAAGAGAGTAATAGAATGCTGCACGAATATTCTGGCTAAGTTTGATTTTAGTGGTCAGGCATGGCGCCTGACTCGTAATGTAAAACAAGACAAAAACATAAAAATTCTAAAAGCAGATAAAGGTAACGCTATAGTCATAAAGAACACGAATGAATACATCCAAAAAATGAATAACATCCTATCAGACACGAACAGATTTAAACCAATACACACAAATCTAACAAAGACACACGAGACACAACTGAACAAAATACTACTAAAAATGAAAAAAGCCAACAGAATTTCACAAACACTTTATTCCTACCTACGTAAAACCGACTCACGCACACCACAAATATACGGCATCCCCAAACCTCATAAACCAGATTGTCCATTACGACCAATAATGTCCACATATGAATCGTTTAATTACAATCTTGGTAAATACATAGCATGGGCATTCTCCAAATATGTAACATCAGCCAGCTCATTCATCAAAGACTCTTTTAATTTCAAGTCTAATCTAAATCAACTTAATCATAAAGCCTTAATGGCCAGTTTCGATGTTATATCCCTCTTTACAGAAGTTCCAACCACTGAAGCCTGCAAGATAGCCTTAGAACTCTATATCCGAGACCCTAACCCAACTATAGACATTCCCAGTAACCAGTTAGCAACCCTCATAGAATTCACCAAGATAAAGACAAACTTCATGTTCAACAACCACAACTATGTACAAACAAATGGCCTTAGCATGGGCAACCCAGTATCACCAGTTCTAGCCAATAATTTTATGACTACAACTAGAAACACAAGCAATTAACACAGCATTACATCCACCACTATACTGGTACAGATATGTAGATAACACGGTTGTGGGATTCACATCTACAGAACACACACTTAATTTTTTCAATCACATTAACTCTATACATCCCAACATTAACTTCACATGTAAACAGGAAGAAAGCAATTAAATATCATTTCTTAACTTCAAAATTACAAGAACCGATACACAATTTAAAACATAAGTCCACCGAAAAATCACCCATACTGGACTATACATTCCTTGCGACTCAGCACATGAAAACAAAACAAACACTCAACACACTAAGAAACCGAATAAACACAGCCATAAACCTATGCTCACCAGATAAAATTAATGACAAATTAGACAAAATAAAACAATACTTCACCAACATCAATAAGTTTCCTACACAAACCGTAGAAAACATCATACGCACACACCTAGCGCAGATAGCCCTTGTGAGGCTTTGCGCGAAATTCAGAAACAAACAAACATCAATCCATAGCAAAAGTTTTCAATTAAAATTCCTAAATCTAGAAGCTCGTTGAAGTTTCTTTATCCACTCAGAAGTTTGTTTTCATTTTGAATAAGGGTAAATTCTTTTTGGCTTTGGAGTTAATTTCACAAATTTCATAGTGGTTAAATCTCGAGTTTTTCTGAGAATTGTGTACAATTGAATTTTCTACAGTAACTTTGCATTGTAAGCGAACTTTTTGTCAATTTCAAAAATTCATTTTGGATCAAAATATTAATATTTGTGGAAAAGAAATCTGGAAAAATAGTTTTCGATGTTAACCAATAAAAACTTTATGTGAGCAATTTTAGATTGGAACTCTTGATATTTAAGCCTTAAGTCGTCGTGTGATTTTGACTTTATTTTTGGAAAAAAGAAAGAAAATAAACAATAGAAATGCCTTAAAACTAGATTTGTAATCAAAATATTTAGCAATGGAACAATGTAATAGAACAATAGAACATTTCTACGGCTTCTTTTCGTATTGGGAACACCTTTAGGTTTGTTGTTATTTTTAATAACAGAAAAATGATAAAAAATGCTCCACTGGTACAGCGGTAAGTCTATAGGTTTACAGCGCTAAAAGTGAGAGTTCGATACCACTCGGTGGGCTCAGCAGATAGCCTGATGTGGTTTTGCTATAAAAAAGATACACACATATAATAAGAAACTGCTGAACCAATTTAGTACTTTTTATTGAAGTTACAGTGCTTTATATTCGAGTTTTTCTAAAACACAAGCAGAATTGGATAACCCACAGCTAACTTTACATCAAAAAGTCCTTTTTGTTTTTAAAAAAAAATATATTTTTTTCTTCACAATTTCCATGTCCTTGATAGTTTTTACAAATATCCACAAGAAAATGTTTCATGTCGTTCAATTATAAAAATGCACTTTGTGTACGTATTTTAAAATAGAAAGTGTTTGATTAAAAATCTCAAAATCAACTGACTTCCAATATAAGGGCTAGAAACATGGAAAATTTCAATGAACATTTATATACATAAGTAGAAGGTCATTACCATTGAATTTAGTGCATATTTAAGTGAAAACTGTTGTATTTTTAGCTTTAGTGTGAATATATTTTTCTTTAAAATAGTTTTAGTTTCGATTTTTTAAAAATTAATATTATGGGATATTTTACACATTTTAAAAATAAGTCTTTCTCAATGTGTTTCAACAAAAATATCGTTTGTTCATCAATATTGCTTTTGTGATTTTGAAACATTAGATTAGAAATATTTATTTGATAACAGTTTTTCAAAATGACACTTATTTTGTATATGAAACTCCCATGATTTAAGTTCTTTTAGTCATGAATGTTTGATTTAGCTTCGATTTTATTTTACTTCTGAAGAAAGACAAACAATGCTAGGGCTTCACAAATATAAGTTTTATATCAAAATTGTTAGACGTAAGAGGTAATTACAGCTTTGTATCAGGATTATTCCTCCTTCAATTTACATATTTTTACCTCTGAAAAACAATATAATATTTTTCATCGAGGTCTTAATTTTTGAATCTCGAGGTTTCTAAAAATAAACATGATCAGAGATTATATTCTAATTTTGAACTGAGTTACGTATCTTTTTGAGTGTTTTTTTTAAAAAGAAAATTTAATCAAAGGTATCACATTTTCGTGGAATGTTTTCTCACATTATTTGACTACAAAGTTTTACTTGATTTCTTTTGAAAATGGAAATTTTTATTTATGGTTTTAAGCCTTCATTTCTCAGGAATATTCGGGTTCATGATGGTTTTATAAAATGTCAAAGAAAATACGTATTTTTTTTCTTGTAACAAACTATTGAAATATTTTATAAAGAACATTTTTATTGTTATTTTACATATTTTGTTTGTTCTCAATATCTTAAAATGTTGAATAAATGCGTATTATTTTTGATAAATATCGGATAAAGTAATTTTTGTTTAAAGTATCTTAGTTTCATCAATCGAACCTGATAAATTTAACTGTGTTAATCTTTGCTTGAACAAAGATTGAACTATAACTTTGTTTATTCTTACCTCAAACATAACCATACACATTTATCATTACTTAAAATATTACAAGAATGATTAGTTTGACTCGGATCGTCGATTTTGCATGCTTCGCACAGTTCTATCTTCATTACTTGTAAATTAGGGTACACAGTTCTGCGTATATATTAATAAAAATCAACTTAATCTAACTCTTTGTTTTCATCAAGAACTGTAGTGTTTAAGTATCAAAATGAGAAAGTTCTTCGCATAAATTCTGCCATTTTGAATACATTAAAGCAAAAGAGTACCTTATAAAATGTCATATCAATAACATGATAATCAAATCAATACGTGAACAAAATAGAGTGAGTAATATTTATAAACACAATACGAATTACACGGCTCTGTTCAACTATAAGATAATCTTGTTTAGTTATACTCTGTACAGCTACATTGATGATTCGCATTCCCTGTCTTTCAACACGGGATTGGTCTATATGACCGACCACGTGACCTCTTTGTACACATTTAGTCTTTTTTTAGGTTTAAAACTTCTATCCTTCAATATAGTGTGTATATCTTCAAAAAGTTGACAGTGTTTCACTTAATATTATGTCTTTAATATATAAAAATCATATTTTTGTGAAGTATTTTTAATGAAATAAAATAAAGATTAATCCATGAATAAATTAAGTATTTCTTTTGAATAGTTGGTAAGCAAAGTAATTTTCATGTTAAAATTAATAATACTTTTTCTTATCACAAAGATCATCCTTTCTTTGTGTAATCCCCAACCCTAAATAAAATTAAAACGTTTTTTTCTAGTAAAACTTCATATTTTATGTGTTATTTTCTCTGCTCTAACTCAAAACGGGATTGGTCAATTTGACCAACCTCGTGACCACCAAAAAATTGAAATAAATCTAAATTACCATTTTTCTTTCTATAAATCACTTCACATTCATTTATCTTAAGTAACTCTTAGTTCATAACACTATACATCTATTTTTAAACGTGATTGTTTTATTGCCCTCTGAACCGTGACTAACTACAATCCACGCAGTCATAAGCTGTAAATTAGGCGGGACACGTGCAGCTCACGTTGAGCTATCGAATTACATTTCCCACACGCTACAACAAGTACTATAGACAGCTCGTGTGCGTGCCTCGTAAAACATTTTAAATAATTTATTATTCTTAATCTAGTCTTAACTAAACTAAAAACATCCTGTTTCATTTTAGTTGATTTTCTAAATATACTCAAAGAATAAACATTGAAAATAAGAAATACTTATCCAACAGTTCTACTTGTTGCTCTCGGTTGTCGAACAGAGTTAACCCTAATTTTTTATACCACTCATAGTAATACAATTAATAACTTTTATTTAATTAAATAATGCTTCAAACAATATAGACTAATAACCTGCAGAAAAAGCAAAGTTCCCTTATCTCTCAACACTTTTCTAGATTTTGACTCTGCGACAACAGTCGCTACAAATTCGTTGACTTTCACTGGAACGAATGAAATTGGCATTTAATTATTCAGAACATAACGTTATAGAATACATCATTTGATAGATGAAATACCTTGAGTTCCTATTGGTTATGGGCAACATACAATTAAGCATAACAGGGCACCATTAACGAATTATGAAAATGAGGATGTGACAGGTGGTTGCGCTAGGAGGGGTCTGGTTTTCTATTCAATAGGTCTGTAACCAAACAAAGTTGAAAACTATAATACATGTGGTTTAGCTGAGAAATAACGATTGTTTAATTTCGTATTTTTGAGGGGTGGTGGAAAATTAGGGATGATGAAATGTGTCACGCTAGAAGAAATTTAGAATTTTTTAAATGTACGGTTAACCTGTTGACTGCCAAGTATTTCAGCTGCTACAATAAGGCTCTAATGTTTCTTTATTTTGTAACTTTTTCGTGACGCCATTTTGGATCGAAAGTGAAACAATTTGTAAGTAGGTCAAATGCATCATGATGCTGACATCTAGCGTTGAAGTTAGGTATTATTGAGAACGAATTAACTCGCCCGTGGCACTATGTACACCGATCGGCTTGGACGAGTTATCTCGTCTACTGCACTGAACATGTTAAAATATGGATTATTAGCTAAGATTTTATGCCATTCTAATTGGTATAACATAAAAATATAAAGTAGTTTAGTAAAACAGTGAAACTAAGATACTAACACTGTGTCACGAAGAAAAACTAATACTTTCTTTGTTTAGATGAAGCTTTCATTGAACTGCCTTTAAGTGGATAGTGATGTAATGGCTGTTTCCAATGGGAAGACATCAAAAGAATCACGTATTCTTTCACGTTGTATTGAAATAGAGGAACATAACTGTCGTTTTTTTCTATTTTACTTGTTGGTGTAGACTACTGAAGGTATTTTTTTGCTATTTTATTAATGTCTTGCGATAAACTGTTTGTTTACAAAAATAAACAAATATTTGTTTTTGAATTTCGCGCAAAGCTACACGAGGGCTATCTGCGCTGACCATCCCCAATTTAGTAGTGTAAAACTAGATGGAAGGCAGCTAGTCATCACCACCCACCGCCAACTCTTTGAGTACTCTTTTACCAACGAATAGTGGGATTGACCGTAACATTATAACGCCCCCACGGCAGAAAAGGCAAGCATGTTTGGTACGACGGGGATTTGAACCCTCGACCCTCAGACTGCAAGCCGCACGCCTTAATCCACCTGGCCATGCCGGGCCGTAAAATTATAATAAAAAAATAACCATACGGGATAGTAATATGAGCTTAATTTGTATGAAAACTAATTCGCTATTTTATAAACTAATATTTTAATAGTCTATGAGTACATCTTGGAGATTCCGCTGATCAGGCACTGATGATGTAATTACATGTTGAGATGCTCTCTGAAGATGGAGAGTTTTGTATAAGAAAATCAGAGAACAGTGATTATTTAAGTCGTGATCTTCCTTTGAAGTGAAGATAGTGACCACATGTTTTAAATCTTCGTCACGAAAATAGCTTTATAATAGTAGAAAAAAAAACAATTTGATTTCTAATTACAAGTTGTTTTTTTCAGTTATGTTCATTCGTAGTTGGTTTGAGTTGTTTCGAATTTCGCGCAAAACTATACGAAAGCTATCTGCGCTGTTCATTTGTATAAAAATGTATGCGATTCTATGGAAAACTAATAAGTTCAAATGATACCGTGTACATAAAGTTTTCAAAGATATGGAAATATAATTTCTTGTTTGTCTGTCAGTTTTGTTGACACAAAAGAATTGCTCACACTGAAGAAGTAGTGATATGTACAAAGGCTTGTTTGTTTGTTTTTTGGATTTCTCGCAAAGCTACTCGAGGGCTGTCTGCGCTAGCCGTCCCTAATTGAGCAGCGTAAGACTAGAGAAAAAGCAACTAGTCATCACCACCCACCGCCAACTCTTGGGCTACTTTTTTAACCAACGAATAGTGGAATTGACCGTCACATTATAACACCCCCACGGCTGAAAAGGCAAGCATGTTTGGTGTGACGGGGATTCGAACCCGCGATCCTCGGATTACGAGTCGAGCGCCTTAACCCACCTGGCCATGCCGGGCCCCACAAAGGCTGTCTGAAAGCTGATCCAGTAGTTTATGAGATATTTATGTGAAGAGTAATGGAAGTTAAGTCCTCAGCCCTTATTTGGAAGTTAAGACCTCAGCCCTTATTTGGAAGTTAAGTTCTCAGCCGTTATTTGGAAGTTAAGTTCTCAGCCGTTATTTGGAATTTGTGATTTTACTTACATACATCAGCACATTAAAACTGCAAAGTTTTATTAATTTTAATTTTCTAGCACGATTTGTATTTCAAGCGAGTAATAAGTGTTGCTGTTTACCTGTAACAGTAAAATGACTGATTTTATAAAAAAAGTAATTTATTTATTATATTTAGTCTTAGCAACAAAGTTGGGTTAATGACTTGTAGACAGAAACGAACAGAAGTGCTGTACGTTGTTGTTTCAATGAGCATGCTCTCTACATACGTTTTATACAATCTTTTAAACCCTAGCGATCAATTTATAGAACTAAACATGTGATTTAAATAAGCGTCCATTTCAGGATGTTTATACTTATTATATAAATGAAAACGTTATAGGTATAACTCGTCAGAAAATGCAAAGACTATGATTGTATGTAGAAATGGAAATCATAATTAATACCATCGTTTATAAAAACACAATAGGCTGTCTCGTTCAATGTTTGTAAAACCATAAGATGTGATCAAAACATTTCAGCGATTCGTTAAATATGTTATTAACATGTTAAATCACCTTGCAGTAACAGCTGAAATCAGTTTTTAAAACGTGAAAGTGACGTAAAAGTTAGAAGTTAGAAGTGATTAGGGTTTCTTTGAGTTCGTATTTATTTGTCTTTGTTTCTCTATTTAACACGATGGCTTTTTCTGTGGTTATGTTGTGTTTATTTGATTTACAGTGTTTAAAAACATGAAACTTGTTTTTAATTTATTGGCTTGTTTCTTCGATATAAAAGTCTTGGCAGTTGTTGTATTGCATTTTATGAATATTGTTGGAGTTATGTTTGTCAGTGTAGTTTTTACATATGATGGACTTTAGTTCAGTACCCAGTTTTGGAATGAGTTTAATGCTTACTGGAATGTTATGCTTTGTTTTATAAGTTTTCTTTGTTGGTTATTTTGTCACTAATGTAGGGAATATGTGAGTTTATTTCTACATTATTTTAATAAAAGTTTTTAATGTTCACACCAGTCGTCTCTGCAGTAGATTTTTACTTCAATTGGGCTTCTTTTAATTACGAGTTTCATCAGGATATGCTTCACCAAAGTTCGATTCAACGAACTCGTGTATGTTAAATCATCACAAGCACACTGACAACGAGAATACTTGGAAAAGATGAAGCATTTTCTTACTATACAATTATTTTCACATTCCATAATATATGCGCACGAGATTATTTGTTGATTGCTAGGTACTCGGGGGGGGGGGGTCTAGAATTTTAACAGTGATGCTGGTTATATTTTCTCAGCTTACTAAAAGCGGTGGATTATTTCAATTGGCTTAAAAGTAAAAAGTCAGGTAAGGTTAAAAACCGAACAAGAAACAATATTCTTAGCTGGTGATGTTAATGTTAAACTCAACTGTGGACTCGAGCTCTCTACAAACGACTAGACGCTACGATGTAATAATACTTACTTAAATATATTGTCGGGCTCAGCATGGCCAGATGGTTACAGCTTTCGAATCGTAATATGAAGGTCGCGGGTTTGAATCTCCGTCACACCAAACACGCTCACCCTTTCAGCCGTGGGGGCGTTATAAAGTGACGGTCAATCCCACTATCTGTTGGTAAAAGAGTAGCCCAAGAGTTGGCGGTGGGTGGTGATGACTAGCTACTTTCCCTCTAGTCTAGTCTCATACTGCTAACTTAGGGGTGGTTAGCGAAGATATTCCTCGTATACCTTTGCACGAAAATTTGAAACAAACAAACACATAAACTGCTGGTGTAAACGTGCTTTGTATTCACTATAAGAAAAAGGAAAAACCTACAGACTGGATAAGTAATGTTAAGAGAAAATGCCATCGCCAACTATTCAGCCTTCTCATTACATAGCCGTACAATAGCAAGCAGGTGTAATAAATAATCTTAATATTCCGAATACTGTTTAACTAACTTGCACTTAGAATTCGAAACTAATAAGTTTTCTTATTATTAAGTTTATTTATTAATACCGTTTTAAAGGCATCGATAACAATACAGAAGGTTCGAGTAATGTGACGTCAAGTTACAACAGTTTACCATTTAAATTAATTTCACAGCTTGTCAACAGATGGCAGCAACGTTTAGAAATAGTTTTAATTTTAATCTTAGCATTGAAAGTTGGCCACAAGAATAGAAAAGTGGTACCCTGTTACGTCTTTCTCTCGAGACAAAAAATAGTTTATTTGTATTAACTAATTGCATTCATTATCTTATGGTATTTCACTTAGAAATTGGACA
Organism: Tachypleus tridentatus; assembly: GCF_004210375.1. Classification (NCBI taxonomy): domain Eukaryota; kingdom Metazoa; phylum Arthropoda; class Merostomata; order Xiphosura; family Limulidae; genus Tachypleus; species Tachypleus tridentatus. The sequence continues at coordinate 16,447,231 of NC_134828.1, forward strand.
CTTTTATGTATTTGTTTTTCTAACTATAATTTCTTTATCCATATCAATCAAATTAAACTTAACACTCTGCAATATACAGTCAATGTTTTTATTCTCTCTTCTAATTACCATGATGTTTCAACTGTTCCTTAAAGAGTTTGAATTAATAATTCAAAAAAGGAATAAAATATATGCTTTAATGAATCACTTGGACGAGAGATGGCACTGTGGTAGAGTTCAGGATTATAGAGCCGGCGAACCGAGTTTGAAACTTGCGATAAAACAAAATACCTTCCCATTCTAATTTAAGCTTCATAAGAGTGACAGCCAATTGTTCAGTCTGGATAGTGAGGACTAAGGTGCTGTTGACTGGTTGCCTTCCATCTTGCTCAAAGTGAACTTATTAACTTTGCTTCAAATTTAAAATACAATTACTTGAATGACTTGAGTTTTAGCCCCTCTGTGGTTCAACAGTAAATGAAGGCTTATAATACTAAAAACCGGGTTTCGATACCTGTAAAAGACATAGCACATATATATAGTATTGTATAGGATGTTTAAGATTGTGCTTAACTACAAACAAACAAAAACTTATTTTATATTTTATAGGATTCGATTTTTGTTTGTTTTTTGAATTTCGTGCAAAGCTACACGAGGGCTATCTGCGCTAGTCGTCCCTAATTTGTAAGTGTAAGACTAGAGGGAAGGAAGCTTGCCACCACAATCCGCCTCCAGCTCTTGGGCTACTTTTTGCCAACGAATAGTGGGATTGATTGTAACATTGTAACGCCACCACATCTGAAAGGGCGATCATGTGAAGGGCATTCGAACCCGCGACTCTCGGATTAGGAGTCGAGTGCCTTAACCATGCCGGGCCTGGGTTCGAATTAAGTTAATGTTTAACATTGTTGTAAGCTACAGTAACTGTATTATATAGTCCCAGTAGGAGGCCCCCAGTGGCTCAGCGGCATGTCTGCGGACTTACAACGCTAAAAACCGGGTTTCGATACCCGTGGTGGGCAGAGCACAGATAGCCCATTGTGTAGCTTTGTGCTTAATTCAAAACAACATCCCAGTAGGAGATGTTTAATTCGGAAAAACAAATACAACATTTGTTCATAATCTCCACCCCCACTACTGCACGAGTCTTCAAAATATATCAGTTTCTTAACAACGAATATACAGCATTTGTGGTATTCTGGGCATTTTTATTAATATGCTTCGAGTATTAAGAAAATAAGCCTATTACGAAAGGTTGCACGTGCGCCACACATATATGGAATGACGAGAAAGGAAGTGACTAATTTGTAAAGACATGAAATATGTTATGTACAAAGATTGACTAGAGATAAAAATAAGACTAAACCAAAGATACGTTAACGAGATAGATGTTTATAATCTATTTACGAACTCCACTGAAGTCGTGAGAATGGTTGTGAAAACCCATTAGAGAGACTGAGAACGAGGTTATTACCTGTAGACTGACACGAATGCAGCATAACGATTTTAACAAGAAATGTTTACATAAAGGAAGGGGTTTGAACCCCGGTCGCACCAAACATGCTCGCCCTTTCAGCTTTGAAGGAGTTATAATATGACGGTCAATTTCACTATTCGTTGGTAAAAAGGTATACCAAGAGTTGGCGGTGGGTGGTGATGACTAGTCACTTTCCCTCTAGTCTTACACTGCTAAACTAGGGACGGCTAGCGCAGATAGCCCTTGTGTAGCTTTGCGCGAAATTCACAACAATCCAATCCTATGTAGCGAGACATGAAAGCCTTTGTTTTACACAAGTTGACAGTGTTCATCTCCTTAGATAAATGTATTCACAAACTGTATTTTTAGTCAGTTTACTGCTAAAGAATAACAGTTTTCCAAAGGCAGTTGTAACAGAAGTTTAGTAAAAAAAAGAACAGATTTCTAAAGGCATCAGGTTGTTTCACACTTGTAAAACAAGTTTAGCAAAACAACAACAACAAAGAGAGACCAAACCTCACAGCAGTTTTAAATCCATTTTATTGGAGAAGTGCATCTTTCTCAAGTCATCAGACTGCTCCAAATTTGAAGATAAGTTTTGTCTAAAAATCCAAATTTTAAAATACGTCTTTATCAAGCATCAAAAGATGCTTACTACTTCATCAATGAACTGTAACAATGATGGCCTCTTGTTGATATAAACATTAAAATGTTTTTGCTATCTGCTAACTCCTGTTTATCTGTGTATTTTACTGTTGGTTAAAGCTCTCTATCCAATGTGATTATGTGCTACCTATATATATTTATTTATGTTAAGTAGTCAATTTGTCTGTTCGTGGATCTATTTATCACCGAGTATATAGTCATTTCATTTTGTTTATCCAATATAGTTGTGTACTAATTAAACATTTTAGCCTATCGATTTATCTGCTTATTAATTTATTTTTCATAATGTAGATAACTATTTTGTGATGAACGACTGTCCTCCTTGTAGGCATAGCTGTAGAACGTAATGTATCAATGGCCTATCAAAAGAAGACAGTTATACACGTTTCCTCATCACGCATCATTAACGTAACATAACACAATCTTTCAACAAGAGTATGACATTCTGGTTGATTGGTTCCGACTGACGTATTACATAAGCTCATTTATTCTCATTTTACGTTCGAATAACTGATGACGTGGTTTCATTGTTAAACGTTTTCAAATTACTGTTTTCTGCATAATATCTCATTATTTCACGCTATGCACTTTGGGTAATGTTATCTTTGTAGTAGTTGTGTCGCTTGTTTTCTCCACTGCTGTTTCTCTCCTTCTTGCTACAAAGGCCCGGCATGGCCAGGTGGTTGAAACGTTCGACTCGTCATCCGAGGGTTGCGGGTTCGAATCCCCGTCGTAAAAAACGTGCTCGCCCTTTCAGCCGTGGGGGTGTTATAATGTGATAGTCAATTCCACTAGTCGTTGGTAAAAGAGTAGCCCAAGAGTTGGCGGTGGGTGGTGATTACTAGCTGCCTTCCCTCTAGTATTACACTGCTAAATTAGGGACGGCTAGCGCAGATAGCCCTCGAGTAGCTTTGTGCGAAATTCAAAAAACAAACAAACAAACAAACTTGATGCTTTCGTGATCTCAGAATGCAGTATTTATGCTAATTTTAAAGTTTGAAGTCGGAAAACAAAGACTAAACATTTTATTTTTATGTTGTGATAAACATAGAAACATACCACAACTGTCGTGTTTACCAAGTGTCACTTGAATGTAATAGAACAATTGTACAAACTGTGAAAAGTGACCTTGAATTTGTTTACTTTAATGTTTGCTTAATTTTGTCTTTTAATCACTAGAAACTCAGACCGGTTTTTATATTTTTTGTAATATTTACAAACAATTAAAAAAACTTGCATGAAGGCTAGTTTGTATAATTTTTATTCTGCTCGGTTGTAATAGCTAAAATTTTAATAGGTTAATACAAAATTGAAGTAATTTATAGAATTAATTTTAAATTAATGTATTATTTGGACACTAGATGGAAGAACAGTATCAATTCCACTATTATCATATTTGAAATCATATTTTATTGTTAATTATTTCACACGTCTTCATTCATTAATATATATTAAATGAACCATAACAAACACTGTAAATAATTACCTTAGTGTTTTTATAACTGTGATAGTATTTCCTGTCTAAATCTCCCAGTGGCTTAATAGTAAAATTCACGGTTTATAACTCCAGATTTCGATACTCTAACCCAGCGGTAGACATAGCGCAAATATTTTAGTGTTAAACTTTTTGACTAAATAGATTACAACTCTCCAGACAGTACCTAAGTTTCAAATTAAAACCAGATATATCTACAATTCTTCAGAGTGTGTCTAAGTTTTGAATTGAAAATACGGACATCATCAGAGATCAGTAGTTTTCATTCCAATATTAAATTTCCATATCATTTAAGTTTTATATCTCTTATAATTTTAAGAACCATCTTTGTTGTTTGTCTTCTGTTGAAACGGAGAGGGACGATAACATTACAATGTGTTCCTTGTGTGCATGTGTTTATCTGTGTTCCTGGTTTGCACTCAAACAAGGTCTCTCATATTAGCTGCAAATAAAACTACCATGCTTGTATGTTCAGGTGAAGAACAAATAAATAATAATGTTTCTAGCTTAAGAACAAAAATATTCTAAAGTTTTGTCAAGGAAAAAAACACATTCTGCTTCCGGTCCAGGACATAAACACAAGTATGATGTCATCATTCTTCCGGTCCAGGACATAAACACAAGTATGAAGTCATCCTGCTTCCGGTCCAGGACATAAACACAATTATTAAGTCATCCTGCTTCCGGTCCAGGACATAATCACAAGTATGAAGTCATCCTGTTTTTGTTCCAGGACATAAACACAGTTATGAAGCAATCCTGCTTCTGGTCCAGGACATAAACACAAGTATGAAGTCATCCTGCTTCCGGTCCAGGACATAAACACAAATATGAAGTCATCCTGCTTCCGGTTCAAAAAGAAAACATGATCATGGAATAACAAAGCAGGCAGGTAGAACTATTGTTATTCTTGACAAATACTGCTATATCATGTAAGGTAACCAGCAGCTAATGTCTACAATAATCTCGTACATGATCCTACAACTTAGTTTATTGAGACAACAACTGATAACTTAAAGAAATTCTTCAAAACAAGAAAACTAACAGAGAAACCTTTCAGTTTTCGATACCAAAACAAGATCTTCGTGGTAGATTTGATCTCTTATTAAAAACAGAATTACCGATTTCTTGGTTTGGGGTGAAAAGCCACAAATCTTAAAATATCGTACTTTCCCTTTGACGGTTGGTGGTACAATGTTTCCTTATAATCATAAACCCAGACTGTAGAGTTCGTTTGGGGATTTTAGTTGGGGGTCGAAAACCCTCAGGCTCACAGTCTAAGTGAATGTTGGGTTTTGAAAGTTCGGTTGCAAATCAGAAAACAAGTAAACGTTTTATTTTTGTGGCGTAAAATAAAAGAAATGTCGTTTTGAATTAAGCACAAAGCTACACAATGGGCTATCAGTGCTCTGCCCATCACGGGTATCGAAACCCAGTTTTTAGTGTTTAAGTCCGCAGACATACCGCTGAGCCACTGGGGAACGATATGAAAGGAATACCTTTCAACAAGTTTTATTTTGATTTAATAAAGTAATTACACTAGAGAATTTTCATTACGAAATAGTTTTGGTATTTTGTTATTGCAATGATTGTTTAAAATCACTTTCTGATCACGAAAATGCTGGACAGATATCTTTAGTTTTTAAAATATATTTACAAGCAATTTAGAAAAAACAAAACTCAAACGTTTGCTGTTGAGAAGTTTAATTCTGTTTATTTTGTTTAGAAGTAACTAGAATTTCGAAAGGTTGTTACAAAGTTGAAGCTTACCCAGAAAATAATACTTTTTATCACTATCTAACATCTTTCCAGTGACGAATTTATATTTAGAGAACCACAACAAACATTATAAATAATTAATTTATAAATGATTTTTTTAAATGTGTTTGTAACCGTGCTGTTCTCTCTCCAGACTGGGTAACACGGGGGCTCGTGGACCTAGCGTGGCCAAGTGGTTAGAGCGCTCGACTCGCAGTCTGATGTTCATGGGTTGGAATCCGCATCACGCCAAACGTGCTCGCCCTTTCAGCTGTGGGGGCGTTATAATGTGACGGTCAGTCATACTATAAGTTGGTAGAAGAGTAGTCCAAGAGTTGGCGGTGTGTGGTAGTGACAGTATTTATCAACTGTTTTGAACTGATGTTATGGTGTAAACAAAAGGTAAGTGAATTAGAATTATTATTGATGTTCGATTCCTTCACGTCAGTTACAAATCACAGTACCAAGCACAAGTTTATTTTAACTGTTTAATGTTAAGCGCGAAACTATACAGCAGATGTGCACTTTAATAATAACTGGATGCGTACTGGAGCGATAAAAACGCCTTAAACATCTGATGACTATCATTCAAATCTAGTACGAATATTTATGTACAACGTGGTCAGAATAAAAACAGACAAAAAACATGTTTTGAATTATCTTTGTCTAGAAATAAGTACTACACTATTTGGTTCAAGTATTCTAATTTCGTTTACTTTAACATAAGCTAAAAAGTGTTCCATAACAAACACGACTATATTTATTTATGCTCTGTCAGTCAGTTGATGTGTATATACACACACAATCGTTATTACGAATTTAGTTTGAAAGAAAAATTTGCCCCTTTGTTCGATTTGATTTAATTTATTTCGAAGATGGCTTTCGAAAGTTTTCTTTAATAACACATCTTAATTGATAGGACAAAAATTATTGCTTCTTGTATTCGTTTATGATATTATGTCTTCTCATCATTTTGTTATGTAGAATTGGTTTGTTTGGTTTTGGTTTTGAGTTTCGCGCAAAAGCTACACGAGGGCTATCTGCGTTAGCCGTCCCTAATTTAGCAGTGTAAGACTAGAGGGAAGGCAGCTAGTCATCACCACCCACCGCCAACTCTTGTGCTACTCTTTTACCAATGAATAGTGGGATTGACCCTCACTTTATAACGACCCCACGGCTGAAAGAGGGAGCATGTTTGGCGCAACGGGGATTCGAACTCGCGACCCTCAGATTACGAGTCGAATGCCTTAACCCACCTGGCCATGCCAGGTCTAGAATTGGTTTGATTAACTTGTTGGTCACTGTTTAGTTCCGATAGGTATGAGATTAGCCTATTTGTGGTCAGGAGACAATAAAAACAAACTTAAGAACACAACTTTAGAGAACAAATCAAGGAATACATGTAATTAAGATGTTTGTTATTAAGCACAATGCTACGCAAAGGGCCATCGCTGGTATCGAAACCCCATTGTTAATGTCATAAGCCCTTAGACTAACTGTCGAGCCACAAGGGCAGAGTTGAGGCGTATCAAAAGATAAATGTTACACACCGGGCTATCCGTGTTGTGACAACAGCAGATATCAAACCCCAAACATAAGCGTTTCTTTGTTTTTTAAGGTACACACAGAGCTAGCCAAAGGCTATCTTTGTTAGCTATCCGTACTTCTGAGCCGATACGTTAGAGGGAAGTGAAGCTTGAAGTAAAAGCACCAATCGCCAGTTCTGATTCTCAAGCGATATCTGATTTGAAGAAACACTTGATTCTAACTCAGCTTAACGACACCAGGGTTTGATGCGTCTTAGTCCATAATGATAATATTGGACTGTACCTTCAACGGGTAATTTCCTTGATCGAGTCCGGGTATGTTACTCTCATTAGCAGGAGTATTTCATGAACGTAGGGGTACGTTTGTAGCTTTTAGGGTTTATTAAATTTGGTTCTTTTTTAACATAATGGTTGCACATCTTTCGATTGGATGAAGCACGTCTACTTTGAGAAACAAAGCTGAAAAATCGAAACGAGGATGTTCATGTGTACACACAGGTATATATCTACCAAAGTACTCTGAATAATTACTCTCCAAAAGAGAACAAAGAGAGAGTTAGAGGCTTTTCTTTCCACCTCCAGAAGCTCGAAATCCTGCTACAAATATAAACATGTTTAAGTTAAGATTCTTTGTTGAAATGAAGTCGATGTATTTGATTGGTTATTTTTTTATATTTACCCAACGGCTCGGCTCGTTTGGAATGAGAAAATATTTTACATAGAAGAGCGAACAACATTTCGACCTTCTTTGGTCATCGTCAGGTTCACAAAGAAAGAGGTAACTGACCGGAAGCTGACCACATGTTTAGAAGGGGTTGTGTAACACACTCAGTTACTGGAGATAATAATTTTGGAATATAATATGGTTTGTTTTGAATTTCGCTCAAAGCTACACGAGGGCGATCTGCTCTAGCCATCCCTAATTTAGCAGTGTAAGACCAGAGGGAAGGCAGCTAGTCATCACCACCCACCGCGAACCCTTGGGCTACTCTTTTACCAACGAATAGTGGGATTGATTGTAACATTATAACGCCGTCACGGCTTAAAGAGCGAGGATGTTTGGTGCAACCGGGATTCGAACCTGCGACCCTCAGATTACGAGTCGAACGCCTTAATCCACCTGCTCATGCCGGGCCAACGTATTATTGATTTGCTGATAAAAATCACCAAAAGAATTCGTTCATTTGTTACCGAAGATATTCATTTATGACTTTTATGAGTTATCGTATTAAAATACAAAGCAAACAGTAGGTTATCTGTCAATAGAAATTTCCATCACACAAATATTAATTTGACGTTTTAAGATAACAGAAATACTTTATATACACAGAAGCAGAATTTCCACTCCTGGTGGGCCCCGCATGGCCGGTGGTTAAGGCACTCGACTCGTTCGATGAGAATCACGGGTTCGAATACCCGTCACACCAAACATGCTCGCCATTTCAGCCGTGGGGGCATTATAATGTGATGGTGAATCCCACTATTCTTTGATAAAAGAGTAGCCCAAGAGTTGACGGTGCCTGGGGATGACTAGCTGCCTTCCCTCTATTCTTACACTGGTAAACTAGGGACGGCTAGCCAAGATAGCCCTTGTGTAGCTTTGCGCGAAATTACAGAGACAAACAAACAAGTGCAAGTCATCATCGCCAACTTTTGGGCTACTTTAGTTAGACCGAGCAATGAGATTTGACCGTCACTATTATAACGCACCCACTGCCCCAAAGTAAGGAGTATAATTGTAATTTTTTTTTTTCTCGTGGTAACGCAACGCCAGCTGGGGACCCCTAGAGGCCACATCTCTGAAGATAACCAACCACTATGTCGCGCTCGACTCATCAGAGAACAAACGTCTGTTGGAGGACCTAGATGCAGTCATAATTTTCGCTCTTTAACAGTATCAGAGACTTAATTTCTTAGAATGTACATAATAACATTTAACCGACTAATATTTTCCATCTTTGTTGAAGCTACACAGTGGTTAGAAGAAAAACCCTCTACCTAACATGTTACTTTGATAATCATTAGTTTAACCTTTGAACCTAAATCCCTTTTCCATTGGACATTTTTCTATTTATTTTTGTTTTCCAAGACTGAGACTTAACATCGAAAAACAAAAGTGTCATTTTGAAGGATGTTGCAAAGGTCTATGGACATTGTCCACAATTGCAAATACTGATAAAATCTGATTTATAAATAGATTTGATATTCTGACTGAGAGTTGTTCTGATCAAATGTATCTTTCAACGTGTCTCTGGCTAATTCTGATCATCCTCTGAGATAAGTAATTTTTTTTTAAAGGATAATCAATTTTCCGTTTGCGCGTGGATATTGAATTGGATACATAACTATCTCAACTTCGCGTCTGTTCTTCAGGTCACATTTTACACGATCCTAGATCCTACACAACAGTCATTTGAAGTTATTAAATTTTCTATGCAACAGTGGGACTCCATTTTATGGTAGAAAGGATATTCTAAAAAAAACAACAACATATTTAAAATCATTACTGTCACATGTTGAAGTCCATAATGGTATTGAATGGATTACCAAGGTGACGGGTTCCCACGAAGTGTATTAAGATAAGATAGATTGCCCTGTGCATTGTGTAATGATTTATAAATCTCCATCTCACCTAAACTGTTGCAGAAAACAGTTAACTTGACTGAAATTTGAAGTTGAATGTCTCTAATCACGTCCCGTTTCTTAACGAGATCTTTTTCACTGTCAAAAACTACGTTAGAAAATGAAAATCGTACTAATTCTTGGAGTTTACAGTCTTGGAGTTGTAATAATTTCTCTCTGTTATTTTTTATCACTGCTGTTTAAAATATTCGATTTCTTCGTTTTTTGTAAGACAAGAAAACAAAACAAAGCAAGTTCTGTTGGTTCAGTGGTAAGCTTGTAGGCTCAAGTTTTTGTTTGTTTTTGTATTTCTCGCAAAGCTACACGAGAGCTATCTGCGCTAGTCGTCCATAATTTAGCAGTGTAAGACTAGAGGGAAGGCAGCTAGTCATCACCACCCACCGCCAACTCTTGGGCTACTCTTTTACCAACTAATAGTGGGATTGATTGTTACATTATAACGACCCCACGACTGAAAGGGTGAGCATGTTTGGTGAGACGGGGATTCGAACCCGCGACCCTCGAATTATGAGCTGAGCGCCTTAACCCACCTGGCCATGCCGGGAAGGCCTAAGTAAAATGCCAGTAATCGGGATTTGATACCCGCAGCAGGCACGACGTTGATATTTTATCGTGCAACTTTGTGCTCAAAGAAAAACAAAGAAATAAACAACAGATAAAATTAAAAGTTATGTCTCTAGTAAAGTGTAGTTTCATGAGTAAACTTTAATTCACTACTTTAAAGCTTAGCATGGATCAGCTGGTTAGGGCGCTCGACTCGCTATTTGAGGGCTGCGAGTTCTGAGTTATTCTGCAAACATGCTCGCCCTTTCAGTCGTGGGCGCAGTATAATATAATGTTCAATCCCACTATTCGTTGATGAAGAGTACTTCAAGCTTTGACAGTGGGTGGTGTGAAATACTGCTTTCCTTTAGTCAGTACGTCAAGACTTGACACTGGGTGATGTGAAGTGCTGCTTTCCTTTAGTCAGTACCTCAACACTTGACACTGGGTGGTGTGAAGTGCTGCTTTCCTTTAGTCAGTACGTCAAGACTTGACACTGGGTGATGTGAAGTGCTGCTTTCCTTTAGTCAGTACGTCAAGACTTGACACTGGGCGGTGTGAAGTGCTGCTTTCCTTCAGTCAGTACCTCAAGACTTGACACTGGGTGATGTGAAGTGCTGTCTTTCCTTTAGTCAGTACCTCAAGACTTGACACTGGGTGATGTGAAGTGCTGCTTTCCTTTAGTCAGTACCTCAAGACTTGACACTGGGTGATGTGAAGTGCTGCCTTTCCTTTAGTCAGTACCTCAAGACTTGACACTGGGTGATGTGAAGTGCTGCTTTCCTTTAGTCAGTACCTCAAGACTTGACACTGGGTGATGTGAAGTGCTGCCTTCCTTTAGTCAGTACCTCAACACTTGACACTGGGTGGTGTGAAATACTGCTTTCCTTTAGTCAGTACCTCAACACTTGACACTGGGTGATGTGAAGTGCTGTCTTTCCTTTAATCAGTATCTCAAGACTTGACACTGGGTGATGTGAAGTGCTGCCTTTCCTTTAGTCAGTACCTCAAGACTTGACACTGGGTGATGTGAAGTGCTGCTTTCCTTTAGTCAGTACCTCAAGACTTGACACTGGGTGATGTGAAGTGCTGTCTTTCCTTTAGTCAGTACCTCAACACTTGACACTGGGTGGTGTGAAATACTGCTTTCCTTTAGTCAGTACCTCAACACTTGACACTGGGTGATGTGAAGTGCTCTTTCCTTTAGTCAGTACCTCAAGACTTGACACTGGGTGATGTGAAGTGCTGCCTTTCCTTCAGTCAGTACCTCAAGACTTGACACTGGGTGGTTTGAAGTGCTGTCTTTCCTTTAGTCAGTACCTCAAGACTTGACACTGGGTGGTGTGAAGTGCTGCTTTCCTTTAGTCAGTACCTCAAGACTTGACACTGGGTGATGTGAAGTGCTGCCTTTCCTTCAGTCAGTACCTCAAGACTTGACACTGGGTGGTGTGAAGTGCTGTCTTTCCTTTAGTCAGTATCTCAAGACTTGACACTGGGTGGTGTGAAGTGCTGTCTTTCCTTTAGTCAGTACCTCAAGACTTGACACTGGGTGATGTGAAGTGCTGCTTTCCTTTAGTCAGTACCTCAAGACTTGACACTGGGTGATGTGAAGTGCTGCTTTCCTTTAGTCAGTACCTCAAGACTTGACACTGGGTGATGTGAAGTGCTGCCTTTCCTTCAGTCAGTACCTCAACACTTGACACTGGGTGGTGTGAAGTGCTGTCTTTCCTTTAGTCAGTACCTCAAGACTTGACACTGGGTGATGTGAAGTGCTGCCTTTTCGTCAGTCAGTACCTCAACACTTGACACTGGGTGGTGTGAAGTGCTGTCTTTCCTTTAGTCAGTATCTCAAGACTTGACACTGGGTGGTGTGAAGTGCTGTTTTTCCTTTAGTCAGTATCTCAAGACTTGACACTGGGTGGTGTGAAGTGCTGTCTTTCCTTTAGTCAGTACCTCAAGACTTGACACTGGGTGGTGTGAAGTGCTGCCTTTCCTTTAGTCAGTACCTCAAGACTTGACACTGGGTGATGTGAAGTGCTGCCTTTCCTTCAGTCAGTACCTCAAGACTTGACACTGGGTGATGTGAAGTGCTACCTTTCCTTCAGTCAGTACCTCAACACTTGACACTGGGTGATGTGAAGTGCTACCTTTCCTTCAGTCAGTACCTCAAGACTTGACACTGGGTGATGTGAAGTGCTGCCTTTCCTTCAGTCAGTACCTCAACACTTGACACTGGGTGATGTGAAGTGCTACCTTTCCTTTAGTCAGTACCTCAAGACTTGACACTGGTTGATGTGAAGTGCTGTCTTTCCTTTAGTCAGTACCTCAAGACTTGACACTGGGTGATGTGAAGTGCTGCCTTTCCTTCAGTCAGTACCTCAACACTTGACACTGGGTGATGTGAAGTGCTACCTTTCCTTTAGTCAGTACCTCAACACTTGACACTGGGTGGTGTAAAGTGCTGTCTTTCCTTTAGTCAGTATCTCAAGACTTGACACTGGGTGGTGTGAAGTGCTGTCTTTCCTTTAGTCAGTATCTCAAGACTTGACACTGGGTGGTGTGAAGTGCAGTCTTTCCTTTAGTCAGTACCTCAAGACTTGACACTGGGTGGTGTGAAGTGCTGTGTTTTCTTTAGTCAGTATCTCAAGACTTGACACTGGGTGGTGTGAAGTGCTGTCTTTCCTTTAGTCAGTACCTCAAGACTTGACACTGGGTGATGTGAAGTGCTGCCTTTTCTTCAGTCAGTACCTCAAGACTTGACACTGGGTGATGTGAAGTGCTGCTTTCCTTTAGTCAGTACCTCAAGACTTGACACTGGGTGATGTGAAGTGCTGTCTTTCCTTTAGTCAGTACCTCAACACTTGACACTGGGTGATGTGAAGTGCTGCTTTCCTTTAGTCAGTACCTCAACACTTGACACTGGGTGATGTGAAGTGCTGTCTTTCCTTTAATCAGTATCTCAAGACTTGACACTGGGTGATGTGAAGTGCTGCCTTTCCTTTAGTCAGTACCTCAAGACTTGACACTGGGTGATGTGAAGTGCTGCTTTCCTTTAGTCAGTACCTCAAGACTTGACACTGGGTGATGTGAAGTGCTGTCTTTCCTTTAGTCAGTACCTCAACACTTGACACTGGGTGGTGTGAAATACTGCTTTCCTTTAGTCAGTACCTCAAGACTTGACACTGGGTGATGTGAAGTGCTGCTTTCCTTTAGTCAGTACCTCAAGACTTGACACTGGGTGATGTGAAGTGCTGCCTTTCCTTCAGTCAGTACCTCAAGACTTGACACTGGGTGGTGTGAAGAGCTGCCTTTCCTTTAATCAGTACCTCAAGACTTGACACTGGGTGGTTTGAAGTGCTGTCTTTCCTTTAGTCAGTACCTCAAGACTTGACACTGGGTGGTGTGAAGTGCTGCTTTCCTTTAGTCAGTACCTCAAGACTTGACACTGGGTGATGTGAAGTGCTGCCTTTCCTTCAGTCAGTACCTCAAGACTTGACACTGGGTGGTGTGAAGTGCTGTCTTTCCTTTAGTCAGTATCTCAAGACTTGACACTGGGTGGTGTGAAGTGCTGTCTTTCCTTTAGTCAGTACCTCAAGACTTGACACTGGGTGGTGTGAAGTGCTGCCTTTCCTTTAGTCAGTACCTCAAGACTTGACACTGGGTGATGTGAAGTGCTGCCTTTCCTTTAGTCAGTACCTCAAGACTTGACACTGGGTGATGTGAAGTGCTACCTTTCCTTCAGTCAGTACCTCAACACTTGACACTGGGTGATGTGAAGTGCTACCTTTCCTTCAGTCAGTACCTCAAGACTTGACACTGGGTGATGTGAAGTGCTGCCTTTCCTTCAGTCAGTACCTCAACACTTGACACTGGGTGATGTGAAGTGCTACCTTTCCTTTAGTCAGTACCTCAAGACTTGACACTGGGTGATGTGAAGTGCTGTCTTTCCTTTAGTCAGTACCTCAAGACTTGACACTGGGTGATGTGAAGTGCTGCCTTTCCTTCAGTCAGTACCTCAACACTTGACACTGGGTGATGTGAAGTGCTACCTTTCCTTTAGTCAGTACCTCAACACTTGACACTGGGTGGTGTGAAGTGCTGCCTTTCCTTCAGTCAGTACCTCAACACTTGACACTGGGTGATGTGAAGTGCTACCTTTCCTTTAGTCAGTACCTCAACACTTGACACTGGGTGGTGTGAAGTGCTGTCTTTCCTTTAGTCAGTATCTCAAGACTTGACACTGGGTGGTGTGAAGTGCTGTCTTTCCTTCAGTCAGTACATCAAGACTTGACACTGGGTGATGTGAAGTGCTACCTTTCCTTCAGTCAGTACCTCAAGACTTGACACTGGGTGATGTGAAGTGCTACCTTTCCTTCAGTCAGTACCTCAACACTTGACACTGGGTGATGTGAAGTGCTACCTTTCCTTCAGTCAGTACCTCAACACTTGACACTGGTGATGTGAAGTGCTACCTTTTCCTTCAGTCAGTACCTCAACACTTGACACTGGGTGATGTGAAGTGCTACCTTTCCTTTAGTCAGTACCTCAACACTTGACACTGGGTGGTGTGAGTGCTGTCTTTCCTTAGTCAGTATCTCAAGACTTGACACTGGGTGGTGTGAAGTGCTGTCTTCCTTTAGTCAGTACCTCAAGACTTGACACTGGGTGATGTGAAGTGCTACCTTTCCTTCAGTCAGTACCTCAAGACTTGACACTGGGTGATGTGAAGTGCTACCTTTCCTTCAGTCAGTACCTCAACACTTGACACTGGGTGATGTGAAGTGCTGCCTTTCCTTTAGTCAGTACCTCAACACTTGACACTGGGTGATGTGAAGTGCTGCCTTCCTTAGTCAGTACCTCAACACTTGACACTGGGTGATGTGAAGTGCTGCCTTTCCTTTAGTCAGTACCTCAACACTTGACACTGGGTGATGTGAAGTGCTACCTTTCCTTCAGTCAGTACCTCAAGACTTGACACTGGGTGATGTGAAGTGCTACCTTTCCTTCAGTCAGTACCTCAACACTTGACACTGGGTGATGTGAAGTGCTGTCTTCTTTAATCAGTACCTCAACACTTGACACTGGGTGATGTGAAGTGCTACCTTTCCTTTAGTCAGTACCTCAACACTTGACACTGGGTGATGTGAAGTGCTACCTTTCCTTTAGTCAGTACCTCAACACTTGACACTGGGTGATGTGAAGTGCTACCTTTCCTTCAGTCAGTACCTCAACACTTGACACTGGGTGATGTGAAGTGCTGCTTTCCTTTAGTCAGTACCTCAACACTTGACACTGGGTGATGTGAAGTGCTGCCTTTCCTTCAGTCACTACCTCAAGACTTGACACTGGGTGATGTGAAATGCTGCTTTCCTTTAGTCAGTACCTCAAGACTTGACACTGGGTGATGTGAAGTGCTACCTTTCCTTCAGTCAGTACCTCAAGACTTGACACTGGGTGATGTGAAGTGCTGCCTTTCCTTCAGTCACTACCTCAAGACTTGACACTGGGTGATGTGAAGTGCTGTCTTTCCTTCAGTCAGTACCTCAAGACTTGACACTGGGTGATGTGAAGTGCTGCCTTTCCTTTAGTCAGTACCTCAAGACTTGACACTGGGTGGTGTGAAGTGCTACCTTTCCTTCAGTCAGTACCTCAAGACTTGACACTGGGTGATGTGAAGTGCTGCCTTTCCTTTAGTCAGTACCTCAACACTTGACACTGGGTGGTTTGAAGTGCTACCTTTACTTTCGTTTGTCACTTCAAAATTAGGGACAACTAGTGTAGGTGGCGCTCGAGTAGCTTTGTGTGGAATTAACAGGCAGGCAAACAAATTTCTTACACAGTTTAAACACTTTTGGAAAATTGAAAATTTAAATAAGGAAAAGGCGCCAAGTAACATTTATCTTAATCGCGACTTCTAGTGTCCGTAATATTGAGTCATTATTACGTTGTCCATAGAATAATTCTTCTCTTTAGTTTGAGACAAAGTAAACATTTATTTCTATTCAGTTTTTGTTAAAAGCTGCCACTTTACAAGAAATCTGATATTTTTTACATTTAATAACGTTTGAAAAATATAGAGGGCGTGTGTGTATCATAGAAATAAAAAGAGAAATTCAACGAAAACGTTTGATATACAGGGAGTGGACGAAAAAGCAAAACGTGGCTCCTCCTTGAAAATACTTTTAATTTGTTATATCTTTTATTAGATAACAGAAGTGTTTAAAACGCTCTCCACCAGATCTGTTCATGTATGATTTCATATCCTAGTTTTAACACTGCCCTTCGTTAAGGCCTAAACTTTTCCTGATTTCAGTTACATTTTCTCATAACAAATGTTGTGCACCTGATGTAGTTTATTAGATCTTATTACAGTTAGCCCACAAAATGATCAAACAAGTTTCTATACGGTTGTGGAGTTGTTAAAAGATATCTTAGAAATATGATAATTGATATTAAGAAGTAGTTGTTTTATTTGGAATACCGTGTTTCTCCGAAAATAAGACAGGGCTTATATTAATTTTCACTCCAAAATATGACACTAGGGCTTATATTAATTTTCACTCCAAAATATGACACTAGGGCTTATATTAATTTTCACTCCAAAATATGACACTAGGGCTTATTTTCGGGGGATGTCTTATTTTGATATATTAAAAAAATGAAGTTACAAAGTAAAACTATTAAACTAACCATTTAAAATAAACTATTATTAAACTATTAAAATAACTGATTAATACTTAAACAAACTAATTAACTAACTATTAAACTAATTAATAAATTAATTTTTTTTATTTCTTTCCTCTTCCTGCCACTCTTAACTAGGGCTTATTTTAAGGGTAGGGCTTATATTAAAACTATCCCCAAAAATCACACTAGGTCTTATTTTATGGGTAGGTCTTATTATCGGAGAAACACGGTATGTAACTGAAATGATAAATAGTTCTGATATTTATGAAAGTGAGAGTTAAAATTAGGGTACGATATCATATTTGAACAGATCTTGTCGAGTGTGTTCTAAAAACACATATTTTTCTGCCACCAAATAAAAGGTATAACAAATTAACATTTTTAAAGGGGGAGCCACTTTTCCTCCACTCTCTATATTCAATATTCCATATTTTTCAGTGATTTCCAACATATGGATAAACACGTCATCGTATTGTGGGAAAAGTAGTTTTAAAACACGTAGATTAGAGTTAACTGTTTTGCTTGTTGTTTTTTTTAACTTTGCGCAAAGCTACTCGAGGGCTATCTTCGCTAGCCGTCCCTAATTGAGCAGTGTAAGGCTAGAGGGTAGGCAGCTAGTCATCACCACCCACCGCAAACTTTTGAGCTACTCTTTTTACCAATAAATAGTGGGATTGATCGTCACATTATAACGTCCCCACATCTGAAAGGGCGAGCATGTTTGGTGCGACGGGGATTCGAACCTGCGACCTCTGGATTACGAGTCGAACGCCTTAACCCATCTGGCCATGCCGAGCCAGTTTAGAAATAAGAGCACAAGAGACAGCTAATGTAACAATTTAAAATTCTCAACGTATCGTACCATAAATGTGTTTGTCTTCCTTCTTTTCTTTGCTGTCTTCCCTCTAGTCTTACACTGGTGAATTACGGACGGCTAGCGCAGACAGCCCTCGTGTAGCTTTGCGCGAAATTCAAAAACAAACAACTTGTTCTTACCATCCTTTCTTGTCCATTTCCCTGCATCAGGTTTTCTTTTTAAGTTTTTTCTTTATTCTATTCCATTGATTATTTTCGATTCTCGTAAATATAATAATTTCAAAATTCATTTTGATCGTCTTGACACACTTAGATACGGGCGTAGTTTTTTGTGCAAAATAACCCTACTTGTATATTCATAAATATGTATACGAAACTATTTACTTACAATTACTGTCAAGGCGGGAAGCAAGGCGCGACCTCTTTTGAGGTAATAGTGAAATATTGTGGAACCGAGTGAACACGTGTTCACTTTTTGTGCACGTGGTTATTTAATTAACGATCGTTGGCCATATCAGCAATCGATTTCAGTCAAACAACTGGTGTTTAAAAAGCACAAAAAAGCATTTTCTTTCTTGCTCTTAGTTAGAAATTTTCAAACTATTTCCGAGCTTGAAACCATACATCCTATAAATGTCGTTGCTCACGATGTAATTGGTTACATTCAAAGCGCTTTTTCGAAAGAAGTCGGAAATCGCCTCATTTGAGGAGTTGAGGGGAAGGTAGCCTTGTCTTTAATTTAGGAGAAACTTTTCGTAGGAGGTTTGTAAACACAGTCATTTGTCGTAGCGTGCGAATAGTTGGCAAGTGAATGTATGGTGTCGCCGAACGTGTATCTAGGGTGTGAGTGAGCACGTGCAGCGGTGTATTGCTTCCATTAATTTACCACGTCACAAAAGGACGTGCGTCTGTCTCGAGCGGGTTTAGCGATAATTAACTAGATTCCTTAACCTTGGAAGGATAGGTGGAAGAGCTTGTATCTCACGGGAGGATACACCAATCTGTCATTGTTTTACTTACCTATGAAGGATAGGTGGAACATCTTGTATCTCACAGTAGGATACACCAATCTGTCATTATTTTACTTACCTATGAAGGATAGGTGGAACAGCTTGTATCTCACGGGAGGATACACCAATCTGTCATTATTTTACTTACCTATGAAGGATAGGTGGAACAGCTTGTATCTCACGGGAGGATACACCAATCTGTCATTATTTTACTTACCTTGGAAGGATAGGTGGATCATCTTGTATCTCACGGGAGGATAGACCAATCTGTCATTATTTTACTTACCTTGGAAGGATAGGTGGAACAGCTTGTATCTCACGGGAGATGACACCAATCTGTCATTATTTTACTTACCCTTGGAAGGATAGGTGGATCATCTTGTATCTCACGGGAGGATACACCAATCTGTCATTATTTTACTTACCATGAAGGATAGGTGGAACAGCTTGTATCTCACTGTAGAGGATAGACCAATCTGTCATTATTTTACCTTACCTATGAAGGATAGGTGGAACAGCTTGTATCTCACGGGAGGATACACCAATCTGTCATTATTTTACTTACCTTGGAAGGATAGGTGAACAGCTTGTATCTCACGGGAGGATACACCAATCTGTCATTTTACTTACCTTGGAAGGATAGGTGAACAGCTTGTATCTCACGGGAGAATACACCAATCTGTCATTATTTTACTTACCTATGAAGGATAGGTGGAACAGCTTGTATCTCACGGGAGGATACACCAATCTGTCATTATTTTACTTACCTATGAAGGATAGGTGGAACAGCTTGTATCTCACGGGAGGATACACCAATCTGTCATTATTTTATTTACCTTGGAAGGATAGGTGAACAGCTTGTATCTCACGGGAGAATACACCAATCTGTCATTATTTTACTTACCTATGAAGGATAGGTGGAACAGCTTGTATCTCACGGGAGGATACACCAATCTGTCATTATTTTACTTACCTATGAAGGATAGGTGAACAGCTTGTATCTCACGGGAGGATACACCAATCTGTCATTATTTTATTTACATATGAAGGATAGGTGGATCATCTTGTATCTCACGGGAGGATAGACCAATCTGTCATTATTTTACTTACCTTGGAAGGACAGGTGGAACAGCTTGTATCTCACGGGAGGATAGACCAATCTGTCATTATTTTACTTACCTTGGAAGGACAGGTGGAACAGCTTGTATCTCACGGGAGGATACACCAATCTGTCATTATTTTACTTACCTATGAAGGATAGGTGGATCATCTTGTATATCACGGGAGGATAGACCAATCTGTCATTATTTTACTTACCTTGGAAGGATAGGTGGATCATCTTGTATATCACGGGAGGATACACCAATCTGTCATTATTTTACTTACCTATGAAGGATAGGTGGAACAGCTTGTATCTCACGGGAGGATACACCAATCTGTCATTATTTTACTTACCTATGAAGGATAGGTGGAACAGCTTGTATCTCACGGGAGGATACACCAATCTGTCATTATTTTACTTACCTTGGAAGGATAGGTGAACAGCTTGTATCTCACGGGAGGATACACCAATCTGTCATTTTACTTACCTT